>NC_067247.2:243946694-244251277 GCF_019359855.2 Lolium perenne | reverse complement strand
GAAGGCTAGCAAAAGACTAGGGAGCGACAAATCAAGAGAGCAGTAACTGTCATAATCATGCTTGCGGCAAAATAAATTAACGGAGGCATAAAAGTGATACAAGAACTCTGAAGCAATATAGATCATCGAGGCTTAATTGACTTTTTGTTCAGTCATATGCATGCGTGAGCATGTGCCAAGTCGATATAAATGAATTATTCAGAGGAGGATACCACAATGCCATACTTACTTATGAATAAAACAATGCAGACAAACATACATGACATGCTACTCATATTAATAAATTGAAGCTAAACATGAGAGATCATGAACTACTAGACTTTCTCAAATAACATATACCTCACATGAACCAACTAAGCATGCTCACATGGATGAGTATATGTACAAAAATGAAAACAAATAGAGTTCATACCAGCCTCTCACCACAATCAGATTGTCGTAGATCGTCATTATTGCCTTTTCACTTGTGCAGCTTGGATAATATGAAATGAAAACCACGCTCCAGCCACCGAAGACCATTGAACTCAAAAAGAACTTTACAAACCAGAGAAGAACAGCAAATATTTTTGGTGTTTTCAAATTGCAAATAAGAACAAGAGGAAACAAACAAACAAAGCAAAATCTTTTTGGGTTTTCTTATAGCAAACTAGCAATAGCAAATAAAGTGAAACAAATGCAAGAAACCAAAGCAAACAAATGGTGAAGAGAAACAACAGAAATATTTTTGGTCTTTTCGTGTTTTGGGAAGGAAACAAAACAAAAACAAGAAATAGCGAACTAAAAGAAACACAGAAAAGCAGGATGACAGAAATCTGCCAAAACCTGACAGCAGTACAGAAATCGATTTTTACAAAAATCTTACGTTGCTCAGATCGAAAAGTGTTCAACTAATGAAAGTTAGATAACAACCTGGGGAACCTGCACAAAAATTTTCAGCTTAAAATGACGTTCTGGCTATTTTTGACGATTTTTACAGTAATGTTCCAGAATCTGTTTTCAGGCAGCACTTCCCCAAATATCATCTTCCTCTCATTAGAAAACCACTCAAACGAACAAAACAAGTATGTGCAAGTATCCAGCAATCATAATATGCAAAGAATGAGTGATGCCGGTATACCTCCCCCCAAGCTTAGGCTTTTGGCCTAAGTGGAGTTCAACCCCAACGAGGGTCATTGTTTCTTGCCGGTGGGTAGTCCATGGAGTAGTCATAATAAAGCTCCTGCGCAGAAGAAAAGCGTGGAGGCTCCGCATATCCACCATGTTGATGCGAGGAACTTGCTGCATCGGATGATGAGTCGAGGTGCTCCTCGACCTCCATGTCGTCTCTTGCATGTTGACCTCCTCTCTCTATGTGTGCATCCAGTGCACCTTCTGTAACCGACCAATCTCCCCTGGAATCAAGGTTAGACAAAACAGGCGCAGGCAATCTTACTAGTTTCTCAGTTTTCTTAGTTATTCTCCAAACTTTCTTATAAAATATCATCTTATAATACAGGTTACCCAAGTTGGAGGAATCTGAAACAAATTCATGTTTAATCATAGAGGCTATATCAAGTTTTTCTATGGGGAATGGAATATCAAAATGATGAGGTTCTACATCATGAAAAGCTAGTAAACGGGAGGCGATGAGACCTCCACAAATTCCACCTTTCTCACGGTTAGTAGCAAGTCTATAAGCTATTAATGCCCCCAAATTATAAGACCTATTATTTTGCAGTGCTGCAGCTAGAAAAGCCAAATCCGGGATAGAAAGTTTACCACCAATCCTTTTAGCGAGAACGCACTTGGTAATAAAATAGGCAAAGTAGCGGATAGCCGGGAGCTGAATACTAGTGATTTTACCACTTTCACCTGAGAAACTCCTTCCATCGCAAATCATCTTGTAGAGATCCGAGAGTTCTTGCGGCGATCCCTTTATCTTCTCACATGATCCCCATTGCGGTACTCTAATCATTTGCACAAAAAGCACTAAATGGCAAGTTGACAGTTTTATTGTAACTTTTATACTGGACCGTGGGGTTAGATTGCGACCAATTAAACTTGAAGTCCTGCACAAAAGCCATAGTTAATTTTACATATTGTCTTGGCTCTCCTTCAACAAAGTCACTCAGCCCTGCATGAGAAATTAGAGTTTGAACATCTTCAAATATCCCTGCGCTTCTCATGAAATCCGCACATGGGTAGTAAGAGGGGTATACTCCCTCTTCACGATTGACCATCATAACTTGTTGGACTTCCAATTCTTGCTGGTTCAAGTGATATCTATTCCACTCCATTTTCTGAAATTTCAACAACCAATATAGAAATTTGATTTGGTGACAAATAATTGGGGGAAACTACCATAGGAACTTGCTAGAGTACTAATCATGCATCAAAACTAGTTTCTACCACTTAGAACAAGCATGCAAACTCACTAAACATGTTACCTACAGCAGCAAAATATTCAAGATATACTCAACCAAATGAAATTCTACTTGGATGGGTGGAGGAGTCACATACCGAAGAGCAAATGTGCCAAATTTCAGACAGAAATCTGGGCTGAGCAAAGAGATCGAAAAATCTGGAGTTCTGGAGCAAAAACGCGAGTGAGAGGAACTTGGTACGAGTTTTTTCGGGAGAGAGACTGTTCTGGGCGAAAGAGATGACAAAGTGGGGCAGAGGGGGTCCCACACCACATGGTGGCGCGGCCACCTCCTTGGCCGCGCCGGCCGGTGGTGTGGCGCCCTACGGTGCCCCACAGGTCATCCTCTGGTACTCCCAGGTGCCTCGTCGAAAAATAGGACCAACGGTATAATTTTCGCGAATTTTTGAAAACTTTGAAAAATGCATATTTTCTGGGTATTAAGTTTATTATTACTGGCCAGGAAAATTTTTGAAATCTTCGAATAACTCAAGAACTTTGCAAATTAAAAGTGCTACAGCAACTAGAGCAAGTGGAGGAAGAAAGAGATGTTGTTTACCCTCTCCATGCATATAAAAAGTATCCGTTAACAAGGTTGATCAAGTCTTGTCACCAAATAACTTTTTCATAGCATAAGAAGAAATAAACCTCAAATCAATCATGTTACCTTGAATTGTATTGATATGGATCCAATCACGAGAGTGTGATATTCTTCCTTAGGCTCATATATAGGACAATCAATAGTTCCCACTTTGATAGTTCTCACATTAGAAATAGTATTAACTCCACATGCCTTCTCAATCCTCTTGGGAAAATAAACGGTATGCTCCCTATCATCAACATTGAAAGTAACCTTTCCTTTATTGCAATCAATAACAGCCCCTGCGGTGTTAAGAAAAGGTCTCCCAAGAATAATAGACATATTATCATCTTCAGGCATTTCCAACACAACAAAATCAGTTAATATCAAGCGATTAGTAGTAACTTGAACAGGAACATTCTCACATATACCAACAGGGAATAGCAGTAGATTTATCAGCCATTTGCAAAGATATATCAGTAGGTATCAACTTATCTAGGTAAAGTCTCTTATAAAGAGAAAAAGGCATAACACTAACACCGGCTCCCAAGTCACATAGAGCAGTTTTAACATAATTATTCTTAATAGAACAAGGAATAGTAGGTATACTGGGTCGCCCAACTTCTTTGGAATTTTGCCATTGAAAGAGTAATTAGCAAGCATAGTGGAAATTTCCTCATTGGGGATTTTCCTTTTGTTAGTAACAATATCTTTCATATACTTTGAATAAGGAGGCAATTTAATGGCATCAGTCAAAGGGATTTTCAAGAATAAAGGTTTCATCCATTCGCAAAATTTATTATAGTGTTCTTCTTCCTTTGATTTTAGTTTCTTAGCAGGAAAAGGCATTTGCTTTTGCACCCAAGGTTCTCTTTCATTACCATGTTTCTCAGCAATAAAGTCTTCTTTAGTATACTTTTTATTTTTAGCATGCTTCTCGGGTTCTTCTTGACCTCTTCTTTATCGGGAGTATCATTCTTATCATGATCTTGATGCTTATCATATTCATTACCACTATCTCTTTCAGCATCAGAAATAGAAATACTATTCGGATCATGAGCATGTTCAGAGGATTCTAACACATTTTTATGTTTCTTCTGCTTTTTCTTCCTAGAATGAGCACTAGGTTCAATGCGTTGAGAATCTTGTTCAATTCTTTTGGGATGCCCTTCAGGGATATAGAGGATCCTGGGTAGAGACACCACCTCTAGTTGTTACTTCATAAGCATGTTTCTCTTTAGAATTATTCCCTAACAAGTCATTTTGCACTTTAGTGAGTTGATCAATTTGAGTTTGAATCATTTGAAAATGTTTAACAAGCATCTTAACATCATTGGAGGTTCTCTCCACAATATCATGCAATTCACTAATAGCTTGAGAATTTTCCATT
The DNA here is from genome assembly GCF_019359855.2 of Lolium perenne. Classification (NCBI taxonomy): domain Eukaryota; kingdom Viridiplantae; phylum Streptophyta; class Magnoliopsida; order Poales; family Poaceae; genus Lolium; species Lolium perenne. Next base: position 244,246,906 of record NC_067247.2, on the reverse strand, counting down.
AAATGATTCTCTACTCTCATATTAAAATTTTCTTGCTTAACAATATAATTATCAAACTCATCTAAGCATTGTGCAGGAGGTTTCGAATACGGAATATCTTCCCTAGTAAAGCGTTGAAGGGAGTTTACCTCAATCATGGACGAAAGGGGAATTATCTCACATATATCTTCTATAGGAGGTAGATTCTTCACATCTTCAGATTTAATACCTTTCTCCTTGAGAGACTTCTTGGCTTCCCTCATATCTTCATCATTCAATTTAATTAAACCCCTCTTCTTCACTATTGGCGTTGGAGTTGGTTCAGGCGTATTCCAATCATCATAATTCCGGCCTATTTTAGCCAATAATTCTTCGGCGTCGTGGAGTTCTTTTCCTGAAAACACAACCAGCACAACTATCCAGGTATGCCCTAGAATCAATGGTTAGTCCACTATAAAATATATCAAGTAATTCATGCTTTTCTAAGTCATGGTCGGGCAAGGCTCTAATAAGAGAGCAAAATCTTGCCCAAGCCTCAGGCAATTTCTCTTCATCTCCCTGATCAAAACTATAAACTCTCTGCAAAGCAGCATGTTGAGCACTAGCAGGAAAATATTTCCGAAAGAAAACAGCAAGCAATTCTTTTGGACTTTTAATAGAACTAGGTGGCAAATTATTATACCAAGTTTTAGCGTCATCCTTCAATGAGAATGGAAATATTTTAGCAACAAAGTAAGTACGCTTCTTAACGTCATCAGAAAACAAGCTACTCAAAGTAGATAACTCAGTCATGTGTTCAACAGCACTTTCTTTTTCAGTACCACAGAAAGGTGTTTTCTCAACAATAGCTATATGAGATAGATCAAGAGAAAAATCATAATCTTTATCCCTAATGTTTATAGGAGATGTGGCAAATTTAGGATCAGGAGACAGTTTATATCTAACAGTATGTTCTGCAAGCAACTTTTTAATTTTTCTTGCATCAGTAGTAGCATTGCATTTTTCAATAAAATCATCATCAAGCTCCACATAATCTTCCTCAGGATCATCACTAAAATAACCAAGTTCAGGTGAACTAACAGGTGTAGTAGCATTAGGAGTTTCAGTATTTTCAATTTGTCTAGACCTAGCAATTGTAGCATCTAGAAAGGATCCCAATGAACCACTATCATCAAGCACATCAGAAACATTATCAATATTATGAGAGTGTTCAGATTCAGCAGATGTACCCACATGCGAAGCATGTGGCGGTGAAACAAGTTTATCAATCACGATGGTGAATCAAGTGTAGCGGAGGTACTCGAATTGTACCTTTTCTTGTAGTGGATGGTAATATGGCGATCTTAGTATCGCGAGGTTTACCCATGATGGAGAATTTGCAGCGAACAATATTAATCCAAGTGAACTTCCAAATAAAGCTATGCTCCCGGCAACGGCGCCGAGAAAATAGTCTTGATGACCCACAAGTATAGGGGATCGCAACGGTCTTCGAGGGAAGTAAAACCCAATTTATTGATTCGACACAAGGGGAGACAAAGAACACTTGGAAGCCTTAACAACGGAGTTGTCAATTCAGTTGCACTGGAAACAGACTTTCTCGCAAGAGTTTATCGTAGTAACAGTTTTATAGCAGTAGCGATAGTGAAATAACGCGCAGAGTAACAGAGACAGCGTAGTGATTATAGTAAACAGCAGGATTAAAATACTGTAGGCACGGGGACGGATGACGGGCGTTGCATGGATGAGAGAAACTCATGTAACAATCATAGCAGGGCATTTGCAGATAATAATAAAACGGTGTCCAAGTACAAAGCAATCAATAGGCATGTGTTCCATATATAGTCGTGCGTGCTCGCAATGAGAAACTTGCACAACATCTTTTGTCCTACCAGCCGGTGGCAGCCGGGCCTCAAGGGAAACTACTGGATATTAAGGTACTCCTTTTAATAGAGTACCGGAGCAAAGCATTAACACTCCGTGAACACATGTGATCCTCACATCGCTACCATTCCCTCCGGTTGTCCCGATTTCTGTCACTTCGGGGCCATCGGTTCCGGGACAGCGACATGTGTATACAACTTATAGATAAGACCATAAACAATGATTATCTTCATGAAACAATAACATGTTCAGATCTGAGATCATGGCACTCGGGCCCTAGTGACAAGCATTAAGCATAACAAGTTGCAACAATATCATCAAAGTACCAATAACGGACACTAGGCACTATGCCCTAACAATCTTATGCTATTACATGACCAATCTCATCCAATCCCTACCATCCCCTTCGGCCTACAGCGGGGGAATTACTCACACATGGATGGGGGAAACATGGCTGGTTGATGTAGAGGTGATGGCGGTGATGGCGGCGATGATCTCCTCCAATTCCCCGTCCCGGCGGAGTGCCAGAACGGAGACTTCTGGCTCCCGCGACGGAGTTTCGCGATGTGGCGGCGTTCTGGAGGGTTTCTGGCGACTTCGACTTCTCCTTCTGGTGTTTTTAGGTCGAGGCGAATAAGTAGTCCGAAAGAGGGCGTCGGAGGCCGGCCGAGGGGGCCACACCACAGGGCCGCGCGGGCCCCCCCTGGGCCGCGCCGCCCCATGGTGTGGGGCCCTCGGGCCTCCACTTCAATTGCCCTTCTGGCTCCGTTAGTTTCCTGGGAAAATAGGGCCTTCTGCATAAATTCCGAGGTTTTTCCCGAAAGTTGGATTTCTGCACAAAAACGAGACACCAGAGCAGTTCTGCTGAAAACAGCGTTAGTCCGTGTTAGTTGCATCCAAAATACACAAATTAGAGGCAAAACAATAGCAAAAGTGTTCGGGAAAGTAGATACGTTTTGGACGTATCAGTGACACACAGCCCTGCTTGGCTGGTGACTCATCTGTGGGTGTTGTGCTATTGCTGCACAGCTCCTACATGTGTTGTGAACTTCTTTGGTGAAACTTGGGCCACTGTCCTTGCCCAGGTTTGGTCTTCTATTGATCCTATCCTGCGCTGTCCAAAATTTTGGACAAGCACAAGTGTCATTGACACTTGGTTCACCTCAAACTGACTACTAGCTTTCTATTTAACCCCTGCCTAGCTATTCTCTCTATTTTTGCAGATTTGGATGATCTAGGACAATTTGTTCCAAGACACTAGTTTAGGATTTTTGTATAGGATCAATTGATGTAATCTTATTTTTACTTTATTTACTTATTCATTCAATTCTTGTAATAAGGAATATTGTAAAGACATTGTATATGTGTGTGTTATCAATAAAACTCAAGTTTTACTTATGAGCTCATTTGTATTTGTATTATTCACTTGTAAATGATTGATGTATTTATATTTCAATTTGAAATTCAAATTGACTTGAATTTATGAAATGTGTTTGAAATATGATATGTATTTGAATTCTAAATTCATAATTCAAATTCTATCTTGTTTATCATTTCTATTTTGAGTTATAAATTCAATATAACTTGTCAAATGAAATCAACTCCCAAAATCAACAAGATACAACAGAGATCATGTCGAATTTTCACAACTCACATTGCCTAACCCTAATTGCAAGTGACAGAGAACCTCGATCCCTCTTAGATTTAGTTGCAATAAGGCACGAAAATTTCCCTCGTTTTGCGATGAAATGCACATCCTATTTCTAAATCTACCCTTCGATGTTCCTATGTTGTGGGTTATTACACAAAGTCACGCATTTCTCCTACTGGTCGATTAAACCTTGGTTTCGTATTGAGGGAAAACTTGCTGCCGTGCTCATCACACCTTCCTCTTGGGGTTTACCAACCGCTTCCACAACAATCGCCACCAAGATTGTCTGGCGCCATCGCCGGAGCACTATCAGCCACCTCCTGGCTCTTCTCCGTCTCCCATCTGGACTCCATTTTCGTGACAGTAAAATAGGAACTTCGGCTTTTGTTTCGTCCAAATTCCGAGAATATTTCCTATACAACTTTTCTGAAATGCAAAAACAAGAACTGGCACTGTGGCATCTTGTCAATAGATTAGTTCCAGAAAATGCATAAAAATGCCACGAAGTGTAATCAAAACATATAGAAATTAGTGTAAAACAAGCATGAAGCATAAAAAATTATAGATACGTTTGCAACGTATCAGTGATACGTCCATTTTGCATCACTATTTTATATCATAATTTACTGTTATTCATTGATATATTTCATATTTAGAGATGATACTTATTTTATTTCACCTATTTTGCATGTTTCATGATTATTGGAGAATTACTCACCCGGAGTCAGGATTCAGCTGGAAAAAGCATCGTCAGGATACAATATTTCTGAAGATCAACAATTGACGGAAAATATACCGAAGGTCTTATTTCTCCAGAAGAAGGAGCCAGCCAAAAGGAGGGGCCGAGGAGGGCCACCATGCCCCCCATAGGCCGGCGCGGGCTCCACCCTAGCCGCGCCGCCTTGTGGGGAGGGGGCCCACAACCCCCCTCGGCCGTCTCTCTTTCGCGTACTTCATCTACCCGAAAACCTAAGGTGCGGAGGATCATCGCGAATAGACACAGCCGCCTCTGCGGGGCGGAAAACACCAGAGAGAAAAGAGCTCTCCGGCAGGCTGAAATCCGCTGGGGAAATTCCCTCCCGGAGGGGGAAATCGTCGCCATCATCACCATCATCGAGCTGGACTTCATTGGGATCATCATCATCATCTGCACCACCGTCTCCGTCATCTCCACCGCTGCACCTCGTCTCCGCTGTAACATCTAGGGTTGAATCTTGATTATTTCATAGGGGAAACTCTCCCGGTGTTGATTACTTCTTGTTATTGATGCTATTGAGTGAAACCATTGAACCAAGGTTTATGTTCAGATTGTTATTCATCATCATATCACCTCTGATCATGTTACATATGATGTCTTGTGAGTAGTTCGTTTAGTTCTTGAGGACATGGGTGAAGTCTAAATGTTAGTAGTGAACTATGTTGAGTAATATTTAATGGTTTGATATTTAAGTTGTGGTGTTATTCTTCTAGTGGTGTCATGTGACCTAGGGGAATGCATCTTGTATTCGTTTGCTAATTGTGGGGTTGCCGGAGTGACAACAACCTGAACCCCCGTTGGTATATCGATGCAGGAGGGATAGCAGGATCTCAAAGTTTAAGGCTGTGGTTAGATTTATCTTAATTACTTTCTTGTATTTGCGGATGCTTGCAAGGGGTTTAATCACAAGTATGTATTAGTCCTAGGAAGGGCGGTGCATTAGCATAGGTTCACCCACACAACACTTATCAAAACAATGAAGATTAATCAACTATATGAAGCGAAAGCACTAGACTAAATTCCCGTGTGTCCTCAGGAACGTTTGGTCATCATAAGTAAACAAACCGGCTTGTCCTTTGTGCTAGAAAGGATTGGGCCACTCGCTGCAATTATTACTCTCGCATTTTACTTACTTGTATTTTATTTATCTGCTATATCAAAAACCCCTGAATACTTGTCTGTGAGCATTTACAGTGAATCCTTCATCGAAACTGCTTGTCAACACCTTCTGCTCCTCGTTGGGTTCGACACTCTTATTTATCGAAAGTACTACGATACACCCCCTATACTTGTGGGTCATCAATCAGCATTCCCAAGCTTAACTCCTGCTCGTCCTCGAGTAGGTAAGTGATAACAAAAATAATTTTTGAGGTGACATGCAGCCAACATAATCTTGATCAAGTTATTGTAAAAGCATTGTGAGGTGGGATCAAAGTACTCTAAACATAGACATGATAAATATAATTCTAACAATAGAACTTAGCAACTATGTTACAACATGAGAATTAACTCAAACAAAAGAACATGAATAATAGTGCACTGAAAGCAACTGTTTGTTTTTAGCATAGAGAAAACATAGCAAAGTGGCATTCAACTTGTCCTTCATGGAATAGCAAAACATAAATGCACAGGACACCTTTAAAGTTCAAAAGGGTGACTAGATACAAATAATTTATGAACAAGCAATAACATAATCATGAATCAATCAATAATAGATTTTGGGACTATGCACATTATACTTAGAATGACAACTATGCTCTCTTAATTGGTGCATAAATTTAGAAGATGAATACTGAACATAAAAGTAAAAGAAAGGCCCTGCGCAGAGGGAAGCAAGATTACTCATGTGCTAGAGCTTTTATTTTGAATAAAACAGAGGTGTTGAAAATTTATTTTGAGAGGTATGTATGTCTATGTCAATGAATGGCATCAAATGATCTATCATCGTTTCATGTTTAATGGCTTCAGGAGTGGCTCCCGTAGAGAGAACAAGAAAGTTCCTCTTCTCCTTTGTTTGAATAAGCTAAGTTCATGATTTCTCAAGATCATAGTGTTAGGAGATTTTAATTATTCATTTAATTTATATTTAGTGGGCTGGGCACCTGCTTGCCTGCACTTTTTGCAATATTAGGACTAGCACATTACGCATGCCAGTCAAGGTGTGAAGCAAAATAAACATGAAAGAGACAATAAAGTTTCCAACACTTCCTCATGAGCTAAAACATGAACACAAAACATGTAATAATTTTTGAAGGTTCTAAAGGTAGCACGCAAGCAATTTACTTTAGAGTGGCGGTGAAATACCACACATAGGTAGGTATGGTGGACACAATTGGTAAACTTTAGTTTTTGGGAATTGGATGCACGAGTAGAGCTCATACTCAGTACATGCAAAGGCTAGCAAAAGACTGGGAGCGACCAACTAAGAGAACAATAATGGCCATAATCATGCATAGCGACAAAACATTATTAATCAAAGCATAAAATGATATTACAAGTCAAAAACTAAATGATCATAGAGGCTTGAGGTGACTGGTTTATAGTCATAACATGGTGTAAGCATGTGCCAAGTCAACCCAAATAAAGCATCAAAGGAGAATACCACAATATTATGCTTTTGTATGATGGAAACAACACATGATTCTTTCAATGACACATTAAACACTCTTAGATATTTGAGACAAATCATGCTACAACAATAACTACTAAGCATATAATTAAAATAACATCTAACATGACATGCTAAAGTCTAAGCCAGAGTCTAAACAAGCTTCCTTTTGCACCACTATAGGCATGAAATATTTTACCCGTCTCCAATACCAATCAATTTATTTGAAACAACTCTCATAGATAATAATGAATAAATACCATAGAGCCAATCATACCTAACTAAAGAAAACTAACAAGCTCTGAACAAAATATGAGTGTAAAACAAGAGCTAAACGCAGTACTAGCAAAAGAAAACACTCGCATAAAAATTAGAGTGAAAACTAGAGTGTTCTATGCAATAAAAATGGAGTGTGTCATTATCCAAAACAAGTATGATGGGATCCAACCATATGCTACAACAAAAAAACAAAAACAAAAATAAAGACGCTCCAAGAACAGCACATATCATATGAAGCAATAAAAGTACAGTGTCTTGAAAGATGACCTGATATATTTGTTGATGAAGAAGGGGATGCCTTGGGCATCCCCAAGCTTTGATGCTTGTAACTATTGGATATTTCTTAGGGTGACATGGGCATCCCAATCTTAAGCTTTTGTCCATCCTTCATCTCATCACATCATTCTTCTCTCCCTACACTTGAAAACTTGCTTCATACAAAACTTCACACAATTTTCATTAGCAGCATTAGTGCAATGAAAATAACAAATCCACTTTGGTTCCGTTCTAACACAAGTAAAACATCAATTAAAACACTATATACTGTAGCAACTTCTTTTCAAAGATCTTTCTCTCAAAAGAACTCAAAAAGAAAAAGATTAAGAGATAATGTAAATAGTGGCAGAAATTTGTCAAAACAAAACAACATGTAAAGATCGATTTTTTTGAAAATTTTCTGTTGCTCAAATCGAAAAGTGCAAAACTAATGAAATTTAGATAATAACACGGGGAATATGCTCAAAAAGTATTAGATCAATACAACGTTCTGGCTAAGAATACAATTGTTTTTTGTGGCAGCACATAATCTGTTTCAGGACAACACCTTCCCCAAATCTTACCTTATTCCTATTAGAGGCTATCCTTGGCACAAAAATGAAATAAAAAGTATAAGGAGAGGTTATTACAGAGGTAACAACTTCCAAGACTCAACATAATAAAAAAATACAGAAATAAAACATGGGTTATCTCCCAAGAGTGCTTTTCTTTAACGCCTTTCAGCTAGGCGTAAAAAGCTTGAATCAAGTATTTTCAAGTGAAGAAGCATTAACATCATAATTTTTTCTAATAATAGAATCAAAAGGTAACTTCTTTCTCTTTCTACGGAAGTGTTCCATACCTTTCTTGAGTGGGAATTGATATTTAATAATCCCATCTCTCATATCAATAGCAACACCAATAGTTCTAAGAAAAGGTCTTCCCAAAACAATAGGACAAGAAGCATTGCATTCAATATCCAAAACAATAAAATCAACAGAGACAAAGTTTTTATTAACCATAATAAGAACATTATTAACTCTCCTCAAAGATTTCTTCTTAGTAATATCAACAAAATGAACATCCAAATAACATTGTTCCAAAGGTGGCAAATCAAGCATATCATAATTTTTTCTTAGCATAACAAAGATGCTCGCACCAAGATCACATAAAGCATTGCAATCGAAGTCATTCACTTTCACCTTAATGATGGGCTCCCAACCATCTTCTAACTTCCTAGGAATAGAAGCTTCATGTTTTGATTTCTCTTCTCTAATTTGCATGAGAGCATTTCTAATATGTTTTGTAAAAGCCATATTTATAGCACTAGCATTAGGACTTCTAGAAAGCTTTTGTAAAAATTTAATTACTTCAGAGATATTGAAACCATCAAAATTAAAGTCGTTATTATCAAAGGTAAAAGTACTATTGTCTCCCATATTTCAAAAAATTTCAGCACTCTTATCACAGTTTCAGTGGTTCTAAGAAATTTTGTAGAAGGAGTGGAGACTTTTCCTACACCAATGATTTTACCATTAATAGTAGGAGGTTTGCTAACATTTGAGACCTCAGCACTACTAGTGGTGGTAATGGTACAAACTTTAGTCATACTATTATTTCTAGCGATTTCATCGTCTCTTTCCCACCTAGCATGCAATTCAGCCAATATCCTAACATTGTCATCAATTCTAACTTGAATGGAATTCAAAGTTGTGCTTTATTTAACATCAAGAGGAAAGCTATCAACTGTAGAAGTAAGAACATCAATTTACCAAACTTTTCCTCAACAGATTTATTAAAAGCAGTTTGTTTACTAATAAAGTCCTTAAGCATGACTTCAAGATCAGAGGGTGCACTTCTATTGTTGTTGTAGGAATTACCATAAGAATTTCCATAACCATTACCATCATTAGAAGGATATGTCCTATAATTGTTACTACCAGAATTATTAGTATAAGCATTGTTGTTAAAATTATTGTTTTTAATGAAGTTCACATCAACATGCTCTTCTTGAGCAACCAAAGAGGCTAAATGAATATTATTTGGATCAACATGAGCTTTACCATTAACAAGCATAGACATAATGGTATCAATCTTATCACTCAAAGATGAGGTTTCTTCAACAGAATTTACCTTCTTACGTTGTGGAGCTCTCTCAGTATGCCATTCAGAATAATTATCATCATATCATCAAGAAGTTTGTTGCAACCCCCAAAGTAATGGATATAAAGGTATCTCCAGTAGCTGAATCCAGAAGGTTTCTTGAAGAAAAATTCAGTCCTACATAAAAAATTTGGATGATCATCTAAGTAGTCAGTTGATGGCGTGTATTTCACACGTTCGTTGGGCAACCCCAAGAGGAAGGTATGATGCGCACAGCAGCAAGTTTTCCCTCAGAAAGAAACCAAGGTTTATCGAACCAGGAGGAGCCAAGAAGCACGTTGAAGGTTGATGGCGGCGAGATGTAGTGCGGCGCAACACCAGGGATTCCGGCGCCAACGTGGAACCTGCACAACACAACCAAAGTACTTTGCCCCAACGAAACAGTGAGGTTGTCAATCTCACCGGCTTGCTGTAACAAAGAGTTAACCGTATTGTGTGGAAGATGATTGTTTGCGAGAAAACGAGGTAGAAACGAGTATTGCAGTAGATTGTATTTCAGTAAAGAGAATTGGACCGGGGTCCACAGTTCACTAGAGGTGTCTCTCCCATAAGACGAACAGCATGTTGGGTGAACAAATTACAGTTGGGCAATTGACAAATAAAGAGAGCATGACAATGCACATACATATCATGATGAGTATAGTGAGATTTAATTGGGCATTACGACAAAGTACATAGACCGCCATCCAACTGCATCTATGCCTAAAAAGTCCACCTTCAGGTTATCATCCGAACCCCCTCCAGTATTAAGTTGCAAGCAACAGACAATTGCATTAAGTATGGTGCGTAATGTAATCAACAACTACATCCTTAGACATAGCATCAATGTTTTATCCCTAGTGGCAACAGCACATCCACAACCTTAGAACTTTCACATCCTTGTCCCGGTGTCAATGCAGGCATGAACCCACTATCGAGCATAAGTACTCCCTCTTGGAGTTACAAGCATCTACTTGGCCAGAGCATCTACTAGTAACGGAGAGCATGCAAGATCATAAACAACACATAAGCATAACTTTGATAATCAACATAACAAGTATTCTCTATTCATCGGATCCCAACAAACGCAACATATAGAATTACAGATAGATGATCTTGATCATGTTAGGCAGCTCACAAGATCCGACAATGATAGCACAATGGGGAGAAGACAACCATCTAGCTACTGCTATGGACCCATAGTCCAGGGGTAGACTACTCACACATCACACCGGAGGCGACCATGGCGGCGTAGAGTCCTCCGGGGAGATGATTCCCCTCTCCGGCGAGTGCCGGAGGCGATCTCTGGATCCCCGAGATGGGATCGGCGGCGGCGGCGTCTCTGGAAGGTTTTCCGTATCGTGGTTCTCGATGCGGGGTTGTCGTCCCGGAGGATATTTGTAGGCGGAGGGGCAGCGTCGGGGCCCAGACGGGGGGCCCACCCCATGGGGCGGCGCGGGCCCCCGTGGGCCGCGCCGCCACGTGGTGTCGCCACCTCGTGGCCCCACTTCGTGTGTTCTTCGGTCTTCTGGAAGCTCCGTGGAAAAATAGGCCCCTGGGCTTTGATTTCGTCCAATTCCGAGAATATTTCCTTACTAGGATTTCTGAAACCAAAAACAGCAAAAACAAAGAATCGGCACTTCGGCATCTTGTTAATAGGTTAGTTCCGAGAAAATGCACGAATATGACATAAAGTGTGCATAAAACATGTAGATAACATCAATAATGTGGCATGGAACATAAGAAATTATCGATACGTCGGAGACGTATCAGCATCCCCAAGCTTAGTTCTGCTCGTCCCGAGCAGGTAAAACGATAACACAGATAATTTCTGGAGTGACATGCCATCATAATCTTGATCATACTATTTGTAAAGCATATGTAGTGAATGCAGCGATCAAAACAATGTGTATGACATGAGTAAACAAGTGAATCATATAGCAAAGACTTTTCATGAATAGCACTTCAAGACAAGCATCAATAAGTCTCGCATAAGAGTTAACTCATAAAGCAATAATTCAAAGTAAAGGCATTGAAGCAACACAAAAGAAGATTAAGTTTCAGCGGTTGCTTTCAACTTGTAACATGTATATCTCATGGATATTGTCAACATAGAGTAATATAATAAGTGCAATAAGCAAGTATGTAGGAATCAATGCATAGTTCACACAAGTGTTTGCTTCTTGAGGTGGAGAGAAATAGGTGAACTGACTCAACATTGAAAGTAAAAGAATGGTCCTCATAGAGGAAAAGCATCGATTGCTATATTTGTGCTAGAGCTTTGATTTTGAAAACATGAAACAATTTTGTCAACGGTAGTAATAAAGCATATGCATCATGTAAATTATATCTTATAAGTTGCAAGCCTCATGCATAGTGTACTAATAGTGCCCGCACCTTGTCCTAATTAGCTTGGACTACCTGGATTATCACCGCAATACATATGCTTTAACCAAGTATCACAAAGGGGTACCTCTATGCCGCCTGTACAAAGGTCTAAGGAGAAAGCTCGCATTGGATTTCTCGCTTTTGATTATTCTCAACTTAGACATCCATACCGGGACAACATAGACAACAGATAATGGACTCCTCTTTTAATGCTTTAAGCATTCAACAACAATTAATTCTTTTCTCATTAGAGATTTGAGGATGTTTGTCCAAAAGCTGAAACTTCCACCATGGAACATGGCTTCGGTTAAGCGGCCCAATGTTCTTCTCTCACAATATGCATGCTCAAACCATTCAACTCAGAGTAGATCGCCCTTACTTCAGACAAGACGAACATGCATAGCAACTCACATGAAATTCAACAATGAGTTGATGGCGTTCCCCGGTAAACATGGTTATCGCACAACAAGCAACTTAATAAGAGATAAAGTGCATAATTACATATTCAATACCACAATAGTTTTTAAGCTATTTGTCCCATGAGCTATATATTGCATAGGTGAATGATGAAATTTTAAAGGTAGCACTCAAGCAATTTACTTTGGAATGGCTGGAAAATACCATGTAGTATAGGTAGGTATGGTGGACACAAATGGCATAGTGGTTGGCTCAAGTATTTTGGATGCATGAGAAGTATTCCCTCTCGATACAAGGTTTAGGCTAGCAAGGCTTATTTGAAACAAACACAAGGATGAACCGGTGCAGCAAAACTCACATAAAAGACATATTGAAAACATTATAAGACTCCACACCATCTTCCTTGTTGTTCAAACTCAATACTAGAAATTATCTAGACCTTAGAGAAACCAAATATGCAAACCAATTTTTAGCATGCTCTATGTATTTCTTCATTAATGGGTGCAAAGCATATGATGCAAGAGCTTAAACATGAGCACAACAATTGCCAAGTATCACATTACCCAAAACATTTATAGCAATTACTACATGTATCATTTTCCAATTCCAACTATATAACAATTTAACGAAGGAGAAACTTCGCCATGAATACTATGAGTAGAAACCAAGGACATACTTGTCCATATGCTACAGCGGAGCGTGTATCTCTCCCATAAAGTGAATGCTAGGATCCATTTTATTCAAACAAAACAAAAACAAAAACAAACCGACGCTCCAAGAAAAAGCACATAAGATGTGATGGAATAAAAATATAGTTTCAGGGGAGGAACCTGATAATGTTGTCGATGAAGAAGGGGATGCCTTGGGCATCCCCAAGCTTAGACGCTTGAGTCTTCTTGATATATGCAGGGGTGAACCACCGGGTGCATCTCCAAGCTTAGAGCTTTCACTCTCCTTGATCATGTTGCATCATACTCCTCTCTTGATCCTTGAAAACTTCCTCCACACCAAACTCGAAACAACTCATTAGAGGGTTAGTGCACATTATAAATTGACATATTCAGAGGTGACACAATCATTCTTAACACTTCTGGACATTGCATAATGCTACTGGACATTAGTGGATCAAAGAAATTCATCCAACATAGCGAAAGAGGCAATGCGAAATAAAAGGCAGAATCTGTCAAAACAGAACAGTTCGTATTGACGAATTTTAAAATGGCACCAGACTTGCTCAAATGAAAATGCTCAAATTGAATGAAAGTTGCATACATATCTGAGGATCATGCACGTAAATTGGCTTAATTTTCTGAGCTACCTACAGGGAGGTGGACCCAGATTCGTGACAGCAAAGAAATCTGGAACTGTGCAGTAATCCAAATCTAGTACTTACTTTTCTATCAACGGCTTAACTTGGCACAACAAAACACAAAACTAAGATAAGGAGAGGTTGCTACAGTAGTAAACAACTTCCAAGACACAAAATAAAAACAAAGTACTGTAGGTAAAAACATGGGTTGTCTCCCATAAGCGCTTTTCTTTAACGCCTTTCAGCTAGGCGCAGAAAGTGTGTATCAAGTATTATCAAGAGATGAAGTGTCAACATCATAATTTGTTCTCATAATAGAATCAAAAGGTACCTTCATTCTCTTTCTAGGGAAGTATTCCATACCTTTCTTGAGAGGAAATTGATATTTTATATTACCTTCCTTCATATCATTGGTAGCACCAACAGTTCGAAGAAAAGGTCTTCCCAATATAATGGGACAAGATGCATTGCATTCAATATCCAAGACAACAAAATCAACGGGAACCAGGTTATTGTTAACGGTAATGCGAACATTATCAACTTTACCCAAAGGTTTCTTTGTAGAATGATCAGCAAGATTAACATCCAAATAACAATTTTTCAGCGGTGGCAAGTCAAGCATATTATAAATTTTCTTAGGCATAACAGAAATACTTGCACCAAGATCACATAAAGCATTACAATCAAAATCTTTAACTTTCATCTTAATGATGGGCTCCCAACCATCCTCTAGCTTTTTAGGAATAGAGGCTTCACGCTCTAGTTTCTCTTCTCTAGCTTTTATGAGAGCATTTGTAATATGATGCGTGAAAGCCAAATTTATAGCACTAGCATTAGGACTTTTAGCAAGTTTTTGCAAGAACTTTATAACTTCAGAGATGTGGCAATCATCAAAATTCAAACCATTATAATCTAAAGCAATGGGATCATCATCCCCAATGTTGGAAAAAATTTCAGCAGCTTTATCACAGGCAGTTTCAGCAGTTTTAGCAGTTTCAGGCAATTTTTCGCGCTTTGCATTCGAAGTGGAAACATTGCTAACACCAATTCTTTTATTAGTATGAGTAGAAGGTGCAGCAACATGTGTAGCATTAGCATTACTAGTGGTGGTAATAGTTCAAACTTTAGCTATATTCTTCTCTTTAGCTAGTTTTTCATTTTCTTCTCTATCCCACCTAGCACGCAGTTCAGCCATTAATCTTATATTCTCATTAATTCTAACTTGAATGGCATTTGCTGTAGTAGTAATTTTATTATGATGATTCTCATTAGGCAAAACTTTTGATTTCAAAAGATCAACATCAGCAGCAAGACTATCAACTTTAGAAGCAAGTATATCAATTTTCCCAAGCTTTTCTTCAACAGATTTGTTAATAGCGGGTTGTGTACTACTAAATTCTTTAAGCATGGCTTCAAGTCCAGGGGTGAACTCCTATTAGTGTTGTAAGTCTTCCCATAGGAATTACCATAGCCGTTGCCATTATTATAAGGATATGGCCTATAGTTGTTACTAGAATTGTTAGGTAATCATTGTTGTTGAAATTATTATTTTTAATGAAGTTTACATCAACATGTTCTTCTTGTGCAACCAATGAAGCTAATGGAACATTATTAGGATCAATATTAGTCCTATCATTCACAAGCATAGACATAATAGCATCAATCTTATCACTCAAGGAAGAGGTTTCTTCGACAGAATTTACCTTCTTACCTTGTGGAGCTCTCTCCGTGTGCCATTCAGAGTAGTTGATCATCATATTATCAAGAAGCTTTGTTGCTTCACCAAGAGTGATGGACATAAAGGTACCTCCAGCAGCTGAATCCAATAAATTCCGTGAAGAAAAATTTAGTCCTGCATAGAAGGTTTGGATGATCATCCAAGTAGTCAGTCCATGGGTTGGGCAATTTTTAACCAGAGATTTCATTCTTTCCCAAGCTTGAGCAACATGTTCAGTATCTAATTGTTTAAAATTCATTATGCTACTCCTCAAAGATATAATTTTAGCAGGGGGATAATATCTACCAATAAAAGCATCCTTGCATTTAGTCCATGAATCAATACTATTCTTAGGCAGAGATAGCAACCAATCTTTAGCTCTTCCTCTTAATGAGAAAGGGAACAATTTTAGTTTAATAATATCACCATCTACATCTTTATATTTTTGCATTTCACATAGTTCAACAAAATTATTAAGATGGGCAGCAGCATCATCAGAACTAACACCAGAAAATTGATTGTTCATAACAAGATTAAGTAAAGCAGGTTTAATTTCAAAGAATTCTGCTGTAGTAGCAGGTGGAGCAATAGGTGTGCATAAGAAATCATTATTATTTGTGGTTGTGAAGTCACACAACTTAGTATTTTCAGCGTTGGCCATTTTAGCAACAGTAAATAAAGCAAACTAGATAAAGTAAATGCAAGTAACTAATTTTTTTGTGTTTTTGATATAGCAAACAAGATAACAAATAAAGTAAAACTAGCAACTAATTTTTTTGTATTTTGATTTAGTGCAGCAAACAAAGTAGTAAATAAAATAAAGCAAGACAAAAACAAAGTAAAAAGATTGAGAAGTGGAGACTCCCCTTGCAGCGTGTCTTGATCTCCCCGGCAACGGCGCCAGAAAAAGAGCTTGATGGCGTGTATTTCACACGTTCGTTGGGCAACCCCAAGAGGAAGGTATGATGCGCACAGCAGCAAGTTTTCCTCGAGAAAGAAACCAAGGTTTATCGAACCAGGAGGAGCCAAGAAGCACGTTGAAGGTTGATGGCGGCGAGATGTAGTGCGGCGCAACACCAGGGATTCCGGCGCCAACGTGGAACCTGCACAACACAACCAAAGTACTTTGCCCCAACGAAACAGTGAGGTTGTCAATCTCACCGGCTTGCTGTAACAAAGAGTTAACCGTATTGTGTGGAAGATGATTGTTTGCGAGAAAACGGTAGAACAAGATTGCGAGATGGGTGTATTTCAAGAAAGAGAATTGGACCGGGGTCCACAGTTCACTAGAGGTGTCTCTCCCATAAGACGAACAGCATGTTGGGTGAACAAATTACAGTTGGGCAATTGACAAATAAAGAGAGCATGACAATGCACATACATATCATGATGAGTATAGTGAGATTTAATTGGGCATTACGACAAAGTACATAGACCGCCATCCAACTGCATCTATGCCTAAAAGTCCACCTTGAGGTTATCATCAGAACCCCCTCCGGTATTAAGTTGCAAGCAACAGAGACAATTGCATTAAGTATGGTGCGTAATGTAATCAACAACTACATCCTTAGACATAGCATCAATGTTTTATCCCTAGTGGCAACAGCACAACACAACCTTAGAACTTTACATCCTTGTCCCGGTGTCAATGCGAGGCATGAACCCACTATCGAGCATAAGTACTCCCTCTTGGAGTTACAAGCATCTACTTGGCCAGAGCATCTACTAGTAACGGAGAGCATGCAAGATCATAAACAACACATAAGCATAACTTTGATAATCAACATAACAAGTATTCTCTATTCATCGGATCCCAACAAACGCAACATATAGAATTACAGATAGATGATCTTGATCATGTTAGGCAGCTCACAAGATCCGACAATGATAGCACAATGGGGAGAAGACAACCATCTAGCTACTGCTATGGACCCATAGTCCAGGGGTAGACTACTCACACATCACACCGGAGGCGACCATGGCGGCGTAGAGTCCTCCGGGAGATGATTCCCCTCTCCGGCAGGGTGCGGAGGCGATCTCTGGATCCCCGAGATGGGATCGGCGGCGGCGGCGTCTCTGGAAGGTTTTCCGTATCGTGGTTCTCGGTACTGGGGTTTTCGTCACGGAGGCTATTTGTAGGCGGAAGGGCAGAGTCGGGGGCCAGACGAGGGGGCCACACCATAGGGCGGCGCGGCCCCCCCTGGGCCGCGCCGCCACGTGGTGTCGCCACCTCGTGGCCCCACTTCGTGTGTTCTTCGGTCTTCTGGAAGCTCCGTGGAAAAATAGGCCCCTGGGCTTTGATTTCGTCCAATTCCGAGAATATTTCCTTACTAGGATTTCTGAACCCAAATAGAGCAGAAAACAAAGAATCGGCACTTCGGCATCTTGTTAATAGGTTAGTTCCAGAAAATGCACGAATATGACATAAAGTGTGCATAAAACATGTAGATAACATCAATAATGTGGCATGGAACATAAGAAATTATCGATACGTCGGAGACGTATCATCAGTCCATGAGTGGGACAATTCTTTACTAAAGATTTCATTCTTTCCCAAGGTTGAGCAACATGTTCATTATCAAATTGTTTAAATTTCATTATGTCACTTCTCAAGGACATAATCTTAGCATGAGGATAATATTTTCCAATGAAAGCATCTTTGCATTTAACCCAAGAATCAATACTATTTCTAGGCAAAGACGACAACCAATCTTTAGCTCTCCCTCTCAAAGAGAAAGGAAACAATTTCAGTTTAATAATGTATCCATCTACATCCTTATATTTTTGCATTTCACAAAGTTCAATAAAATTATTAAGGTGAGAAGCAGCAACATCAATACTAGCACCAGAAAATTGCTCTCTCACAATAAGATTTAACCAAGCAGATTTAATTTCTTAAAAGGTTGCTTCAGGAGCATGTGGAGCAATAGGTGTACAAATGAAATCATTGTTATTTGTGCTAGTAAAGTCACACAACTTAGTGTTATCAGGAGTACTCATTTTACCAAGATTAAAACATAGCAACAAAAATAACGACTATAAAAGGAACTAATTTTTTGTGTATTTTGATAAAAAGCAGCAAACAAGACAAAGCAAAGTAAACTAAGCAAAACAATAACAAAGTAAAGAGATTGGAGATAAGAGACTCCCCTTGCAGAAATCCTCTTTCTCCCCGGCAACGGCGCCAGAAAAGAGCTTGATGTTGTGCAGAGCACGTAGTTGGGAAACCCCAAGAGGAAGGTATGATGAGCACATGAACAAGTTTTCCCACAGTAAGAAACCAAGGTTTAATCGATCAGTAGGAGAAAGAAGTCGCTTCTGAAAGTGTTGCTGGCTGACTTTGGCAGGACGCACTACCGGTATCAGCAACAACGTGGAACCTGCACACAACACAACCAAAATACTTTGCCCCGACTTACTGAGGTTGTCAATCTCACTAGTTTTGCTGAAAACAAACGATTAGACGTACAATGTGGAAAGAGATGTTTGTTTGTAGTGAAAATAAAGAGAACAATGCTTGTAGTAGATGGTTTTATCAGTGTAAAAGAAATAACCGGGGTCCACAGTTCACTAGATGTGTCTCTCTATACAGATAAATAACATGCTGGGTAAACAAATTACAGCTGGACAATTGACAGAATAAAGACCATACATGACAAAATGATTATTATGAGATTCAATTGGGCATTACAACAAGATTCATAGACCGTAATCCAACTACATCTATGACTAATAATCCACCTTCAGATTATCATCCGCACCCCTTTCAGTATTAAGTTGCAAGCAACAAATTGTTGCATTAAGTAAAGTGTGTAAAGTAAACAATAGAATTATCCTTGGATAAAGCATTGTTGTTTTCTCCCTAGTAGCGCAATAGCACATCTACAACCTTAGAAGTTATTGTCACACTCCCAAATTACTAGAGGCATGAACCCACTATCGAGCATAAATACTCCCTCTTGGAGTCACAAGCACATACTTGGCCAGAGTATCTACTAGCAACGGAAAGCATGCAAAATCACAAATAACATATAAGACAATCCATAATCAACTCAACCATAGTATTCAATATTCATCGGATCCCAGCAAACACAACATGTAGAATTACATAAAGATGATCTTGATCATGATAGGCAGCTCACAAGAACTAAACATGAAGCATAATGAGGAGAAGACAACCATCTAGTTACTGATATAGACCCGCATTCCACAGATGAACTACTCACGCATCACTTCGGAGGCGGACATGGTGATGAACAGGCCTCCTGTGATGATCTCCCTCTCTGGCAGGGTGCCGAGAAGAGCTTCAGAACCCTCCCGAGCTACGTTCGACGATGGTGGCGGCTAAGGAACTTTTCGTGGATGGTGACTCGGGTGTTTAGGTTTTTCCCGAACATATGAATATATAGGCGGAAGGGCGAGGTTGGTGGGCGCCCGAGTGGCCCACACCATACCTAGGCGCGGCCAGGGGGTGGGCCACACCTAGGGGTGGTGTGTACACCTCCTGGCTCTTCTCCGTCTTCCCTCCGGACTCCGTCTTCGTGACAGTAAAATAGGAACTTCGACTTTCGTTTCATCCAATTCCGAGAATATTTCCTGTACAACTTTTCTGAAATACAAAACAACAGAAAACAAGAACTGACACTGTGGCATCTTATCAATAGGTTAGTTCCAGAAAATGCATAAAAATACCATGAAGTGTAATCAAAACATATAGAAATTAGTGTAAAACAAGCATGGAGCATAAAAAATTATAGATACGTTTGCAATGTATCAATGCGCTTGGATTTATATGAATATGTTCGATCAGTTAAAGAGAATGAAGAGAAACCACCTGAAGGCGTATCAAATTCCTATTGGTATTGCCAAGAAAGCTATGAAACTAACTTTTATAGGGGATAAAAATCAAACTGCTATGTGACATTTACATGCTATTGAAGATCTATGCTCTTTATTTAAATTTACTGGTATTCCTCATGATGATGTAAAGAGGAAATTATTATATCTATCTCTTTCTCGTAGTGCTCGCATATGGTTTCGATCTCTGGATGTTGAATGTCGTCTTAATTGAGAATGTCCGAGGAAAGCTTTCTATCTCAAATACTACACTTCTAAAGAAGCTTATGATGATCCCTGTCATATTTATAATTGTTGGCATCATGTTGGAGAAAGTATTACTTAAGCTTGTGGAAGCTTAATGATCTCATCCGTAAGAATCCTTGTCATGGTATTCCTGATAGTCTTATATTAATAAATTTCTACGTGAGGCTGCCGCAACATCATATGAATTTTCTGGATAATTCATTTGAAGGGAGTTGTACTAATAGAACTCAATAAGAAGCAAGAGATTTATTGGATACTACTGCTAATAATACTGCTGCAGGGATCTTGATAAAGTTAACCAACCTCGTTTTGAATGTGAATATGCATGTGTAGAGAACTTCTCTACTACTATATTGTTTAAAGAATTAAAAAATAGGTTTGGTATTGATCCTCATATATTAGTAGAAGTTTCTAAATTTTTTGCTAACCATTCGAATGTTCTAAGAAGGGATTCAAAGTTTATACTGAACCTCTTAGGGCTTCTCCATATATTGTTAAAGTTGAGAAACATGTTCATCATGCATCCTCTGTTATCATAAAAGAATATGTGAAATCTCCTCCGTATCCAAATATAGTGAAGGAAAATTCACTCTATTCATAATATGTTACCATAGAAGTTTATATTTCTGCATACTTTAAAGAAATTCGAATGAAATTCGTCGTCTTTTGTGCAAATTCAAATTTTACGAATTTCAAAAATCTATTAACGGCCGCCATTTCAAGATCGCTAGTGCCGACCCTCCCAATAGGGTAATGGCGACACCTATTTGGAGCGCGCCGCTGAAGATGATCTTAGGTTGACATCTCACTCAATATTCACCATGTGTCCTCATATCTATCTATTGTGTCTCAATCCATCGCCATCTCTCACTTTCAACAACCCCAAATATATATTCCCAGAAAAAGCAAACACTCCCAAATAGACTAATGAATTTCGAAGAGAAATAAGTTGCCATTTGAATAATCTGTAATGTAATCCATATCTCGAGCCAAAATGTCCCACCTGTCCTCACGAAAAATCACAAACAAACCTCCACAATCTTTCTCCTTGTACAGACCCTACTGACTGAATTTCTGGGCAAGATCAAAAGGGGATACACCCCTGAGCGCACCTCGCGTCGAGCAGAGCACCACCTGACAATGGCGGCTTCCGCCCCGTCCGCCACCTCTCAGATGCGCCCAAGCAACCTCCGTCCTTATTAAAGACCGCCGCCCGCCCGCCGCCTCCCTCCCGCAGACCCCGACCTACCTACCTCGCTCGTTCGCTCGCTCGCGTCCCCACCCCACCGCACGCATCTCGCGCGTCTCGTCCCGTCCCTGGCTAGCCCGTTTCTTGGGACTTGGTGGCCGGTGGATGCGCCAGCCCTCCTCTCTTCCGCGCATCAGGTGATTCGCATCGCCGCCAGGATCCAGTTCTTGAGCAATGTCGGCGGCGGCGGCGGCGGTGGCGCCACCGCTGTGCACCTGGATCGTCGCCGCATGCTTGTCTGCGACCTGCGGCGCGGACGACAAGGACAAGAAGCGCAGCTGCGGTGGCGGCGGCGGGAGCGGGAGCGGCCTTTTTGGCACGCGCCGCCACCTAGCTGCGCGCCGCCGAGGCGGGGCACGCTCTGGTGAGGCCATTTCCGTTTCCCCCTCCACCTTTTCATGGCTTGCCCGGATGTCAACTGTAAAATTGCCAAACAGGCAGTATAACCGGGTGTTTGGGAATTTGTACAGTTTCAGTTATCACATCGCTCGTGTGTGCATTTGGGGTTTCAGGGGAGGGGGGGATTATTCGCTGCTTTGTGCATGATTCTGGATCAGTCAATCTTGTTCTGATGGTGTACCAAGTTTCGGGCTGGCTATGTCCATGATTCCGTTGTGTGATGCAGGCTTTAGGTGAATAAGTGACTCACCGTGATGTTGTCATCATTAAAATAAAATTTCTCATAGCCATGTCGATGATTCCAATGTGTGATGCATGCTTAAGTGAACAAGTGACTTCACCACCACGCGTCATTAAAATAAAAGTATACTTGCTCATAAACCTGGGATTCTTATCAGAGTTGAAGTATACATGAGGAAACTAAAACCATACGGTGGGATTTGGTGTTAGAGATTGTACTGTAAAAACCGGGATGGATTTTGGGGGAGAAAGCATATGCTTTGGAATTATCACCAATGCAATTTCCGTTGCCCTTTGCTACATTTCATCGCAAGCCTGCCCCAATGGATCATGTGAATAAACCTTCCAATATTGTTTCTCAGTTTTGGCCACGTGAACTGATAGGCTCTTTTTTTGTGTATGATGCTACTTTTCTTTTGGGTGCTGTCTATCTGTACCATATGCCGCCTCAAATTAGTTGCACATCACTGAACTGGGACGTTTTATGGTCTGCAGGAATGCCCATTGCTGCTTCTTTGCATCCTGAAAGAGGACCTGTGGAAAACAAGAAGTCTGATACCAAACAACGGAGGGTGGTTGTTACGGGTATGGGTGTTGTGACTCCATTAGGCCATGAGCCTGACGAGTTTTACAACAACCTTCTACAGGGTGTCAGTGGAATAAGTGAGATAGAAGCATTTGACTGCTCCAGCTATCCCACGGTATTTTCTTATTCTACTTAACTATAGTAGGCGTGGGGTTCATTTTCCTGCAATGTAGCTGAAATATCATTTACAGCTACACTGCTTGACATGCTGTCTTTCATACAGAGAATTGCTGGAGAAATCAAATCTTTTTCAACAGATGGTTGGGTTGCCCCAAAGTTAGCTAAGCGAATGGATAAGTTCATGCAATATTTGATAGTTGCTGGTAAGAAAGCCTTGGAAAATGGTGGAATCACTGAAGATATCATGAACGAGTTGGATAAATCGAGATGTGGAGTTCTAATTGGATCTGCTATGGGTGGCATGAAGGTTCGGGTCTTAAAGTGTATTATTTACTTCTAAAAGGGGCAGTGTTTTCTACACCATTGGGGTTAGTACAGCTTACGGTGCTATTTTAAGCAGGTTTTTAGTGACGCAATTGAAGCATTGAGGGTTTCTTACAGGAAGATGAACCCATTTTGTGTACCTTTTGCAACTACAAACATGGGTTCTGCAATACTTGCGATGGATCTGGTGCCCTATATCATCTGGCCTTTCATTAGTTTTTATTTTCTCACTGGTTAATGATAGTTATAATTTTAGCTTATATGCCAATGCAGGGCTGGATGGGTCCAAACTACTCTATATCTACTGCTTGCGCCACTAGTAACTTCTGCATTCTGAATGCAGCCAATCATATCATAAGAGGAGAAGCTGTAAGTAACTTAATTTTCTCGTGTTATCTTGTGATGAACGCTCTGATTATTGGCAATCCTAAACATGCAGGAGTTGATGCTGTGTGGTGGCTCTGATGCACCAATTATACCAATTGGTATGACACCTCTGATTATTTGAGAGCCATCACCCCAATTGTTATTGGCTGGTTGCTTTCGTTTACCCAAACCTCTTGTCTTCTCATGCATGTACTGTTTATCATTTCAACTGTTACACAGGATTGGGAGGTTTTGTGGCCTGTAGAGCTCTTTCACAGAGAAATAATGACCCAACAAAAGCTTCTCGGCCTTGGGATGTGGTTAGTTCTCCAATATTTGTTTAACATAACCTCTACGTAATAGCCAAATAATATATTTCATATGTGTCTACACTCTACATGTCATGTTCATTACCATTATACATTGTACAACATTTTTCTGGCTTGGTTCACGTATTTACCTAATGGTGATGATTGTGCACTATTCACATGCGTGAAATCATCAGAACTTTTACTGTTTAGTGTTTAAACAGTCTGTTGTCTATTTTTTCGTAACAGGATCGTGATGGGTTTGTCATGGGAGAAGGGGCTGGCGTGCTTCTTTTGGAAGAACTTGAGCATGCAAAGGTTTTGTTAATGAGCTTTCATAGATATTTTTGTTTGTACATTTTTTAATTTGTGTAGTTCTTCCATGGTGATTTCATTTCAAATGTCCTAATATGAATTTTTATTCTACAGCAAAGAGGTGCAGAAATATATGCCGAATTTCTGGGTGGAAGCTTTACATGTGATGCATATCATATGACAGAGCCACATCCTGAAGGTGAACAATCTGCTTTAGCCTCGTGGTGCATCTATTCTGTCATGCTTCCCTACTAAATTTTAGACCATTAATGTACTAAAATTATATTTATGTAATATCAGGGAAAGGGGTTATTCTTTGTGTTGAGAATGCGCTAGCTGATGCAGGAGTAACAAAAGAAGACATTAATTATGTTAATGCCCATGCTACATCTACACAGATGGGTGATTTGAAGGAATTTGAAGCTCTTGCCCGTTGTTTTGGCCAGAATCCTCAGGCATACCTCCTGATTTAGAAATCCCCTCTCTCCTCTTATTTGGGTGTGTACTCACGAATGATGTGCATTTTGCGCATGCAGCTAAGAGTAAACTCAACAAAGTCAATGACTGGCCACTTGCTAGGAGCTGCAGGTGGAATAGAAGCTGTAGCTGCTATACAAGTAGGTGTTACCATATTTTTATTTTATGTTTACTTATCTTATGCTATTGTTTATGAATTGTCATTTGGGTTTCTGACCTATATAACTTTCTGCGGTTTCTTGAAATTCTCTATGGTAGTGTGTTTTTGTCTTTCATACAGTATAACTATGCCATGGGCAGCTGATCATATAACAAGATACTAAAAGTGAGTTGTTAGGATCAATAATTTAAAAAGAACTGTTTGCACTTGCACATCACTTCTAAAATTTTAATAAGCTCTTGTATGTCCTGAATTTATAATCATAATCCACTGATTTTACCGATTCACGACCTTTGGAATTGTCGGTTAGGCGTACCTATATCCAAAGCTGCATGCACACAGCCTTTATAATCTAGCAGCGCCATCTCACCCCAAGTCTTTAAGTGTCAATCCGCCCTTCAGAGTTCCCCCGTTGATGATAAAAGGTATCCAAATTAACATAATAACTTACTATGTTTATTATCAAGGAATTTGTATATATGCATATGCTACTGCTAATTGGACCGTTTGTGAGAAATGCCACTACATGTTTTAATTTCTTAGAGCAGCCACAATGGGACGCTTAACCATCAGCGCTAGATCCTGGCTGTTTTAGCTAATTCCCGGTGATTTTGCTGGCATCGACGCATAATTTAGAGTCTGGCGCTTCATTATTGAGTGCAAAATATGGAAACCAAGCAGTGGACGCTTGCTGCATGAAGTAACTGCCATTTTAAGCGCCTGATTTAGCGTCTCCGTGGTGTGGGTGCTCTTAGTATGGCATTTTTCAGTCGCAGAGTTTTGAACAATCCCATTAAGTCAAGAACTCGACAACAATTCATCATTTCTCTCCCCTCTCCACCAATCCCCAACCTCCTGGCAGCTCGCCTTGTGCTGGTGACTCCATCTGCACATGTGTGGCTGGTTGTGTCCCTTGCGGTGGCGAGTGGGTAGATGTGGGCGTGGGCTTGGCCTGTTGTTGTAGGTTTTCGCCCGGTTTTCTCCAAAAAACTGGGCACCTTCTGCTTTTGCCTCCGTTTCAAAAAAAAAAAAAATCTGCACATGTGTGGCATGTTTGGGCCAGGCCGGAAGTCGCAGCCCAAGCCTGGCTGAAAATATCTCCAGGTTGCAAAGCCAGGCGCAAGTACGGTCTCATTGAACTCGCCGTGGAGGGTGAGTACTGGGACTTTCCGAGCGACCATGTCCTAGAGGTTTTGGGTTTAGGGCATCTCCAACGGGCGACATAAACGGACGCTGAGCGACTGTTTGCGTCCGCGCGGGCCGAAAATGCGTCTGGAACACGCTCAAGCGGGACAACGCATAGTGTCCGGGCCGTCCGCAGCAACGCAAACGCGGCGCATATTTGCGCCTCGGATGCGTCGCGGCGGACGCTGCGCGGACGCCCCAAGTGACCGCTCGCTTTTCCACCGGTCCCGCTTGGTAGCGAGCCTGTATCGTGGGCATCGCTTTCGTGGTCGCAGCCTTCGCCATCAATGTCGCGGCGCGCACTAGCGGGCGGCTGGGCTTCTGCGCCACCTTCAATGGCATCGTGTCCCGCGCACGGCCGGCCTTAAACGTTGACCGGCATCGTTGCTGGCATCGCCCACACCACGGACACCTCCACACCCACCACCGCCGCGCGCCGCTGCAGCACCATGGGGAAGAAGAAGAACGACTTCGAGGCGTCCGGCAGCGGCACCAAGAAGGCAGAGCGGACGCACAGGGTGCTGCTGCCCGTCAACGTGGCGCGGCTCATGCACGCGAACTGGACAGACGTGGCGGCTCAGCTACCTCCGGGTGCCCGTGCCTGCGCGCGAGCCATATAGGAGCGCTCAGATCCGGCGCAGGCGGCGGTACCTGCCGCCGGACCTTCGCGCTGATCCCGCCTACGCCCTCGACTCTGACACCTGGCGCACTTGGCGCGAGACCGAGAAGGATCTGAGGAGGAGGGCGGGCTTCCTCGCCGACAGGGACTTCCCGTTTCACCATCCACCGCCGCCTCGTCGTCGAACACGGCAGCCGCCGGCGCCTGCAAAGGACGACTACGACGACGAGGACTACAGCGAGGCGTTGGCCTACCATAACGAGAAGACCAAGGACGACAGCGACGACTACGTCGCCTGCATTTTCCAAGAATGTCAGTTGGCCATAGCGGAGGGCCGGGAGTTCGAGTACCCGGCGACGATGACGGACGACGAGGTCGCGAGGCTCGGCGTCCTCGACTCAGAGGTGGACCGACCGGTGCAGCCGCCGCTGTCCCGGTTTGCCACCGGCATGATCCGGGCCTCACGGAGGAAGAGGCCCTATGACGGGCGCTCGAGGACTCGGCCACGCAACCGGTTCAACCGCCGCCTCCACCTTCGCCATACAACCCGTGGGGGCCTCCACCTCCACCACCGGCGTGGGCTGCTCAACCTCCACCACCGGAGTTGGCTGCTCCACTTCCACCACCGGTGTGGGCTGCTCCACCTCCACCACCGGCGTGGGCTGCTCCACCTCCACCACCGCCGGCGGCACCGGCGTATGTTCCGCCGCTTCCCAACTGGCCGTGGCCGGTATCGGAGCTGGCCGTGACCGACAGCGACGACGAGAACCAGTAGGCGCAGGCGTTCTTAGGGTTTTTATTTTCCTTTCTTTTACTATGTAAATTATGTTCAAAAAATGCAAAATCGAAAAAATGTGTCGTGCCGCTGGAGCCACCCCCGACGCAAACGGACGAGCGGTCGATTTCGACCATTTGGGCCGACGCAAACGACGCGCGCGGACATTTTCGGTGTCCGAAATGCGTTGCCCTGTTGGAGATGCCCTTATGGTGGAGGCCGGATAGCAGCAAGATGACCATATCTGGGAGTGGAGGAGACCAGTGAGGACAAGCTGTCCATGGCCCATGGATGTGGAGTGGTCTACTGGGTATTTTTCTAGCTTGGAGGTCTCTTATCCAGCTCTGTGGCCAGAACACAGCTTGGGAGGCGACGGAAGTGGCGGGGAACGATAAGGGATGAAGGATGTGAAAGAGGCCATGCATTGTTGTCTAAGTTTAACATAATATAACCAATCTATTTGAAAACCAATCTTGAACTCGCCGTGGAGAGTGAGTCTGTATAGCGAAGGAAAAAGGCGCTGGTTTCTCCTGCTATCTGTACAGACGACTTGTTGTCTCCCGTCAGCTCTCCAGATGACTTGTTGTCTCCCTCCAGCTGCCGGGATGACTTGGCGTTGTTTAGTTGACACTGACAACCTTAGAGGCTGTGTGAAACCAAAAATTTACTTAAAGAAAACAGCAGAGTATTTTTTTTTCTGAAGTAAGTTATGACAATTTGTCAATCTCCACGGGTTCCTAGACATGTTTTACCAAAAAGAATCAAGTAACAAGCCACCTTTTATGCATTCAAATGCTTGCAGATGCCCGGACTGATAACCTGCGACAGGTTGTCATTACTTGTTGTGCTACTACCAACTTTAGTGAGCAACTGCAAGGAGCTTCATATAAAGGATCTGCCGTTTGTTCTAATGCAAATCATAATATCATACATCATGACTGTGTTCCTCATGATATTATACTTCTTTATTTCTATGCAGGCTATAAGAACTGGTTGGATCCATCCAAATATCAATCTAGACAATCCGGAGAAAAATGTGGTAATTTTTTCTTGATAGATAGTCAAGACTTTTTTCCTTTTGAATGAATTTTGTTAACACTTCTCACCAAATTGAGAGAATGCTGGTATAAAGAATGTTTATTCTATGCCAGTGTGATGTTCTTTTTCTTTTGTCGGACTATTCTTTACTGAAGAAGCTTGAAGTGAAACAAAAAACCTACCGATGGGATAATATTCCTCCCAGCATGTTCAACTCCTATGCATTTTTTCATTGGAGAACTCTATATTCAACCTAGAACTCTTGCCTGAGTTCAGATTTCAACCCCCAACTTTCAGTTAGTTTAATTTTTTCCTTGAACTTTTCATACCAATCCAAATGCTAGGTGGGTTTGACTCCCTTTGACCCTTTTTTTTTTGGCTGGGTAAGCTGCCATATTTGTTAAGTGAGTCATCACATCACTGCCACAGCATTGCCGCCACGCCATTACTGTCATATCATTGTAATCACTGCCACCTATTAAAACCGCCAGATGAAGCAGTGGAGCTTGTCATCTCCCTCAAGCTACCGATGAACTGCTATGGAACTCTCTCTTGTCCATAGCTGTACCAGAGCCCTCTTTGCTCGCCACTTATCTGCTTTTGAACTTCTACTCCCTGAAGCTTCCCTGGTTGCTTGCAGGAGCCCTCTTTTTCTCCAGACCCCTTCTTTCTCTTCCTCCACTTATGTGACCGAGCCCTCTTTCTTCCCACTCCGCTACAATGACACCTCCCATCTAGTGTTCCGATATAGAAAAGGGAAATATTGGTCTGATTTGGGAGGAGAGAGAACATGGAATGAGTAAGCTTATTGTAGGTGTTCGTGATGGCGTGGCAGTGTTGGTTTGGCAGTGATGCTGTAGCACTGCTGTGGTGGCTCACCTTATTGACATGTCACCTTACTTAGCCAGAAACTGGACTCAGACAGTCAAACCCACCTAAACCAGGATTTGGATGAGTACAAAGGTCTGAACTCGGACAAGAGGCCAAGGTCTTAAATTGGTCACTGCTCACATAGTGTAACTCTGCCCCTTACCTGCAAATTCATCTCCATAAAAGAAATGTAGCTGTTATTTGAACATGGGGTTCCATCTTTTTTTAGGGGTGTATGATCTTTCTGCCATTTTTCAGTTCATCTAATATGCTTGAGTTTTCAATCTTGTAGGATGTTAGCTTGCTGGTGGGATCACAAAAGGAGAGATGTGATGTGAAAGTGGCACTGTCGAATTCATTTGGATTTGGTGGGCACAATTCATCAATTTTATTTGCGCCCTTCAAGTAACCTCGGTTGGTGTGCTAGCTTATGGTGTGACTGCCCGGTGGAAATTGTCAACCAAACTCAACAACATTTCTCAAGCCACAAACATGAAATGGAAATCCAACTTTCGTAGAGTATATTGCTGCATAGTTGAGCAAAGATAGCAATTGAGTTTCTTTTGTATTGCAAAAGCAAATATATCCAATGCAAGGGTACCCATTCAGAAGTTAATCCAGAATGCCTCTTTGGCCCATACTATTTTTGTACCAGATGTTATTGGATTTGTCCTATAGCAATGTTACTGGGGACGGTTATTTTGGTCTCCTGTTCACCAGACAGATACACAAAACTGGCTTGTTGCGTTTTTCTCTCCACGGAGGCGCTGGGAATTTGTACTGTATCATTGATGTGTTAATTACTGCAATAAGCAGCTGCGAACGTCAGCTTCTATATGAAGAAAAAAAACTGCATGGCTTTTGTGGTATCCCGCACTGGGATGATAAGCAATGTTCTGTGGATTTCAAATTTGGTGTTAGTGTGCTTACATGAAATTGCACGTCGACATGTCAATTTGACAAAAAATCAACAGAGTTCAGCAGGCGTTCGGCCCTTCAAAGTGAAGAGTGTTCACGAGAAGTATTGACGAGGGACATCTCGTGATCACTGTAGGTATTTTGATTTAAGGGTGTTCTTTTAGGGAGCGTGATTTTTATCACCTCTCAACCCGACAAGTGGAGTTCTACGTGCCACGGGCTCAGAGCCACGCGGACGCTCCGAGCGCCAGCCACTACACCATCAGTTGTATTCATCGGTTTCACACACGCCATTGATGAATCCGAGCTTCGCACCGTTCCGGCAGATCAAGGAGGGCTAGGACTCTGGCTCCGCTTCGATCCAATCTGCATCCGATGAGGTAATAGGCGGAGCAGCACCGGTGCAAGGGCCCCCATAGGCTACCTTGCAAGCGTTGTCAGGCCTCGTCTTACCATCGAGACACGACATCTTCGTCAAAACCAATCAAACATTTAGACCTCATGGGCTTCATCACAGGTCCCTCACACCGGGGCTGCCCTCCACGCCGATCTAATATCAGCAATCTCCTCGGCGAGCGGTGGTCCGATATCCGGCCTGATCTTCGCTCCAGCCAACGACCACCGCGAGGACGATGAGTTAGATGTGTTTATTTGGACTTCTGCTTCTGCTTTTGGGTCAAAAAAGGTGAAGCCCAAACAAACACCCAAAAACTGAAAAGAGCTTGCCACAAGCGCGGTGGGAAAATGAACTGCGAGGCGGGCCACGATAGAAAGCTAGTCAGGAGGTGCTTCCGCCGCTTTTGCCTGCTTCCCGAGTTGCATCAGACGGAAATACCCTCTCTACTTAAGACAAACTTCAAAGCAATTGCCACTCCATATATACCGAAGGGCCAGTGCAAAAGAGTTGACCCGACCGCCCTCTGTTTTATTTCCCCTGTCTGGCTGTCTCCCGTCCGTGCCATGGCAAGGCTAGGGTTAGGGTTCGCCGCCGCCGCCGCCGTTCCACGCCGCCGTAGTGCAAGATCTCCTCCCCTGCCCCATTCCTGGCCTCCTACAACTCCCTCCATCCCGGAATCGACCGCGCGGTCGAGCTTATCCCCGCCGGCCGCCGCTGACAGGAGCTCTGCGAGCCGCTGTTCCCCGCTGCCCGCGGGTCGATCTTGGCTCCGTCGGCCGCTGGCGAGAGGATCTCGATCCGTTGGGCATCCCATCTCCGTTCCCGGCCTCCTTGAAGTCGCGGACGACGGGTGGAGTTCGTCCCCGCCGGCCGCCGTCCTCTCCTCTCTGCAGGTTGGTCTCATCGACCTTGCCATGGCGCTCGCCCAAAGCCCGAGTCGCTGCTCCCCATCCGGTTCGTCGACCTCAAGAGCAACCCGCACGCCACGGGATTTCCGATCTGCAGCAGTTACTCCCTGACGGCGATTTGCACAAAAATAACCCAAAAGTGAAAGAAAAGCACAGACTGACCCTCCGGCGAAACTATTTCACCCATCTAACCCTTTTGTGTGGCGCCCCTCTCATGGGCGCCACACATGCCCATGTGGCGCCCGTGCTGCCGGCGCCACAAACCCATCCGACGTGGCCCGTCGACGCTGAGCTGGTGAGCCGATCCGACGTGGCAGCATGTGTGGCGCCGCTCCCATCGGCGCCACACTTTGAAAGTGTGGCGCCCGTGGCAAGGGTGCCACACATCCACTTAAGTTTGGCCGCGCGCGCCCGCCCAGCCCGACCCATCTTCTTTCTCCTCCCTCTGTTCTTCTTCACTGAGCATAGGCGCCCGGTTCTCTCTCTCCCCCCTCTCCCCCCACCAAATCCACCACCAAATCATCAGATCTGTCCGTGGAGATCGTTCCCAACTCGTTCCTTGAGGTAATCTCCTCCGTTCCCCTTCTTTTCATCCATTGATTTTGTGTATTTGGTTAAATCTACATGTGAAACCCTAGATGTGGATTTGGTTGATTTGAGGGTGGAGATGGATTTGGTTGGATGTTGTACGGTTTGCCTACGACGTCAAGTACGGGAAGGCATGGAAGGCCAAACAAGCGGCATTTAAGATGTTGTACGGTGATTGGGAGGAAGCATACAACCGAGTCCTAGGTTGTTGTTAGCGATGGCCGCAACTAACCCGGGCATGGTGCATGTGGTGGAGCCTTCCGCAACCAAAATGACATTGCATGATGGTAAAAGAGTGAGGGTATTTCACCGTGCATTTTGGTCATTCAAGCAATGCACGAGGGCATTCGAACATTGTAGGCCCGTCATAGCCGTGGATGGTACCTTCTTGACCGGGCAGTACAAGGGCACACTATTGGTGGCAATAGCAAATGATGCTAGCAACCGTTTAGTACCACTGGCTTTTGCATTGGTAGAGATTGAGAACAATGATAACTGGGAATGGGTTTTCCATATATTGAGGACGAGGGTCATACCACCCTCAAAGGAAGTGTGTGTCATCTCCGATCGTCATCAAGGAATTCTCAATGCGGTGGAGCTTGCAATTCCCGGTCATGCTCCCTTGCATCACCGATGGTGCATGAGGCATTTTTGTGCAAACTTCTACCGGGCATGCAAGAGCAAAGAGTTGTCTGACCTTCTTCAAGATTGTTGCCTCGCTTATTCTGAGCGCCGCTTCGCAAACCTGTACAACAGCTTGCTGAAGCACAAAGTCCTCAATGCGGGTGGTCAAGAGTTTCTTCATAGACACCTCATATTTAACTCAAAGTGGGCAAGAGCTTATGATGAGGATGGGAGGAGATATGGCCAAATGACAAGCAACATGCATGGCCGAGTGCTTCAACAATGTGTTGAAGGGTGTCCGTGCATTGCCCGTGACGGCAATCATTCAATACACATTCGAGAAGTTGGATGTCTATTTCCAGAACTACACCGATGAAACAGAGAAGGAAATTGCTATGAATTGCGAGTTCCCAACGAAGGTTCAAGAGTTCATGGATTTTCAGGCGAGGAAGGCGGACTCCCAAACGGCTACATGTTATGACAATGTTGACTGGGTTTACCAAGTGAATGAGCCGGGAGGCACCACACAAGGTGGTGTCCAACACGGAGGCCGGGCTTTCCGTGTGTCCCTAAAGACATGTGAATGCACATGTAGGAGGCCCTCTTTGCTTCATTTGGCTTGCTCCCACTTGCTAACAGCGGCACGCACTAGACGTGTCGACTACAATAACCCGCTCACCGTTCGGGAGTCCGAGTTCTCAATTGAAGCCACAAAGAGGACATGGGCTCCAAGGTTTCCTCCTTACTTGGATCAATCACAATGGCCGGATTATCGTGGTGTGCAAGTTTGGCCAGATCCGGAATGGAAGGTTGTGAAACATGGAAGAAGAAAGACAAAGAGGTATCACGGAGATATGGATAGATGGGGTCATTCGGGAAACAGGCTATTCCAAGAAGCTCGCGAGCCAAATAATTGTGGATCATGCAATAGTAAGGGCCACAATAAAAGGAAGTGCACATCCGGCAAAAAATCAAAGGGCAATGATGCTACCACAAGTCAAGCATCAAGTAGCCAACAAGCTTCAAATCAACCTCGAAGCCAACAAACCCCAAGCCAACAAGCTCCAAACCAATCGTCTCCGCGTCAACCTCCTCCAAGCCAACAAGCTCCAAGCACACAAGCCCCACGGCAACAAGCTCCAAGCACACAAGCCCCACGGCAACAAGCTCCAACGCAACAAGCTCCAAGTCAACAAGCTCCAAGGCAACAAGCCCCACGGCAACAAGCTCCTACGCAACAAGCTCCAAGGCAACAAGCCGCAAGGCATCAACCACAATGGCGACAAGCTCCAAGGCAACCAAGGATTCATGTAGGGCTTAGTAGAGGTCGGCATGGTGGCCGTCGGGGTACTAGTATGCTACGATACCTAGCGGAGCCTTATCCGTATGTGTCTCCAAGTTACTAATTGCATTGTACTTTATATTTTCCTATTCCATGACTAACTTTGGTTTTTCAATTTGGTTTACAGCTATGGCAACTCAACCCACCAAGGGGAAGGGGGCATGGGAGGGCAATGAGAAGGAGGAGTCCGTTTGGGAGGAGGCGGCAAGGACGGTGCGGAAGAGGGAGAAGGAAGAACTTGAGAGGAAGAGGCGGAGGAGATAGCTAAGAAGAAGGAGGAAGATGACCGTATGCAAAGGGGTATGAGGAATACCTATTGCGCAACAAGAGGAGGAATGAGAAGCTGAAGGCCGAACGGGACCGCAAGGCACGGATAGAATTCCTGAGGAGCTGCCAACTTGAGCAAATTAGGAGGGAGAGGGCCAATAGGATACACCTAGAGGAGGTGGCTAGGGAGGCTGAACGCATCAAGTAGGAGAGAGCTCAAGCGGAAGCTGCAAAGACGGAGGAGCGCCACCACTTCTTCGATTCGGTCGTTCAGTTGGCTCGTGACATAAGGGAGAAGGAAGAATTGGCTGAAGAATGTAAGAAGAAGAAGGCGAGGGGGGAGGGAGCCTTTGCCACGCAGTGATGTCCCTTTGGCTATGTTCTTGTTGTCGAACCTTTATGTTGTCGAACCATGATGTTGTGTGAACCTTGATCTTCTCGAACCTTCATGTCGTTGAACCTTATTGTAATTGAAACCTTGATGTCGTCGAACCTTATTTGTCGTTTGAACCATTATGCTGTGTCGTACATATTCAGTGCAATGTTGTACTCAAAATTGTTTGAATATGGTAGGGTATTTCATGGTTTTAACACAAGTCAATGTGTGGCGCCCTTCACACTGGCGCCACACTGCACTGTGTGGCGCCCGTGGCATCGGCGCCACACATGCCAACATATATCAACTTTTGGGTCGAAAACATCCAGGGGCTCCGGACGATTAGTCCTTAGCCGTTTTGGCGAGGCTCTTTGTGTGGCGCCCGTGGCGTCGGCGCCACACTGTGAGGTGTGGCGCCCGTGGCATCGGCGCCACACATAGAACCTCACCAAAACGGATAAGTCCCAGACGATTTGTCTTACAGTATGTTTTGGGCAATTACAAATGGATGTGTGGCGCCGAAGGGAGGGGCGCCACACAGTGCAGTGTGGCGCCATTGGGAAGGGCACCACACATTGACTTGTGTTAAACCATGAAAAATGCTACCATATTCCAACAAAACTGCCATCATATCAACAACTATTTCATACACACATCATATCAACAGCAATTTCGTATACACATCATAGACATTGGTGGTTGATTTGGTGGGGGGGAGAGGGGGGGAGAGAGAGAACCAGCCGCCTCAAGTGAGAGAAGAAGAACAGAGGGAGGAGAAAGAAGATGGGTCGGGCTGGGCGGGCACGCGCGGCCAAACTTAAGTGGATGTGTGGCGCCCTTGCCACGGGCGCCACACTTTCAAAGTGTGGCGCCGATGTGAGAGGCGCACACATGCTGCCACGTCGGATCGGCTCACCAGCTCAGCGTCGACGGGCCACGTCGGATGGGTTTGTGGCGCCGGCAGCACGGGCACCACATGGGCATGTGTGGCGCCCATGAGAGGGACGCCACACAAAAGGGTTAGATGAGTGAAATAGTTTCGCCGGAGGGTCAGTCTGTGCTTTTCTTCCACTTTTGGGTTATTTTTGTGCAAATCGCCCTCCCTGACGGGATCTCTAACCTAGGCACACTGCTACCGGTGGATTTGATGTATCTTTTGAAGTATATTTGATTCATTTGCTAAGTGTATAATATTGATTCACTTCCTACACCGGATTCATTTGCTAAGAGTAAAATATTGATTTGTATACGTTGATTCAGTTCGTCACTTTCACCATCCAGATAGAGCCTTATGGATATTTTTTTATAGTGATTACAAAAACTCATTTCTTTTACTTATAAGCCAAAAGGTAAAATTATTTCGGTAAAAGGCATTTTTTCCAATTATTTTGATAAAATTATTTCGGTAAAAAGCCTTATGGTGCTCTCCCTTGTCATTAAAATTATTTCGTAAAACCCCTGTTTGTATCAGTTTTCGCCCGATTTCCCTTTAAAAGCTTGACACTTTTCTTCTTAAACATCATAATTATGTAACAAAAACAGTCGGAGATAGCTAATTCGTTTCAAATGAACATTTATACAACATCTTCAGCACTTAGGGGCATTTTAGACATTTCACTCATAAAACGAAGAGCAGCAGCTATAAAAAGCTCTCGTGCCAAATATCAAATATTGTTTTTCAACAACTGCTTCTTACAGCTGTTTTTTCACAGCCCACCAGTGATACGCGTGAAGCACACGTCCGTTGGGAACCCCAAGAGGAAGGTGTGATGCGTACAGCAGCAAGTTTTCCCTCAGTAAGAAACCAAGGTTATCGAACCAGTAGGAGTCAAGGACCACGTGAAGGTTGTTGGTGACGGAGTGTAGTGCGGCGCAACACCAGGGATTCCGGCACCAACGTGGAACATGCACAACACAATCAAGATATTTTGCCCCAACGTAACAGTGAGGTTGTCAATCTCACCGGCTTGCTGTAAACAAAGGATTAAATGTATAGTGTGGAAGATGATGTTTGTTGGCGAAGAACAGTAGAGAACAATGTTTGCAGTAGATTGTATTCAGATGTAAAAGAATGGACCGGGATCCACAGTTCACTAGTGGTGTCTCTCCAAAGATAAATAGCATGTTGGGTGAACAAATTACAGTTGGGCAATTGACAAATAAAGAGGGCATAACAATGCACATACATATCATGATGGCTACTATGAGATTTAATCAGGGCATTACGACAAAGTACATAGACCGCTATCCAGCATGCATCTATGCCTAAAAAGTCCACCTTCGGGTTAGCATCCGCACCCCTTCCAGTATTAAGTTGCAAACAAGAGACAATTGCATTAAGTATGGTGCGTAATGTAATCAACACAAATATCCTTAGACAAAGCATTGATGTTTTATCCCTAGTGGCAACAGCACATCCACAACCTTAGAACTTTCAGTCACTGTCCCAGATTCAATGGAGGCATGAACCCACTATCGAGCATAAATACTCCCTCTTGGAGTTACAAGTATCAACTTGGCCAGAGCCTCTACTAGCAACGGAGAGCATGCAAGAACATAAACAACACATATATGATAGATTGATAATCAACTTGACATATTATTCTATATTCATCGGATCCCAACAAACACAACATGTAGCATTACAAATAGATGATCTTGATCATGATAGACAGCTCACAAGATCTAACATGATAGCACAATTAGGAGAAGACAACCATCTAGCTACTGCTATGGACCCATAGTCCAATGAGGAACTACTCACACATCAATCCGGAGGCGATCATGGTGATGAAGAGTCCTCCAGGAGATGATTCCCCTCTCCGGCAGGGTGCCGAAGGCGATCTCCTGAATCCCCCGAGATGGGATTGGCGGCGGCTGCGTCTCTGGAAGGTTTTCCGTCTCGTGGCTCTCGGTAATAGGGCTTTCGCGACGGAGGGAATAAATAGGCGGAAGGGCAGAGTCGGAGGGCTGACGAGGGGCCCACACACTAGGGCGGCGCGGGCCCCTCCCTGGCCGCGCGGCCCTGGCGTGGCGGCGCTTGTCGCCCCACTTCGTATGCTCTTCGGTCTTCTGGAAGCTCCGTGGAAAAATAAGACCCTGGGCGTTGATTTCGTCCAATTCCGAGAATATTTCCTTTTTAGGATTTCTGAAACCAAAAACAGCAGAAAATAGCAACTGGCTCTTCGGCATCTCATCAATAGGTTAGTGCCGGAAAATGCATAATAATGACATAAAGTGTGTATAAAACATGTGAGTATCATCATAAAAGTAGCGTGGAACATAAGAAATTATAGATACGTTTGAGACGTATCAAGCATCCCCAAGCTTAGTTCCTACTCGCCCTCGAGTAGATAAACGATAACAAGGATAATTTCTGAAGTGACATGCTATCATAATCTTGATCAATACTATTGTAAAGCATATGAGATGAATGCAGTGATTCGAAGCAATGGTAAAGATAATGATTAAACAACTGAATCATATATCAAAGACTTTTCATGAATAGTACTTTCAAGACAAGCATCAATAAGACTTGCATAGGAGTTAACTCATAAAGCAATAGATTCTTAGTAGAAAGCTTTGAAGCAACACAAAGGAAGATATAAGTTTCAGCGATTGCTTTCAACTTCAACATGTATATCTCATGGATAATTGTCAACACAAAGTAATATGATGAATGCAAATAAGCAAGTATGTAGGAATCAATGCACACAGTTGACACAAGTGTTTGCTTCTAAGATATAAAGAAGTAGGTAAACTGACTCAACATAAAAGTAAAAGAAAGGCCCTTCGCAGAGGGAAGCATGGATTACTATTTTTGTTCTAGAGCTTTTATTTTGAAAACATAGAAACAATTTTGTCAACGGTAGTAATAATTCATATGTGTTATGCATAAGACATCTTATAAGTTGCAAGCCTCATGCATAGAATACCAATAGTGCTCGCACCTTGTCCTAATTAGCTTGGATTTACATGGATTATCATTGCATAACATATGTTTCAACCAAGTGTCACAAAGGGGTACCTCTATGTCGCCTGTACAAAGGTCTAAGGAGAAAGTTCGCATTGGATTTCTCGCTTTTGATTATTCTCAACTTAGACATCCATACCGGGACAACATAGAAAACAGATAATGGACTCCTCTTTAATGCATAAGCATTCAACAATAGATAATATTCTCATAAGAGATTGAGGATTAATATCCAAACTGAAACTTCCACCATGATTCATGGCTTTAGTTAGCGGCCCAATGTTCTTCTCTAACAATATGCATACTCAAACCATTTGATCATGATAAATCACCCTTACTTCAGACAAGACGAACATGCATAGAAACTCACATGATATTCAACAAGGTGTAATAGTTGATGGCGTCCCCAGAAACATGGTTACCGCTCAACAAGCAACTTATAAGAGATAAGATACATAAGTACATATTCAATACCACAATAGTTTTTAAGCTATTTTCCCATGAGCTATATATTGCAAAGACAAGGAATGGAATTTTAAAGGTAGCACTCAAGTAATTTACTTTAGAATGGCAGAAAAATACCATGTAGTAGGTAGGTATGGTGGACACAAATGGCATAGTTTACGGCTCAAGGATTTGGATGCACGAGAAGTATTCCCTCTCAATACAAGGCTTTGGCTAGCAAGGTTGTTTGAAGCAAACGCAAGTATGAACCGGTATAGCAAAACTTACATAAGAACATATTGCAAGCATTATAAGACTCTACATTGTCTTCCTTGTTGTTCAAACACCTCACCAGAAAATATCTAGACTCTAGAGAGACCAATCATGCAAACCAAATTTTAACAAGCTCTATGGTAGTTCTTCATTAATAGGTGCAAAGTACATGATGCAAGAGCTTAAACATGATCTATTTGAGCACAACAATTGCCAAATATCAAATTATTCAAGACATTATACCAATTACCACATGAAGCATTTTCTGTTTCCAACCATATAACAATGAACGAAGCAGTTTCAACCTTCGCCATGAACATTAAAAGTAAAGCTAAGAACACATGTGTTCATATGCAACAGGGGAGCGTGTTTCTCTCCCAAACAAAGAATGCTAGGATCCGATTTTATTCAAACACAAACAAAAATAAAAACATACAGACGCTCCAAGTAAAGCACATAAGATGTGACGGAATAAAAATATAATTTCACTAGAGGTGACCTGATAAGTTGTCGATGAAGAAGGGATGCCTTGGGCATCCCCAAGCTTAGATTCTTGAGTCTTCTTAAAATATGCAGGGATGAACCACGGGGGCATCCCCAAGTTTATACTTTTCACTCTTCTTGATCATATTGTATCATCCTCCTCTCTTGATCCTTGAAAACTTCTCCACACCAAACTCAAAACAACTCATTAGAGGGTTAGTGCATAATCAAAAATTCACATATTCAGAGGTGACATAATCATTCTTAACACTTCTGTACATTGCACAAAGCTACTGAAAGTTAATGGAACAAAGAAATCCATCAAACATAGCAAAACAGGCAATGCGAAATAAAAGGCAGAATCTGTCAAAACAGAACAGTCCGTAAAGACGAATTTTTCTGTGGCACTTAACTTGCTCAGATGAAAAAGCTCAAATTTAATGAAAGTTGCGTACATATCTGAGGATCACGCACGTAAATTTGCAGATTTTTCTGAGTTACCTACAGATGGGGCTGCTCAATTTCGTGATAGTAATAAATCTGTTTCTGCGCAGTAATCCGAATCTAGCATCAACCCTACTATCAAAGACTTTACTTGGCACAACAATGCAATAAAATAAATATAAGAAGAGGTTTCTACAGTAGTAACAACTTCCAAGACTCAAATATAAAACAAAAGTGCAGAAGTAAAATAATGGGTTGTCTCCCATAAGCGCTTTTCTTTAACGCCTTTCAGCTAGGCGCAGAAAGTGTGAATCAAGTATTATCAAGAGATGAAGCATTAACATTCTTACCAGGGGCTTTGGGAGTTTCCTAAACAATACATTGTATCTGGTCTATGTAAGTAACTCCTCTTTCGTTGCTTTTAGGCTTACTATTCTCATCAAACAAATTTTCAGGAACAAGCCAAGCATAGTTATTTTCTAGAGCTTCATGCATTCCTAGGAGCTTACTAGGTATCGGTACTTTAATCTCCCCCCATCATTTACATTATTAGTGTACTTTATTCTATCCATGTCCATCTTTTCAAGTGTTTTTGCAAAGTCGGTGAACAACCCAAACCTCTTATGCTTAATAAAAAAAATTCTAGCTTCTTTAGCTATATCACCAAATTCTCTAAGAAGGACATCTAAA
This sequence comes from Lolium perenne, assembly GCF_019359855.2. Lineage (NCBI taxonomy): Eukaryota > Viridiplantae > Streptophyta > Magnoliopsida > Poales > Poaceae > Lolium > Lolium perenne. The sequence continues at coordinate 244,205,662 of NC_067247.2, read as the reverse complement.
ACAAAAATTTTCTTTTCTCCCACTTACATATCCGAGAGTGTAAGAAACATATGTTGAATTATAGGATTGAGATTAACAAATCTAGTTTCCAACATGTGTACTAAATAGGCAGTAGCACTTTCATAAGTAGGAACAACTTTTACCAAGGGTGTATCTTCAAAATCTTCATCCATACTAACATGAGTGAAAAATGCTTCTATATTATCTCTTCCAATGATAGACCCTCGTCCTACCGGTATATCTTTCAGAGTGAACTTAGGAGGAAACATGATGAAATAAGCAAAAAGTAAATAAGGTAAATGCAAGTAACTATTTTTTTTATGTTTTTAATATGGAGAACGCAAACAAGATAGTAAATAAATTAAGGCAAGTAACTATTTTTTTTGTATTTTTTGATATAAAGCAAACAAAGCAGTAAATAAAGTAAAGTAAAGCAAGACAAAAACAAAGTAAAGAGATTGGAAGTGGGAGACTCCCCTTGCAGCGTGTCTTGATCTCCCCGGCAACGGCGCCAGAAAAAGAGCTTGATACGCGTGAAGCACACGTCCGTTGGGAACCCCAAGAGGAAGGTGTGATGCGTACAGCAGCAAGTTTTCCCTCAGTAAGAAACCAAGGTTATCGAACCAGTAGGAGTCAAGGACCACGTGAAGGTTGTTGGTGACGGAGTGTAGTGCGGCGCAACACCAGGGATTCCGGCGCCAACGTGGAACCTGCACAACACAATCAAGATACTTTGCCCCAACGTAACAGTGAGGTTGTCAATCTCACCGGCTTGCTGTAAACAAAAGATTAAATGTATAGTGTGGAAGATGATGTTTGTTTGCAAAGAACAGTAGAGAACAATGTTTGCAGTAGATTGTATTTAGATGTAAAAGAATGGACCGGGGTCCACAGTTCACTAGTGGTGTCTCTCCAATAAGATAAATAGAATGTTGGGTGAACAAATTACAGTTGGGCAATTGACAAATAAAGAGGGCATAACAATGCACATACATATCATGATGACTACTATGAGATTTAATCAGGGCATTACGACAAAGTACATAGACCGCTATCCAGCATGCATCTATGCCTAAAAAGTCCACCTTCGGGTTAGCATCCGCACCCCTTCCAGTATTAAGTTGCAAACAACAGACAATTGCATTAAGTATGGTGCGTAATGTAATCAACACAAATATCCTTAGACAAAGCATTGATGTTTTATCCCTAGTGGCAACAGCACATCCACAACCTTAGAACTTTCAGTCACTGTCCCAGATTCAATGGAGGCATGAACCCACTATCGAGCATAAATACTCCCTCTTGGAGTTACAAGTATCAACTTGGCCAGAGCCTCTACTAGCAACGGAGAGCATGCAAGAACATAAACAACACATATATGATAGATTGATAATCAACTTGTATTCCATATTCATCGGATCCCAACAAACACAACCTGTAGCATTACAAATAGATGATCTTGATCATGACATGCAGCTCACAAGATCTAACATGATAGCACAATTAGGAGAAGACAACCATCTAGCTACTGCTATGGACCCATAGTCCAATGAGGAACTACTCACACATCAATCCGGAGGCGATCATGGTGATGAAGAGTCCTCCGGGAGATGATTCCCCTCTCCGGCAGGGTGCCGGAGGCGATCTCCTGAATCCCTCGAGATGGGATTGGCAGCGGCTGCGTCTCTGGAAGGTTTTCCGTCTCGTGGCTCTCGGTAATAGGGTTTTCGCGACGGAGGGAATAAATAGGCGGAAGGGCAGAGTCGGAGGGCTGACGAGAGGCCCACACACTAGGGCGGCGCGGGCCCCTACCTGGCCGCGCGGCCCTGGCGTGGCGGCGCCTCGTCGCCCCACATCGTATGCTCTTCGGTCTTCTGGAAGCTCCGTGGAAAAATAAGACCCTGGGCATTGATTTCGTCCAATTCCGAGAATATTTCCTTTGTAGGATTTCTGAAACCAAAAACAGCAGAAAACGGCAACTGGCTCTTCGGCATCTCGTCAATAGGTTAGTGCCGGAAAATGCTTAATAATGACATAAAGTGTGTATAAAACATGTGAGTATCATCATAAAAGTAGCATGGAACATAAGAAATTATAGATACGTTTGAGACGTATCAACCAGCTACAGCTGCTTTTCAAAAGCTGCAGCCCAAACAAACAGACCCTTACCTTTCTTCAACTTCACCGATGCGATCGACGTAGCTGCCGTAACGGGTTTCGTCATCACCGACAACCACATCCCGATTCAGGGCGGTGGCATGGCCGCGGACTCGGAGGATTCTACGGACTCCCAGATTGTAGCCACCTTCAATCGCATCCGCCACATGCTTGCGATGATAGCGCCAAATCAGCTACTACCTCCGTTTCAAGGAATAAGGCGTCCTCGTTTTACGAGTTTTTTGTTTGACCAAGAATTACTTCAAATATATAAAGATTGTTAGTATGAAATTAGCATCATTGGAAAGTGCTTTTCAATACGAATCCAACGGTGCTAATTACATATAATATAATCAAGATTTTGTTGCTCAAACTTTATGGTCAAAGTTTGTCTTGAAATACGTGTGCGCCTTATTCCTTGAAACGGAGGTAGTATAACCAACGCGAGCATTAACAACGCCCTGATATCACCAAAGCGCATGGTCTCCGATAAAGCGCATCCTACCAAAAGCTGTTGCGACTACTGGCCTGCTGGCCCCCTCAATAGGCCAGCTGGTGCGAGCGAGTCAAAGGCAATCCATTAAGATTTGAAGATGGCTCAGGAATTCTTGTGAAGGGAAAAGGTGTACTTAGAAGATGTCCCCAACTACCAACCCGACAAGGGGATTCACCGCGCCACCCCTGAAAAAATGTGCTAGTCTCGGGATAGCGATTCGCCTAGAGTAACGCATGACTCATCGAAGGAAATAACGGCTAACTAGCCGCATGTCCCGACTGATCCTCTTGCGTTTCTTCGAAACCCCGATGCAAGATCTCCTGGGGCTGGCAAATTTGAAAGAGCAAGCTCTATCTCTATTGTTTTATGTGTTTGTTAACAACACATGAATGTACTTTACCGTGTGTGCTCAAGTGTGTAGGAGTCAATTTTAGCACTACAGATGATGACCCACCTTTTGCCAAAGTTCATCGTCTGGTTAATCTATTGGATGTATGATCTCTGGTAATGGTGGGTGAGAACATGTTGAGGAGATGTGGAGAAAGATTAGGAGAAAAGGAGAAGAATGCTGCTTTTCGGGGGTAGGGGTAGGGGGCAGATGATCCAGTCTACCACTAGCTGGAACATCCGTCCCCATCACCTAGGAGCCCTAGGAACGCGCACAAAGCTGACACATGTGGAAACAAGTTCGGAGTGGATGGTATTTCATCCGACCCCCGGATGGTATTTACATCCGCCCCCATACCGTAGGATGGCTAGCTCCCAAAAGGCAGGGCGGAAGGAAACTTCACCCCCCGGGAATTCCAATATCCGGGGGTGGCCGGATCATCCGGCCCCGTCTTCAACAGCGCCGAGGCCGGATCATCCGGGGGGGGGGGGGGGGGTCATCCGGGGTTTCATAAACCTGAATCATCCACCCCTCGATGCTGCAATGGCTAGATCTCTTGTAAGACCTATAAAAGGGGGAGCCTTTTTCCTCCTCAGATTGGATATGACCAGCACGAAGAACACTATCTATCCTCAATAGTTCTTAAGCTTCAACTACGTAGATCTCCCTCCCTAGGCAATCAAATCACACAAAACTTTGGGAATCGAAGGAGGAGGAAAAGATCAACCCATCTACCCAAGAATTTTTATGATTCCACAACCTTTCCTTTATGGAGTTGGAGACCTTAGATATCCTCTGTGGGGGTCCTTGTTGTTGAGGGCATTGATACGTCTCCAACGTATCGATAATTTCTTATGTTCCATGCTTGTTTTATGACATTACCTACATGTTTTGTTCACACTTTATATCGTTTTTATGCGTTTTTCGGAACTAACCTATTGACGAGATGCCGAAGTGCCAGTTCCTGTTTTCTGCTGTTTTTGGTTTCAGAAATCCTAGTAAGGAAATATTCTCAGAATTGGACGAAATCAACGCCCAGAATCTTAAAAATCCACGAAGCTTCCAGAACACCCGAGAGGAACCAGAGGGAGGCCACAGGGCCACCAGATGATAGGGCGGCACGGCCCAAGGGGGGCGCCCCCCTATGGTGTCACTGCCTCGTCAGCCCTCCGACTCCGCCTCTTCGCCTATTTAAAGGTCCCTGACCTAAATCTTCGATACGAAAAAGCCACGGTACGAGAAACCTTCCAGAGCCGCCGCCATCGCGAAGCCAAGATCTGGGGGACAGAAATCTCTGTTCCGGCACACCGCCGGGACGGGGAAGTGCCCCCGGAAGGCATCTCCATCGACACCACCGCCATCTTCATCAACGCTGCTGTCTCCCATGAGGAGGGAGTAGTTCTCCATCGAGGCTAAGGGCTGTACCGGTAGCTATGTGGTTAATCTCTCTCCTATGTGCTTCAATACAATGATCTCATGAGCTGCCTTACATGATTGAGATTCATATGAGCTTTGTATAACTATTCATCTATGTGCTACTCTAGTGATGTTATTAAAGTACTCTATTCCTCCTTCATGATGTAATGGTGATAGTGTGTGCATCATGTAGTACTTGGCGTAGTTTATGATTGTGATCTCTTGTAGATTATGAAGTTAACTATTACTATGATGGTATTGATGTGATCTATTCATCCTTTCATAGTATGAAGGTGACAGTGTGCATGCTATGTTAGTACTTGGTATAGTTGTGTTGATCTATCATGCACTCTAAGGTTATTTAAACATGAATATCGAATATTGTGGAGCTTGTTAACTCCGGCATTGAGGGTTCTTGTAGCCCTACACAATTAGTGGTGTTCATCATCCAACAAGAGAGTGTAGAGTATAGCATTTATCTATTTATTTTGTTATGTGATCAATGTTGAGAGTGTCCACTAGTGAAACTATAATCCCTAGGCCTTGTTCCCAAATGCTGCAATCATCGCTTGTTTACTGTTCTACTGCATATGTACTGCCTGCAATATTACCACCATCAACCACACGCCAGTTGTAGCAGCAAGCTATTTTCTGGTGCCGTTACTACTGCTCATATATATTCATACCACTTGCATTTTACTATCTCTTCGCCGAACTAGTGCACACATATATCTGACAAGTGTATTAGGTGTGTTGGGGACACAAGAGACTTCTTGCTTTGTGATTGCAGGGTTGCATGAGAGGGATATCTTTGACCTCTTCCTCCCTGAGTTCGATAAACCTTGGGTGATCCACTTAAGGGAAAACTTGCTGCTGTTCTACAAACCTCTGCTCTTGGAGGCCCAACACTGTCTACAGGAAAAGGAGTGTGCGTAGACATCAAGCTATTTTCTGGCGCCGTTGCCGGGGAGGAAAGGTAAAAGGTACTCACACTCCGGATCTCGGCTACTAAGCTATTTTCCGGCGCCGTTGTAAGTGCTCGAAGCTATTTCCTTTAGATCCTGCAATTGCATCTTTTTGTTTCTTGTTTTACACTAGTTTGGCATAATGGAAAGCAACAGCGAGCTTTTAAAATTATTTCCTGAGTTAAGACATGGATGGTTTGATGCGAAAATTAAAAAACCCATGGAACATATTAGTATGAACACTTTGAATACCATTGTTGCTAATGATATAGAAAATTCTAAGCTTGGGGAAACTGGTTTTGATGAGCATGATCTTTTTAGTCCCCCAAGCATTGAGGAGAAAATTTTCTTTGATGATACTTTGCCTCCCATTTATGATGATTATAATGATAGTAGTCTTTTGGTGCCGCCTGTTATGGAGGATAAATTTGATTATGATTACAATATGCCTCCTATATTTGATGATGAGAATAATAATGATAGCTACTTTGTTGAATTTTCTCCCACTACAATTAATAAGAATGACTATGCCTATGTGGAGAGTAATAATTTTATGCATGAGACTCATGATAAGAATATTTCATTTGATAGTTATATTGTTGAGTTTGCTCATGATGCTACTGAAAATCTTTATGAGAGAGGAAAATATGGTTGTAGAAATTTTCATGTTATTAAAACACCTCTCTATATGCTTAAAATCTTGAAGCTACACTTGTTCTATCTTCCTATGCTTGTTACTTTGCTCTTCATGAACTTGTTTATTTACAAAACTCCTATGCATAGGAAGCATGTTAGGCTTAAATGTGTTTTGAATTTGCATCTTGATGCTCTCTTTTGCTTCAAATACTATTTCTTGCGAGTGCATCATTAAAACTGCTGAGCCCATCTTAATGGCTATAAAGAAAGCACTTCTTGGGAGATAACCCATGTTTTTATTTTACTACAGTACTTTTATTTTATATTTGAGTCTTGGAAGTTGTTACTACTGTAGCAACCTCTCCTTATCTTAATTTTGTTGCATTGTTGTGCCAAGTAAAGTCTTTGATAGTAAGGTTCATACTAGATTTGGATTACTGCGCAGAAACAGATTTCTTGCTGTCACGAATCTGGGTTGAATTCTTTGTAGGTAACTCAGAAAATTCTGCCAATTTACGTGAGTGATCCCCAGATATGTACGCAACTTTCATTCAATTTGAACATTTTCATTTGAGCAAGTCTGGTGCCTCTTAGAAATTCGTCTTTACGGACTGTTCTGTTTTGACAGATTCTGCCTTTTATTTCGCATTGCCTGTTTTGCTATGCTTGAATGGATTTCTTTGTTCCATTAACTTTCATAAGCTTTGGGAAATGTCCAGAAGTGTTAAGAATAATTGTGTCACCTATGAACATATGAATTTTTGATTATGCACTAACCCTCTAATGAGTTTGTTTCGAGTTTGGTGTGGAGGAAGTTTTCAAGGGTCAAGAGAGGAGAATGATACAATATGATCAAGGAGAGTGAAAGATCTAAGCTTGGGGATGCCCCGGTGGTTCATCCCTGCATATTTCAAGAAGACTCAAGCATCTAAGCTTGGGGATGCCCAAGGCATCCCCTTCTTCATCGACAACATTATCAGGTTCCTCTAATGAAACTATATTTTTATTCCATCACATCTTATGTACTTTACTTGGAGCGTCTGTTTGTTTTTGTTTTTGTTTTTGCTTGAATAAATGCTTGTGTGGGAGAGAGACACGCTCCGCTGGTTCATATGAACACATGTGTTCTTAGCTTCTAATGTTCATGGCGAAGGTTGAAACTGCTTCGTTAATTGTTATATGGTTGGAGACAGAAAATGCTATATGTGGTAACTGGTATGATGTCTTGAATAATGTGATACTTGGCAATTGTTGTGCTCATGTTTAAGCTCTTGCATCTTATACTTTGCACCTATTAGTGAAGAAATACATAGAGCTTGCTAAAATTTGGTTTGCATGATTGGTCTCTATAAGGTCTAGATGTTTTCTGGTAAAGGGGTTTGAACAACAAGGAAGACAATGTAGAGTCTTATAGTGCTTGCAATATGTTCTTATGTAAGTTTTGCTGTACTAGTTCATACTTGTGTTTGCTTCAAACAACCTTGCTAGCCTAAGCCTTGTATTGAGAGGGATTACTTCTCATGCATCCAAATCCTTGAGCCAAAAACTATGCCATTCGTGTCCATCATACCTACCTACTACATGGTATTTCTCCGCCATTCCAAAGTAAATTGCTTGAGTGCTATCTTTAAACACTTCAAAAGTTATTACCTCTTATTTGTGTCAATGTTTTATAGCTCATGAGGAAGTATGTGGTGTTTATCTTTCAATCTTGTTGGGCAACTTTCACCAATGGACTAGTGGCTTCATCCGCTTATCCAATAATTTTGCAAAAAGAGCTGGCAATGGGGTTCCCAGCCCCAATTAATTAACCTTCACAATTTTACAAAAAATATACACTCCTCCATGGTATGTGATTGTTGGACGACACCCGAGGATTCGGTTAGCCATGGCTTGAAAGCAAAGGTGGGGAGGAGTGTCATCTAAATAAAACTAAATAAAAAGGCACTCCTTCATGGTATGAGATTGTTGGCAGGCACCCGAGGATTCGGTTAGCCATGGTTTGTGAAAGTAAAGGTTGGAAGGAGTGCCACCCAAAAATAAAAATGTTTCATGGGAGCCGCTCTTTGAAGGTTTGTCTGGCAAGGGGGTTAGAGTGCCCACTACCATTCGTTGACAACAACAAACACCTCTCAAAACTTTACTTTTATGCCCTCTTTATATTTTTAAAATAAAAGCTCTAGCACAAATATAGCAATCAATGCTTCCCTCTTCGAAGGGCCTTTCTTCTACTTTTATGTTGAGTCAGTTTACCCATTTCCTTCCATCTTAGAGGCAAACACTTGTGTTAACTGTGCATTGATTCTTACATGTTTGCTTATTGCACTTATTATTTTACTTTATGTTGACAATATCCATGAGATATACATGTTGAAAGTTGAAAGCAACCGCTGAAACTTAATCTTCCTTTGTGTTGCTTCAATGCCTTTACTAAGAATTTATTGCTTTATGAGTTAACTCTTATGCAAGACTTATTGATGCTTGTCTTGAAAGTACTATTCATGAAAAGTCTTTGCTATATGATTCAGTTGTTTACTCATTATCTTTATCATTGCTTTGAATCGCTGCATTCATCTCATATGCTTTACAATAGTATGATTAAGATCATGTTGGTAGCATGTCACTTCAGAAATTATCTTTGTTATCGTTAACCTACTCGAGGACGAGTAGGAACTAAGCTTGGGGATGCTGATACGTCTCCAACGTATCGATAATTTCTTATGTTCCATGCTTGTTTTATGACATTACCTACATGTTTTGTTCACACTTTATATCATTTTTATGCGTTTTCCGGAACTAACCTATTGACGAGATGCCGAAGTGCCAGTTCCTGTTTTCTGCTGTTTTTGGTTTCAGAAATCCTAGTAAGGAAATATTCTCGGAATTGGACGAAATCAACGCCCAGAATCTTAAAAATCCACGAAGCTTCCAGAACACCCGAGAGGAACCAAAGGGAGGCCACAGGGCCACCAGATGACAGGGCGGCGCGGCCCAAGGGGGGGGCACCCCCCTATGGTGTCACCGCCTCGTCAGCCCTCCGACTCCGCCTCTTCGCCTATTTAAATGTCCCTGACCTAAATCTTCGATACGAAAAAGCCACGGTACGAGAAACCTTCCAGAGCCACCGCCATCGCGAAGCCAAGATCTGGGGGACAGAACTCTCTGTTCCGGCACGCCACCGGGACGGGGAAGTGCCCCCGGAAGGCATCTCCATCGACACCACCGCCATCTTCATCAACGCTGCTGTCTCCCATGAGGAGGGAGTAGTTCTCCATCGAGGCTAAGGGCTGTACCGGTAGCTATGTGGTTAATCTCTCTCCTGTGTGCTTCAATACAATGATCTCATGAGCTGCCTTACATGATTGAGATTCATATGAGCTTTGTATAACTATTCATCTATGTGCTACTCTAGTGATGTTATTAAAGTACTCTATTCCTCCTTCATGATGTAATGGTGATAGTGTGTGCATCATGTAGTACTTGGCGTAGTTTATGATTGTGATCTCTTGTAGATTATGAAGTTAACTATTACTATGATGGTATTGATGTGATCTATTCCTCCTTTCATAGTATGAAGGTGACAGTGTGCATGCTATGTTAGTACTTGGTATAGTTGTGTTGATCTATCATGCACTCTAAGGTTATTTAAACATGAATATCGAATATTGTGGAGCTTTTTAACTCCGGCATTGAGGGTTCTTGTAGCCCTACGCAATTAGTGGTGTTCATCATCCAACAAGAGAGTGTAGAGTATAGCATTTATCTATTTATTCTGTTATGTGATCAATGTTGAGAGTGTCCACTAGTGAAAGTATAATCCCTAGGCCTTGTTCCCAAATACTGCAATCATCGCTTGTTTACTGTTCTACTGCATCTGTACTGCCTGCAATATTACCACCATCAACCACGCGCCAGTTGTAGCAGCAAGCTATTTTCTGGTGCCGTTACTACTGCTCATATATATTCATACCACTTGCATTTTACTATCTCTTCGCCGAACTAGTGCACCTATACATCTGACAAGTGTATTAGGTGTGTTGGGGACACAAGAGACTTCTTGCTTTGTGATTGCAGGTTTGCATGAGAGGGATATCTTTGACCTGTTCCTCCCTGTGTTCGATAAACCTTGGGTGATCCACTTAAGGGAAAACTTGCTGCTGTTCTACAAACCTCTGCTCTTGGAGGCCCAACACTGTCTACAGGAAAAGGAGTGTGCGTAGACATCAGGCATCTAGAATTTAGATCTTGTTGTGACTAGTTCGTGATGTCGCTGGGAGCCTCTGACATGGGTATACCATATTGGGTATTTGATATTATCAACCCTCGTGCAGATCCAAGAAGGGTCGTATGAAGTCCATGAAGCCCAAGAAGAGTCCAAGACTAGAAACTAGATGAAATTAGGCAAGTGTTAGCCAAATCGGGTAAACTGACACATGTAATTGTAACTGACCTGGGGATGGACTCTGAGACCTAGCCCACTATATAAGGGGTAGGAAGAGCCATCGGGGAGGGCATCGAAACAATTGTAACATCACTCATTGTTGCAAACCCTAATTCTAGTATAATCTCGGCGACTTTAGCCTTCAATCTGTTTTTCATTGGATACCTAGTTTGTCTGACAAGTCTTCGAAACCACCAACTCTCTCTATTTCCTAAAAAGCCAAGTCCATACTCATGGAGAGGTGAGTACGCCTTTGTGGTGTGTTCACGAGGAATAAGGTGGCGCCTTTGTGGCGGTTGGAACCTTTGTGGTTCCGCACATCCTCAACCTAGACGTACTTCCTCTTGTGGAATGAACTACGGTACACATATCACGTCTCGTCTCTGCGTGCTCCCCGACTGTACCACTTACTTTTCCTCACACTCTTTTACTTTATTTCGATTTCCTTGTTTGCATCGCGTCATATAGGGTCACTGTTTATTTGAAGGCTTCCTCCATAAAATTTGAAAAACCTAAAAATTGTGTAGCGCCTATTGAACCCCCTTCTAGACGCTCACGTTACCCTTTCAATTGGTATCGGAGCCTCGCCTCTTGAATCAGGCTTCACCGCCTAAGAGTTATGGGCGACATGACAGGTAAAGAAGGGGATGGTGTGGCCGTTCTCACCTAGGAGCAAATGAGCCCGCCACCCTCGGCTAACATTCCGGCTACTTTGCAGGACCCAAGAAATTGGAGTCATCCATTATGTCGCAAATGCAAGTCTTGATGGCGGGGTTCCTTGGTCCCAAGGAAAATCCTATTACTAGTGTCGATGTATCTCCTCAAAGGATTCCGCTGAAATTACACTCATTAAGTTTGTTCCTCAAAAGTACAACCCTAATGAGGAATAAAAAGTGGGATACACCGACACTTCGACTAAAGAGGAGAAGAGAGACTTGGGGGATAGTCATGTGGTGCCCCCACCAAATAACTATACGCCGAGTGACCCTATTCCTATGCCACACATCGTCTCACAAGGACCACCAACCGCTCTAGATTCCTCAAGTTTTCCAAATTGGCAACTTTAGTGCAATCTCATATACACAACTATTCCACCGAACTATGGCACATTATCAAGGAGGGTTTCAAGCCATACAACCTAGACAATCTCACAAGGAGGGAAGTGGTGGACGATCAACTCAATTCCACCGCTCTCCACATGATACACATGGCGGTTACTCCCAAGGACCGGGCACACATCCGCACATGCAAGACCGCCAAGGATGCTTGGGACAAGCATGATGCACTCTTTGTTGGAAATACAAGCATTCAAGACTCAAATTTTGATGAGGTCAACACCGCCCCAGATGGATTCGTGTTGAATGAAGGAGAGTCCCTAGAAGATATGTACCGATGCCTCACCTCCATCACCGTGCAAATGCGTGATCTCAGAGCCTCCTATGTGGATGACAAGTGGATTAAGAGGAATTTCTACAATGCCCTCTTACCCTATGAAGAACAACGGTTGAACTCCATCTATCAAAACTCGGACTACCAAAGAATGAACTCCATTGAAGTTTTGAGTGAAATCATTGCCATGGATATCTCCAACAAAAAATGCGGATGAACTAGTGGCGCATGCTCACAATGCATGCAAGTCCAATCTTGCCCTCTAGGCCAAGGTGGAGGATAGTGAAAGTGATGATGAACCCATGGATTTGGCTCCCGAAGATATCAAGTATGGCTACCACGAGCACATGGCACTTGCAGCCAAGAATTTTTGGGGCGGCAACAAGGCAAGAGGCCCAAGGACAAGAGATTACTCACCTAGGGACTCACCAAGGGACAACTAAAGATACTCGCATCATGACTCCTCAAGAAGCTTCTCAAGTGCACAAAGGGAGGTGCAAAAAGCAAGGACATGCTACAACTATGGTGACAAGAACCACTTTGTCACGAATTGTTACTTTGAGAAAAGGGAATACAATGATGGAAGGCTTGTTCACAAGGAATAGTCCAAATCCCTCTCCAAAGGCTACACCAAGTACTCGTCTAACTAGATCACCGACTCCAAGAAATCCCCTTCCAAGAAGCCAATGGATTTTGTGTCACGTGAAGAGTACTCATCCTATGATAAGGATGATGAGAAGAAATCTACCAAGGAGGATGTCAAAAGCGACGTGGGAAGCAGGGCCCCCTTTGCGCCGGGCGCCGGTGTCAAGGTTGAACCCTTTGCCAAGAATCTATTAGAGGAAGAAGGCCGTGGAGACCGTCGAGACGTACAAGATCTACATCGTCAGGGCTCTCTGATGACCCACAAGTATAGGGGATCACAACAGTCTTCGAGGGAAGTAAAACCAAAATTTATTGATTCGACACAAGGGGAGACAAAGAATACTTAAAAGCCTTAACAACGGAGTTTTCAATTCAGCTGCACCTGGAAAAGCACTAGTAACAAGGGTGATGTGAAAGCAGCAGTAATATGAGAGCAATGACAGTAGTAACACATTAGCAGTAGCAGTAATACAGAGGCAATGGCACCAGAAAATATTCCAGTGCGTAGTTGAATGTAGAGCAATGATGATGACAGAAGGACCGGGGTCCCCAACTATCTACACTAGTGGCAACTCTCTAAACAAAAAACATGTGTTGGGTGAACAAATTACAGTTGGGCAATCGATAATTGTGAGGGCATGCCAATGCATGCTATGATAAGATAAAGTTTACTGTAGTATTTAATTGGGCATTACAACATGATTCATAGAACGTAATCCAACTGCATCTATGACTAATAATCCACCTTCAGGTTAGCATCCGCACCCCTTTCAGTATTAAGTTGCAAGCAACATATTATTGGAATAAGTAAAGTGTGTAAAGTAAACCATAGAATTATCCTTGGATAAAACATTGTTGTTTTTCCCTAGTAGAAACAACACATCTACAACCTTCAGAGTTATTGTCACTCTCCTAGATTACTAGAGGCATGAACCCACTATCGAGCATAAATACTCCCTCTTGGAGATACATGCAGCTACTTGACCAGGGTAACCACAAGTACCGGAGAGCATGCAAGATCTTAAATAAACAATAGTATGATAACATGATGAACAATCTGATCAGAATTCCATAATTTATCGGATCCCCACAAACACAACAACAATTATATCATATGGATCTCAATCATGTAAGGGCAGCTCATGAGATCATTGTATTGAAGTACGTGGGAGAGATAGTACCAACTAGCTACAACCAAGAACCCGTAGTCCACGGGGGAACTACTCACAAAACATCATGGAGTCGAAGTGGAGGTTGTGGAGTCGATGGAGATGGCTCCGGGGGTCAATCCCCGTCCCGGCAGGGTGCCGGAACAGGAACTTCTGACCCCCGAAACTTATCTTCGATGGCGGCGGAGTTGCAGAACTTTTCGGGGAATATGACTCTGGTATATAGGGTTTTTGCGTCGAAGGAAATATATAGGCAGAAGGGCGAGGTTGGTGGGCGCCCGAGGGGCACACACCACCCCTAGGCGTGGCCAGGAGGTGGGCCCGCGCCTAGGCATGGTGTGGCCACCTCGGTGCCCTCCTCCATCTCTGCTTTGGACTCCGTCTTCGTGTCGGAAAAATAGGAGGTTTGACTTTTGTTTCGTCCAATTCTGAGAATATTTCCTGTACAACTTTTCTGAAATACAAAAACTGCAGAAAATAGGAACTATCACAATGGCATCTTTTTAATAGGTTAGTTCCAGAAAATGCATAAAAGTGCCACAAAGTGTAAACAAAACATATAGAAATTGGTGTAAAACAAGCATGGATCATAAAAAATTATAGATACATTTGCAACGTATCAGCATCCCCAAGCTTAACTCCTGCTCGTCCTCGAGTAGGTAAGTGATAACAAAAATAATTTTTGAGTTGACACGCAACCAACACAATCTTGATCAAGTTATTGTAAAAGCATTATGAGCTGAGATAGGCATGATAGATATAATTCTAACAATAGAACTTAGCAACTATGTTACAACATGAGAAGTAACTCAAACAAAGGATCATGAATAATAGTGCACTGACCCATGTACTGGCGCCTCGTCGCCTCGTTTGCTCCGCCCTTCCGCCTATTTATTCCTCGTATCGGGAAAACCCTAGGGACCCCGAGCCTCCATCCATGAAAAGTTCCGACGCCGCCGTCAACCGAAACCCCAGTTCGGGAGCGTTCTGCAGTCCATCCCAGCACCCTGCCGGAGAGGGAAATCACCGCCAGAGGCCTCTACATCGCCATGTCTTCATCCGAGGTGACGCGTGAGTAGTCCTCCATGGGACCATGGGTCCATAGCAGTAGCTAGATGGATGTCCTCTCCTTGTTGTGCTTCATGTATAGATATTGTGAGCTACCTAACATGATCAAGATCATCTATTTGTAATTGCTACATGTTGGTTTGATGTGGATCCGATTTATAGAGAGATTGCTTTGGTTGAGATTATGTATTATGTTATTATGATCTTGCATGCTCTCCATTTCTAGTAGATGCTCTGGCCAAGTAGATGCTAGCGACTCCAAGAGGGAGTATTTATGCTCGATAGTGGGTTCATGCCTCTATTTAACCATGGGAAGTGACCTTGTTCTCTACGGTTGTAGATGTGATATGGAGTAATCTCACCACAAAACGCAGTTTTGAGAAACAGGTGCAACCTGGATATAGTTGTTCCTCTGCATCACCTACTAATTGCTTAAAAGGGTCACTTTCATTGGTAGGTTCACGACGATCCCCCTCATCCTCAACATCACTCAAATCCCCAAAATCATGCCTCATGTCTCTCATCATTCCAGCCAATTCATCGCAGTCTTCTTCTAAGTCATCATTCTCCTCAACCTCGTCAAATTGCTGCACATGAGCATCCCTACCAGACTCAAGAGATGATGATGCCTCCCCATGATATTCCCATCTTCTATACCCATTGACAAACCCTTCACATACTAAATGCTCTAGGACATGACTAGCTTCAAGCCAAGAACAGTTTAGACATTTTTTGCAAGGACATAATATTGTATTCCCTTTTGCTGAATGGCTAAAAGCAAACTATATAAATCCTTTTACCCCGTTAACATATTTTTCGGTGTGCCTATCCTCAGCCATCCAGCTCTTATCCATTTTTCACAAGTGATATTAAAATTAACCTGACACAATAGGAAGATATATAAAAGTGCATACAATCAAGGAATTAAGCTTATGGGTTCACTTTGGTGAAATATTACAGATTTCAAGGAGATGGAGTTAAACATGCAGCAGTTAAACATGCAGTAAAGTGAAATAATACAGATTTCTTACTCTCTGTAACATAACATGATTAAATTTCCAACTCGTGCAAAACAACACATTAAATATGTTAATTAAGTTTGGTGGAAATGACATATTCGCTGATGGTCTGTAAAATTGACACAAATAGAGTTACTACTGAAATCTACTTTCAGTTGTGCATCAACGACAAGACCATCTGCTGCCACACTCAGCTTAGCAATCAGTCAAGACTGACAAAAATAGACTGTATACAAGATTAATACACCGCACATTTCAGTCTTGACTTAACTTAGCAATCACGTATATTTGTTACAGCACAGTGAGAACATCACATGATTTATTCTTGACTTAGCTATACGTAAACTGTAGAAAATAACTGAAAAGAGGGGATGGTCTCACCTTGATGCGCTGGTCGACAACAAGTTCAGGAACCGTGTGGAGGTAGCGGATGCAGTTCTTGTTAGGCTTCTCTTGGATGGTGGAAGCGGGCAGCACAATATACTTCTCAGGCACGGAGAGACAAGGTCGGGGATGAGACGAGAAGCCGGCAGCGAGCTCCCATCTGGCTGCGGCGACCTCCTCCTGGTTGTCGCGAGTTCTTTTCCGGCGCAGGAGCCCGATGCCGGACGCGGACGGGAAGTGCCGGACGCGGACAGGGTCAACACAGGCTGCAGAGGGCGGTGGCCATTGGGAGGATGAGGTTTGACGGTTCTACAGCGGCGCGGCGGCGGGAGAGACGAGCGGAGGAGAGGTGGTTGCGGCGCGCGAGCTCGAGGGAGTGAAGGTAGAGCAGCGGCGGGGAGAGGTGGTGGCGGCGTGAGGGCCAGAGAGATTGGGGATTTAGGGATTTGGGATTTTTCCACCTACTAGTTACAGAGAGATGGGCTGAGCGCGGCCTTTTTCGCCAAAGTTTCGCTCCCCGCGCAAACTCGGTAATGTGCGCGGGCTTATTTCGCTCCCCCCTCGCCACAGATGTACCGGCAGTTGATGGGCCGGGATCAAGTTATACCGGCAGAATATGGGCCGCCATATGTTTTGACGCTTGCTGGCAGTTTGTTTGCCGGTGCTCCTCCATCTGTACCGGCAGCAAGTCTGCCCTCTCTTACTTGTGCCGGCAGTTATTTTTTCCTGGCAGTTAAATTGCCTGCTTAGGTGGACTTTTACCGGCAGTTCTCTGCCCTCTTGTTTGGTCCATGGTGTAGTCTTTGGGTGAGTACTAAAGAAATACAATATGCATAAGTGCCCTGGATCACCTGCTCCAATAGTCAAAGGCAATAAGTTTGGGACATTTCAATGTCGAGTGAACTAAATTGAAACTGATTAGATGAAGTCGGTTTCTTGTGCTTCAGCTAGCTCTTGAAAGCATCATGTATGCACAAGTCTATACGCGCCTTTGACTTTGCTTTTGTAAACGGGATGCTTGGCAGATTCCAATCAAATCTAGAAGTAGATCACTGGAAGGCCACAAAGAAATTCTTACTTTATATGCAAGAAACAAAATATTAAATGCTTACATATAGAAGGTCCCATAACCTAGAATGTTGGTTATTTAGATCATAATCATCCCGCTTGTGTGGATAGTAAGAAATCCACATTACGTTATGTATTTATACTTGCCAGGGAGGCCATATCGTGGAAAAGCTCCAAATAAACTATACTCGCTTCATCTACGATGCAAGAAAAGTACATAGCATGTTGTAAGGCTACTGGGTAGGTTGTATGGCTAAAAATTTTTATTCTCGGGCTTAAAGTGGTCGACAGCATTTCAAGACCACTTCTATTGTACCGCGATTATGAACCCGCGGTTTTCTATGCGAGTAACAACAAGTCAAGTGCTTCTGCCAACCACATTGAAATTAAGTATCATGTTTTGAAACAAAGAATCCAGGATCAAACAATTAATGTAAAGTATATAAGTATATGCTTGCGGATCCACTAACGGAAGGCTTACCAGCCATTATTTTTCATGAGCATGTTGCTGGCATGGGATTACTAAAAACCTTATGATTTGGAATAAAGGGACCACTATAAGAACCACTCCCAATAAGTAAAACGTTATCCATTTCAAAGCAGGATGGTGTGCCATAAGTGTTGAGGTTCAATGGCATTTCATTGATTGTTGCAACACCTCACTTTGGTTTATTCTTCCTATGGAGAATGGGCGAACAAAGTTAAACCTAACAATCAAGGGGGAGAATGTTGGATTGATAGTAAAAAACACTTAACGTTAAGAGAAAAGAGGGGCCCACATGAACAACGTCTAGGACGACATATTATGTACGTGACTCATCTCCTGTCACCCTGATCGGGGGAAACTTAACCAACTAATGGTTTTGCCCCCCTGTCGTGTGTGCATATATAAGGGGGAGCCTCTAGCGGTTGTGCAATCTACGAGTTAGTGCTTAGTCTCGCTACTCCCCAAAATCTCCTAAGATCTGCACCGATCGCACTAAGCGCACAAGGAGTGGGAAGGCTGGAATCTCAATGTATTGTACCAGGGCGTTGCAGGCGATGGACAGAGGGGGCCATGAGGATCTCCAGATCGTCTTCTTCATCTACACCACTGCTGCACCAAGCCTGCCTCACGGCAGGCGTTGATGCGATCTTCAGCTCCTCGTAATGATCATCTCTACTCTAGATGTTTTATGTGCATTAGGTGTTCTTGATGCTACGATTGTAAGCTTGTGCTGGACGTGAAGGTTTTCAACCTAACAATGCCCAATCACTCGTTTTGTTATCTTTTCATGTCTTAACCCGGGTTTTTGCATGTTAGAAAAAATGGAAACAAAAAAGAATTGTGTAGCCCTTGCTTATTTTCTTTGAGATCTTCCTCTCTTTTCTATTAGTTGGTGCGATGTTTCTGTTTATTGCAAAATTGGATACCAATGTAAGACTATATGGTGCTCTCTATAAAGCCAGGCCAAGTGCCTTTTCTCCAAAATGTTTGGTTGTGTCCTTTTGCCGGTGCATCTTGCTTTGAGCTTTTAACTTTTATTATTTTGGTGTCAAGCTGTAGAGTGGAGATTTGGTGACATGGGCACTGATACTGTTTTTTTTAATAATTGAAAATTATATTTCTGAGTTCTGAAAAATTCTGAATTTTTTTAGGATGTAGTTAGTGATGTATCTCACAAACATGCCAACTATCAATTGGAAATAATGTAAATTTAGGCATGCACTAAAATGGGAAAAAGTATAAATCTGATTATCACATATTCATATCTCCAAAAGCTATCACATTTTTTTGGAGATATTATGAAAAAAGCCCATAATCAGATTTTTTTTGGATATAGCTTTTGGAGATATTATGATTTTTTTTCAGATTTAAAAAAACTCATAATATGATTTTTGAAAGATTGAATAGAGAGAGAGAGATCAATGTAGCTCATGTGTCTACCTTTCACAATTTGTATCATTTCCTTTACTCTCTTGTAAGAGCATCTCCAACAGGCGCGCTATATTCGGTGCGCTATATGTCGCTTCGACCGCGCTGCAAAGTTTACCGCGCGCTGCGCTGAGTTTTCCCCCACCGGAAGCGCTAAACTAGAGCGCGTTCGCGGGTGCAAAAAATGTTCCTCCACCGGATGCTCCAAAATACAACACGCAGTGCCGACGGAAACAACAATCACACACAACTATGCATCAAACAAGATCAAACAAGCTTCACAAATTCACAAATAAGTGTACCATTTATTATTACAACACAAGAATACAACAAGTACATCAAATTGCTCACAACAAATACAACAAGTTTACGGATCAACATACAACAATACAACATAGTTTTGAAACAATACAACATAGTTTTCAAACAATACAACATGTATGCAGCTATTGTTGTCAATGTCAGTTCCATCATTCTTCCATGAGATCTTTTCGGAGCTCATCATGTGTTTCATTGGAGCGAATGGCATGGTACGAAGCAATGAACTAGGCAATCCTATGTGGGGACCTCCTCACTTGCACGGGAACCCTCATCAACTCGTAGTGGGTATGATCCACATTTTCCCACAATCATGCTCTATACTCATGTTATGCATGATGACACACGCGGTCATGATATATCAAAGGCACTCTATGTCCCAAAATCTAGCTGGCCCCTTCACAATGGAAAATTAGGCTTGCAAAGTCCCAAATGCTCTCTCTACATCTTTCCTAGCCGCCGCTTG
This sequence comes from Lolium perenne, assembly GCF_019359855.2. NCBI lineage: Eukaryota > Viridiplantae > Streptophyta > Magnoliopsida > Poales > Poaceae > Lolium > Lolium perenne. Next base: position 244,185,722 of record NC_067247.2, on the reverse strand, counting down.
TGCATTGTGAAATTGGATTTGTTTCTTACCTCGTGGTTGAATAACCGGCTTCATAAATGTTTGCCAACTTGGATATATGCCGTCGGCGAGGCAGCAACCATAGTTGTACTTGTGACCATTTGGTTCAAACTCCACCAATGGACCTTCCCGCATTGTAAGTCTTGTCATTAGTGGTGACCGTTGACGTGGGCATAACACTTCGGGTACTCGACATTGCCGTACCCGGTGCAAACTATGAAGCTGGACCAGCACAAGGACTCGACGAGCTGGACCTGCACGCGCCTCAACTTGGACTACAAGGAAAGAAGACTCCAACACGAATCCTACTAGGACTCTTGTAAACCCTAGCTTGGCTGATATATAAAGCCATGCAGGGGCACCCCTTAGGGACACACAATGAGAAACATAATCATAGAGGCGACACGCCTAGAAACCGTAACCCGCGCATTAGAACTAGACTAGATCCAACAACTCCGCCTATGGCGGCCCCCTGTACTCATATTTTCATATACTGGATTGCTAGCAGGACGTAGCGATCCTCCACCGCGGGGACGTGAACCTGGGTACATCGTGTACCGCCTCGCTCCCGGAACTTCCATCGTCGCCTTTCTCTAAAACCCAAGCCCCTCATGGTTGGCATTGCCGAGGAACCGCCTCGTCAATTGGCGCCGTCTGTGGGAAAGCGACGCTGGATTTTGTCATCCAGGCGGGACCCATCTACATCACCATCAAGCTCATCGTCAACCTACTCGTCTGCACCCACGTCTTCAGCTTCGTCGCAACTCGTTCAGCAGCCGCTGGATTGCATCTGGCTCACTTCGGAAAAGCTCGATTGCGTTTTCTATGGCTCGGGCACACATCAATTCAGCAAAAATCAAGGATTGTCTACATCTATGTCTCACGCGTGTTGCCGTTTACACCATCTGCGCTGATTCCCGAGAGTAATCAGCCACGGCAGCTATGCACGGGCAGGCACATCGCTGCATGGCGGTATTCAAATCGGTTCATCTACGCATCTGATCAAGTTGGACCATGGACAAGGCTTGCTTCTTCACGTGATCAAGCGGTTTAGCTATTTTATTGATATATGGACTTCCTGGAAAGCTAGCTTTAGCATTATTATCATTATCTCTGATGCAACTTGGCTACTACTACTCGCATAAGCAAACAGGTCTACAGCGGGTAGTCGTCATTGGATATATTCGGTGGCCGCGGATCATCTTTATCACGCGATAGAAGTCAGAAGTTTTTTAGACCCAAAGACATCGGAACAAGTTTCAACTACTTCAGGAGCTCGCCTGTCGCGGACCCAACATTGCGTTTACTCCCATCGGGAGCATTGGAATTCAAGCTAGAGCACACTTTGGATAAAAATCAGCAAAAACGGGATATCAAGACTGCCGGTGTTTTGCGTAAAAAGAAGGAAAGAAAAAGAGAAATCGGCTCCTTTACAAGTTCCTACCTTCGAAACGCAGACAGTTCAACTTCGAAGGACCCTACGCTTTCAAGAAGCCGACGTCACCAGGTGCCTCGTGGTTGCATCAACTTCTTCTGGCCAAACGTCGCTCCACTTCGTCAAATATGTCAGATTGAAAAAAAGAGAAGCTCTGCTCGGTCGACCGCGCCCGTCATGGCGCACTCGTCTTACTCGGGAGTTCGCCGGACATGGACCCGACATCGCGGACCCGATATATTCGGGTGCTCGCCCCGTCGACTACTCTGCTCGGAAAGCGTCGACTGGATTTTGTCATCCGGGCGGGATCTATCAAGATTGTCATCAACAGTATCATACTAGGTTTGAAGATCAGGAAAAAACCAATAACATCCCAGTTCAATCAAACTGGCGCAGCCGCAGGATCGCCGTAGCCGCTTGGCAGGGAGACGCATGAACGGAGCACGGCCGTGCATAATCAGCCAGACGTTTTAACATCAGTATCATCAGCGATTCAATGGAACCAAAAAGGCGAAACCTTGGGATCAAGACTGCTCCGTGAGAACCACACCTGAAACAAGCGGATATTTTTCGCAGCCGAATCATGTTGAAGTTCGTTTAGACCCGGCTCCCAACTCCCTGGTGGCCACGTCAAAGCAAACAAGAAAAGCATCAATCGAGTTGCAGGGAAAAAGAAAGAAGTCGGACATCTAAGTCCAAAACAAAGGTCATCCTAGACAAAAGCGGACTGATCTATGTCATGTATGGACTTACCGGCCAATGACCTGATCAAGATGCATCCAAATCAAGTACTAATGGAATCATATGAAGACAAGGAGAGTATCAAGCGCTATTACTCTACGATACGGGCATCCGACGACTCGATTTCATCCGACACAAAAAACAATCAGATTGAAACAAAGCTTCGACTGCTCTACCTGGTCGACTGTGCCCCGCCACTGCGCCAGCTGTTGTGCACTTGCCGCGCTCGGGGGCTCGCCTATCATAGACCCTACATTACGGACTAAATATATTCGGGTGCTCACCGGTCGCGGGTCCGTTACATCGACTGCGTCCTCTTCATCGACCATGTCAGCCAAGGCGCCGCATGGGCTATTTTGGATGGCGCAATTACTTCAGCTGTGCCCGCCTGATGTCTACGGGTGCTTCTATTCTTGTAGACAGTGTTGGGCCTCCAAGAGCAGATGTTTGTAGAACAGCAGCAAGTTTTCCCTTAAGTGGATCACCCAAGGTTTATCGAACTCAGGGAGGAAGAGGTCAAAGATATCCCTCTCATGCAACCCTGCAACCACAAAGCAAGAAGTCTCTTGTGTCCCCAACACACCTAATACACTTGTCAGATGCATAGGTGCACTAGTTCGGCGAAGAGATAGTGAAATACATGTGGTATGAATATATATGAGCAGCAATAACAGTGCCAGAAAATACTTGATGCTACAACTGGCGTGTGGTTGATGGTGGTAATATTGCAGGCAGTACAGATGCAGTAAAACAGTAAACAAGCAGCGATAGCAGTATTTGGAAACAAGGCCTAGGGATTATACTTTCACTAGTGGACACTCTCAACATTGATCACATAACAGAATAGATAAATGCTATACTCTACACTCTCTTGTTGGATGATGAACACCACTAATTGCGTAGGATTACACGAACCCTCAATGCCGGAGTTAACAAGGTCCACAATATTCGATATTCATGTTTAAATAACCTTAGAGTGCATGATAGATCTTTGCAATTACACCAAGTACTAACATAGCATGCACACTGTAACCATCACACTATGAAGGAGGCATAGATCACATCAATACTATCATAGCAATAATTAACTTCATAATCTACAAGAGATCATAATCATAACCTACGCCAAGTACTACACGATGCACACACTGTCACCATTACACCGTGGAGGAGGAATAGACTACTTTAATAACATCACTAGAGTAGCACATAGATGAATTGTGATACAAACCACATTGCAATCATAAAGGGATATAAATAAGCACTTCACTATGCTATTCATAACAGTGAATAAGTATTCTGTAAAATATAGCCTAAGAGACCCACACGGTGCACACACTGTCACCTTTACACACGTGGGACAAGGAGTCTCCGGAGATCACATAAGTAAAATCCACTTGACTAGCATAACGACATCTAGATTACAAGCATCATCATATGGATCTCAATCATGTAAGGCAGCTCATGAGATCATTGTATTGAAGTACATAGGGAGAGAGAATAACCACATAGCTACCGGTACAGCCCTTAACCTCGATGGAGAACTACTCCCTCCTCATGGGAGACAGCAGCGGTGATGAAGATGGCGGTGGTGATGATGGAGGAGCCTTCCGGGGGCACTTCCCCGTCCCGGCGGCGTGCCGGAACAGAGAGTCCTGTCCCCCAGATCTTGGCTTCGCGATGGCGGCGGCTCTGGAAGGTTTCTCGTACCGTGGCTTTTCCGTATCGAAGATTTAGGTCAGGGACCTTTATATAGGCGAAGAGGCGGAGTCGGAGGGCTGACGAGGCGACGACACAGTAGGGGGGCGCGGCCCACCCCTGGCCGCGCCAGCCTATCATCTGGGGCCCACAGGGCCCTCCTCTGGTGGCTCTCGGGTGTTCTGGAAGCTTCGTGGGATTTTAAGATCTTGGGCGTTGATTTCGTCCAATTCCGAGAATATTTTCTTACTAGGATTTCTGAAACCAAAAACAGCAGAAAACAGGAACTGGCACTTCGGCATCTCGTCAATAGGTTAGTTCCGGAAAATGCATCAAAACGATGTAAAGTGTGAACAAAACATGTAGGTATTATCATAAAACAAGCATGGAACATAAGAAATTATCGATACGTCAGAGACGTATCACCGCCGCACCGAGACTATCTTGGATGGCGCAATTACTTCAGCTGCGCCCATCGCATAGACTATTACTCCCATCGGGAGCGCCGGTTCGCTGGAACCCAAGAAGACATGAAGACTATTACTCCCATCGGGAGCGCCGGTTCGCTGGAACCCGAGAAGATATGAAGACTATTACTCCCATCGGGAGCGCCGGTTCGCTGGAACCCGAGAAGATATGAAGACTCAAGTTTTGAAGAATTGCAGTAATTCGGGACACCCGAACTGCATCGTCAGGAACCTTGTTCGTATATTACAACGAACCTCGGGGCTCACAGTCCCTTGAAGATTCGACTGGGCTCACGGTCCCTTGAAGATTCGACTGTGCTCACATTCCCTTGAAGATTCGACTGGGCTCACGGTCCCTTGAATATTTGACTGGGCTCACGGTCCCCTGAAGCTTATTTTGGGGACCTTGCTCTTTTCCTTTGCTATAGATGCCTCAAAGAATGCCGCAAATAGAAAGGATCATGAAACAACGGGAACCTCGCTCTTTTCCTTCGCTATAGATGCCTCAAAGAGTGCCGCAGATAGCAAGGATCATGAAACAACGGGGACCTCGCTCTTTTCCTTTGCTATAGATGCCTCAAAGAGTGCCGCAGATAGCAAGGATCATGAAACAACGGGAACCTCGCTCTTTTCCTTCGCTATAGATGCCTCAAAGAGTGCCGCAGATATCAAGGATCATGAAACAACGGGGACCTCGCTCTTTTCCTTTGCTATAGATGTCTCATAGAGTGCCGCAGATAGCAAGGATCATGAAACACGGAAGAAAACGACCCACGCTCGATACTTTAAATTACAAAGGTATCAAAGAGCAACGGAGTCAAGACATGCATCGGTTGAAAGCAAAGTTGCACATACAACGGGTTTAGCAAGACCTGCAACACGAGCTGATCACTCAAACAATTTGCTGACCAACGAATACACATACGCTTAAACGGGCAATTAAGATTTGCTCCTTCAAAATTTGCCAATGGCACGGTAAAAGTGCATATATATGTACCTACCGAAAAACTTACAAACAATGGCATCAACGATGCTCAAGGTGCATTAAGGATTGCCCCTTGAAATATACAACAATGTGTCAATGGCACCTGAAGAAAACTATAAACATCGAGTTGCTCGACTTGAGTCTACTCACGGTTGCAAGCATCAGTTCCCAGACTCGGGGGCTACTTCCATCGGGAGCGCTGGACGCACACTCGATAAAATCATCGGCTCCTCTGGGTCATCATCCCAATCATCGGCTCCTGGGTATCATCCGAATCATCAGCTCCTCCTGGGTATCATCCGAATCATCGGCTCCTATGGGCCATCATCCAAACCATCGGTTCCTCTGGGACAAGATCCAAATCATCGGCTCCTATGGGTCATCATCCAAACCATCGGCTCCTCCGGGTCATCATCCAAATCATCGGCTCCTCTGGGCCATCATCCAAATCATCGACTCCTCTGAGACATCTACGGTATATGACTTAGAATTTTTTACACCCTATACATAACTATTTCATATTTATCTACAGGCTCGGGGGCTACTCCCATCGGGAGCGCTAGTCGCCGATAAAAAAATATGGCAACCTCGCCTACAATGAAGAATAAACCCGAAGACATCAACATCAAGATCTTCGAGTAGTACAACTTGAGTCTATGCGTGGCTACAAGCACCCGCCCATAGACTCGGGGGGCTACTCCCATAGGGAGCGCTTCGCGCACCCGACAGAAAGCAACTTCGACTCTACATCAAGCACAAGATTCAACAGATGATCAAGACATTCGGCGAAGACAACTTTAGTCCCTGCCCGAAGCTTCACTTCGGCCAGACACTCAGGGGCTATTGACGTGGGCATAACCCTTCGGGTACTCGACATTGCCGTACCCGGTGCAAACTATGAAACTGGACCAGCACAAGGACTCGACGAGCTAGACCTACACGCGCCTCAACTTGGACTACAAGGAAATAAGACTCCAACACGAATCCTACTAGGACTCTTGTAAACCCTAGCTTGGCTGATATATGAAGCCAGGCAGGGGCACCCCTTAGGGACACACAATGAGAAACATAATCATAGAGGCGACACGCCTAGAAACCGCAACCCGCACATTAGAACTATACTAGATCCAACAACTCCGCCTATGGCGGCCCCCTGTACTCATATTTTCATATACTGGATTGCTAGCAGGACGTAGCGATCCTCCACCGCGGGGACGTGAACCTGGGTACGTCGTGTACCGCCTCGCTCCCGGAACTTCCATCGTCGCCTTTCTCTAAAACCCAAGCCCCTCATGGTGGGCATTACTGAGGAACCGCCTCGTCAATCGTCGAAGAACATTGATATCATTGCAAGACCCGGGCATTCCTAAAAAATGCATGCCATATTCAAGTCTTATGATCGGCGACCGCTTCAAGGACTATAGTGGCATCCTTCTTGTACCCTTTGAATTGTCCATGCCATGCCGCTGAACAATTCTTCCAACTCCAATGCATACAATCAATTGAGCCAAGCATACATGGAAATCCCCGGTCGACGTTGAACTCTAAAAGCCTTGCCGTGTCTTGAGCATTGGGGCTCTCAAGTATGTGGATCCGAAAATATTCACAATTGCCACGACAAAGCGCTTCACACACAAGAAATAAGTGCTCTCTCCCATAGCCAAATGGTCATCAACTAGATCCACCGGTGTACCGTATGCCAACATACGCAAGGCGGATGTCACCTTCTGATATGCACTATGACCAAGTTCTCCGGCGGCATTTCTCCGTTGCTCAAAGAATCAATCATACTTGGTCACCACCGTTGCGATGTGCTTGAACAAGTTGATGCTCATCCAAAAACGCCACCGAAAATAGCTTTCGGGAAATATTGGATTCTCATTGAAATACGACCGCATCAACTTATTGTGCCCTTCAATCCTTTCTCTTCACAACTTCTATCTACCGAACACTGATCCACCTATTTTTGGCTTCTTGACGGCGCGGTATGCTAATAGTACGGATATGTTCTCTTCTTCCTCTATGTCGTACTCGTCGTCTGATGAATCGTATGATGAACTCTATAAATATACATATAAAATGACTTCACTACAACTATCTAGCAGCAAAAAAAAAAAAATCGACAAAACGATGGCGGCCGGTGGAGGCGCATACCTTGCGACCAAACCGGCGACCATCTTGGCTGCCCCATGTTCAAAGTAGGCTCGACGACGATGACATGGAAGCCGCTCGATCGCGCCGCTACGAAGAGGAGGAGGCGCGGGGGAGGCAAAGTGTCGTCGGAAGCGCCGGCCTTGTGCCGGCGGAGTGGCGGTGGCGGCGACGGCGGCTCGGTACAGCACGACGGAGCGGCCGAAACTGCCGGGAGGAGGCGCGGGCGAGGCGATCTACGACACGGAGGCGAGCTAGAGCAGGGACGGCGGCGGAATCGACCGGCGCCAGCGGAATCGTGCGGCGGCGGCGTGGGTGGGGAAATGGAGGGTGCGGGCGCAACGTGAAATTTCCAGCCGTTGTACATTCGTGCGTCCGAACAAATACCGCGCGTTGCGTCACATATGGTGCCCCGGATAGTGCAAAAAGCCGTGCGCACCAAATTTTTTTCAGCGCTGCCGCAGATAGCGCACCTGCTGGAGGACCAATTTTATCTCAGTGCGTTGCAAATACTGACGGTTTTTATGGCGCGAGCGTGGGATAGCACGTCTGTTGGAGATGGTCTAAAACTTGTTAAATGCTTCCAATACAAGCAGGGCCCAAGGGGGTCTTTCTCAAAAACATGACCGATCAGTACATTGGATAGCAGAAGGGCGAGTTTAATTCGGTCAATATTAGTACAGTACTATATTATAACTGAATCCGTCAAATGGACTGATTTCACAAGAAAATAATGCACCCAGAAACGGTGTTAAATGGAAAATGCCTATAAATGCTCGTAGCACTAAACGCACCGAAGACACCCGCACGGCCACACGCGAGTAAACACCATGAGCTCTTCGGTTCAGCCCATGCGCGTCAAGGCCGCATACCAGCGAATCGTGGACAACTTCCAGTCCCTTGTCATCGTCCACCTCGCCGCTGCCTCTCTCGTCGCCCTGGTTCGTCTCGTGCCAGAGGAGCTGACCAGCCTGGTCCGTGAGCTTCAGCCCGTGCACCTATTCTTCGCCGGCTTCCTCCCGGCCGCGGCGGTCGTCGTCTACCTAATGCTTCGTCCGTGCGCGGTGTACCTGGTCGACTACGCCTGCTTCCGTACCACGTACACCAGCCGCGTCCCCTTCGCCACATTTCTCGAGCACAGCAAGCAATCGCCGACCCTCAACAGTCGCAGCTTTCGTTTCATTTCACGCCTGCTGGAGCGCTCGGGGCTTGGGGAGGAGACCTGCCAGCCCACAGCGCAGCACTGCATCCCGGCGCACAAGTACTGCACCATTGACGAGGCTCGCGCCGAGTTCGAGCTCGTCGTCTTCTCGGCGATCGACGACCTCCTCGCCAAGACCGGCATCGCACCAGACGCAATCGGTATCCTCGTCGTCAACTGCAGCCTGTTCTGCCCCACGCCATCCTTGGTCGACATGATCATACACAAGTACAACCTGCGCGGCGACATCCGCAGCATGAACCTCTCCGGCATGGGGTGTAGCGCTGGGCTGATCTCCGTGGGGCTCGCGAGGAGCCTCCTACAGGTCGCTCCCCGGGGCTCCCACGCGCTGGTCGTCTCCACAGAGACCATCACCCCGAACTACTACGTCGGCAACGAGCGCGCGATGCTATTGCCCAACTGCCTTTTCCGCATCGGCGGAGCGGCGGCGCTGCTGTCGACTTCCCCCGTCAACGCCCGGTTCCGCCTCAAGCACGTCGTGCGCACGAACACCGGCGCCGGGAACGACAGCGCTTACCGGTGCGTGTTTCAGGAGGAGGACGACGAGGGGAACGTCGGGATCAACCTCAGCAAGGACCTGATGGTCATCGCCGGCAAGTCTCTGGAGGCCAACATCACCAGGATCGGGCCGCTCGTCTTGCCGCTCCGCGAGCAGCTTCTTTTCGCGCTCTCCCTCGTTGCACGGAAGGTGTTCCGTGCCCGAACCAAGCCTTACATCCCAAACTTTTCCAAGGCGTTCAAGCACTTCTGTATTCACGCCGGCGGCCGGGCGGTAATAGATGAGCTGCAGAAAAGCCTCTCCCTCTCCGACGAGCAGGTGGAGGCGTCGCGGATGACGCTGCACCGGTTCGGAAAACACGTCCAGTAGCTCGTTGTGGTACGAGCTGGCCTACATGGAGGCTAAAGGACGGATGCGCAAGGGCGATCGTGTTTGGATGATCGGATTCGGCTCAGGGTTCAAGTGCAACAGCGCGGCGTGGGAGTGCATCGAGCCTGCCCGTAATGCCGATGGGCCATGGGCCACGTCCATCCACAGGTATCCGGTGGTCATTCCCGACGTGCTAAAGCACTAGCTGCTTAGCGCATCCACAGTGTTGTCAAATGCTAAATGTGCCACGTAATAAAAAAATAGCTATGATGCCAAATTGCTAAGTTTACCGCAATGTGTAGATTGCCAAAAAAATTAATGTTCTCTCCCATGGCCCACAATAACTTCGTATGTTTGAGATGTTTGCAAAATGATGTCAAATTTTTTAGTCCTTTAAAATTTAGAGTATTTTATACCAATGCAGCTTTCATTTTCCCTTTAAATGTTTATTCGTAATATTATATATATAATTAATACTTGATGCTTATAATGCCATGCGTTTAGATTTGCCCCGAGCCCCTCAAATCTCAGGCCGGCTCTAACATCCATACTCCCTCCTTCCCAAATTAGTATGCATATTAATTTTAATTAAACTCAAACTTTATAAGCTTTGATCAAATGCATAGAAAAGAATATCAATATCTAGAACACTAACTCAATGTTATTAGAACCATCAGGCTGGTCATAGTGGTAAGTATCATGTAGTAGTATCATGCATATGATACTACTACATGATACTATTTCTATAGTGGGTAGTATCATGGAGTAGTATCATAGTCATGCTATACTTATTATTTTTTAGAATCTCAATGCAAATTTGTGTACAAAATTTGTTTAGCATTAACTTTCTCGTTGTTTGCGCTATGATACAATATCTACCTATGTTACTCTAATCTCCTCTCTCATACTTAATTAGCTACCACATCAGCATTTTTGTGGGATCAATGTGCATGATACTAGCTATGGTACTAGCACTATGACTAGCCTCATTATATATGCTTTCATACTATATGCATTTGATATTATAAAAATTAATATATTTTCATATATAGTTAGTCAAATTTTATAAAGTTTAACTTTAACTAAAAATAATATGCATCCTAATTTGGGAAGGAGGGAATATTAGTTTACATAGCACTAGTTGGATCGGCCCTGAGAGGAGCCAGACTGTAAGTTAACATCATGTTAGTCGCCATAGGGTAAGTGGGATTCGGCCAATTTAACGATTACGGATACTCCTTATAGGATCTACGTAAGGTGCATTGGCAACAAAATATTTACTCGTACTCAACAAAGGGTTCATCGGCAGAGCCGATGGTCTTGGCTGAGATCTACTGTGCTAGTGCTCCGACTAGTGTTTTTTTGCTAGCGTTAACAACCGTTGTCTAATCGATCGACTTGCTAATTGGACTCATTGTTGTGCGAATCAATAAAGAATATTTGGTCTAAAGAAAACATATTAGCACTTACAGAGGTTTTGTCTGGTAAAGTTGTGAGCCTCACCTCACCGGCTGAAGTGATCATGACTCCTTGACGGTCGTTCATGGAAATCACCATAAACGCCTTCTGATCTTTTTTTCTTTCCTCCTTTGCAACTCTTTGAGCCCCTTTTCCTACTTCTAATGAAGCAAGTCGTCCTCACCCTGATGTAGGGCCTTGATCACCTCGAAGAATTAGCGTTTCTCATCCGATATTTCAGCTGATTGAGTTACCTTGTGACCGGCCATTGTTGCCCTGATTGGCCATAGATACATTTGTCCGCAGTGGAGTCACCAAAAAGTGTGCTGCGTTTAGAAACGCGCTACATGAACCTGTCATTGTGTTCCCGCTGTCTCAAGGGAGATACTCTGCAACTCAACCCGCGGGAGGCCAATTATTAGCGCGATACACAAGACATCTATTCGACTTTTTTTTAAATGGAAGCCCTAGTTCCCCAAGAGGGACCCGATGAAGGTTTTGGTGACTATGGGCTGAACTTATTCGACTTGACCGCCCTTGGTTCGGCCTTCGTTTCACATACCAAATAAGTGCAAAGTCGTCGAGAAACGGAAACACGGACAAGGGTATAAGAGGTAAAAGGTAGATGTATTGATGTTTGATGATCGTATGCTTAATTTCAATCGACCGTCACCTCTCACATATATATGAGGTGGCTAGACTTCTCGCACAAGCTTGAGTTTGCTCTACATGTTGCAAAGTCAGTATCTAAGTTGGGAATAAAGTTAATACTGAAGTAAATACTCCTTCAACTTCATCCTTGACAGGGACTTCAAGTGTCGTTGCGACTTCTTTTTCAAGTCATCATTTCCCTTCCGTGTTGAAGTCGACTTCACCTTGGCTTTGCTCTATCCGACTTGCTCTGTGGGATTTAAGTTGGCCCGTATTTGGCCTTGCTTTGACCTAGATTCTAGACTCGACTCTTCTGGCCCTTTGCTCCTCTCCGCCTAAGTCGGCCAGCCATCCGACACCCTTCTCCAAAGCCAGACACGTCTAACTTAACCTTAGTCATCTGTAGTTTCTCCTTGCCTTAGCCGGCCATTTACCAAAAATGAGTGCTAATAAAAGTGGTCAGAGTTTAAAATTCTTTGACCTAAGGAGTGCTCTCCCCCTCCTCAAATAAGTGTGCTTTTAGTTTTGTCTTCAATCAACCTTTTTAACATGTGACTAGCTTTATAGAAAAAAAGTAGTAAATTCATAATATCAAATCGGTATATTGTGAAACTAGGGTTCAGACGAATCTAGTTATATGTCATAAATGTTATAATGTTTTTCAATATTGTTCGTCAAAATTTGAAAGTTTTTAAACTTAAAGATAAAACTAGAAGCACACTTTTTTGAGAACCCAGCCACTACAGGAATGGTGACAGATGCCGACGGCCAGAGTGTACGCCGACGGCTTTTTATCGGGGCCGTCGGCGTACGGCCTCGCCGGGGCAGCTCACGAACCCGACCGTCGGCGTACGAACACCGTCGGCGTAGAGGAGGCTACGCCGAGGGCAGCCGTCGGCGTCACCTTGGCCCTCGGCGTAGCACCGGCATCGCCTCTGGCCCAGCCCGCGCCGTCGACGCCCGCTCACGGCGTCACTCAGACGCCGACGGCCACCCTCGGCATAGGGCATGGACACCCTATGCCGACGGCCACCCTCGGCATATAGTATTTTTTTATTTTTTTTTATTTTTTTCCCTCTCTCATATTACTTTATAATATGTTTCTATTATTTATTTACTAGTATGAATTATGTAGATGGCATATGTAGGTCCCATGCATGGGTGACGCTCTTCGCAGACGGGTCAACCGGAGCCACTAGGCCCAACATTTGCTATCGATGTACATATGGGTAGATCCGCGGGGTCCCCGCCCTACGGTTTCCCGAACCCTAACCCTAACTCTAACCCTAACTCTAACCCTAACTCTAACCCTAACTCTAGCCCTAACCCTAACCCTAGGGTTTCCACATACGACATTGCTAACTCTAACCCTAACCCTAACTCTAGCCCTAACCCTAACCCTAGGGTTTCCACATACATTGCTAACTCTAACCCTAACCTAACCCTAACTCTAACCCTAACCCTAGGGTTTCCACATACATTGCTAACCCTAACTATAACCCTAACAGATCACTTGGTAAAACCCTAACCCTAGGGGTCCCGCCCTAGGGTTTCCCAAGAAACAGATCACCGGAGCGTCAGAATTGTTGGAAAACTTGCTTCTGCCCCTAACATACATGTACAAGTGTGATGTAAGGTTTGGCTAACCTTGGATGTACCCGGCTTTGACGATTTCCGCATAATGGGCTACCAGTTGGTAAAATCCAGGATCTGTATGTGGAAACCCCCGCCATGGCTCGAACGGAGCCTATTTTATGGTAAAGTATGCCCAACCTATCGTTTCCATGTACATATGTCCTAAACAAAGCAAACTAAATAAAAAAGTCCACTGGTAAACCCTCGCACGGAGAAAGCTATAGGGGTAGATGTGTGGGGTCCCCGCCCTAGGGTTTTCCAAGTTACAGACCACCGGAGCGTCGGAATCGCTGGAAAACTTGTGTGTGTCCACATGGAATGCACAAAAGTGATTTGAGATGGTTTTATATCCAAGGCTACCCCCCCAGGTGTGTCCGGCTTCTCGGACAGGGGGTTCCTACACTTGGGCAGATTCTGCATGTATAGGGGGGAACTCCCTCGGAGTTGAACCGGAGAGAAACTTGAGATCATATGTGATGATCCTTGTTTCCACATGTACCTATGACCTAACCAAGCTCAAATTGAGGCATATGCCCACCGGGGGACCCCCGATGGGATGCAGTCAAAGGGGTAGACCGCGCGGTCAACAGAACTAGGGTTTCGTCGGAAATCGAGCATCGGATGTAGGGAATGGCCCCAAAACTTGTGTGTGTCCACATGGAATGCACAAAAGTGATTTGAGATGGTTCTATATCCAAGGCTACCCCCCCAGGTGTGTCCGGCTTCTCGGACGGGGGTTACTACACTTAGGCGAGATTATGCATGTATCGGGGGGAACTCCCTCGGAGTTGTACTGGAGAGAAACTTGAGATCATATGTGATGATCCTTGTTTCCACATGTACCTATGACCTAACCAAGCTCAAATTGAGGCATATGCCCACCGGGGGACCCCCGATGGGATGCAGTCAAAGGGGTAGACCGCGCGGTCAACAGAACTAGGGTTTCGTCGGAAATCGAGCATCGGATGTAGGGAATGGCCCCAAAACTTGTGTGTGTCCACATGGAATGCACAAAAGTGATTTGAGATGGTTCTATATCCAAGGCTACCCCCCCAGGTGTGTCCGGCTTCTCGGACAGGGGGTTACTACACTTAGGCAGATTATGCATGTATAGGGGGGAACTCCCTCGGAGTTGAACCGGAGAGAAACTTGAGATCATATGTGATGATCCTTGTTTCCACATGTACCTATGACCTAACCAAGCTCAAATTGAGGCATATGCCCACCGGGGACCCCGATGGGATGCGATCAAAGGGGTAGACCGCGCGGTCAACGTAACTAGGGTTTCGTCGGAAATCGAGCATCGGATCTAGGGAATGGCCCCAAAACTTGTGTGTGTCCACATGGAATGCACAAAAGTGATTTGAGATGGTTCTATATCCAAGGCTACCCCCAGTGTGTCGGCTTCTCGGACGGGGGTTACTACACTTAGGCGGTTCCCGCATGTATAGGGGGGAACTCCCTCGGAGTTGAACCGGAGAGAAACTTGATATCATATGGGATGATCCTTGTTTCCACATGTACCTATGACCTAACCAAGCTCAAATTGAGGCATATGCCCACCGGGGGACCCCCGATGGGATGCAGTCAAAGGGGTAGACCGCGCGGTCAACAGAACTAGGGTTTCGTCGGAAATCGAGCATCGGATGTAGGGAATGGCCCCAAAACTTGTGTGTGTCCACATGGAATGCACAAAAGTGATTTGAGATGGTTCTATATCCAAGGCTACCCCCCAGGTGTGTCCGGCTTCTCGGACAGGGGGTTACTACACTTAGGCAGATTATGCATGTATAGGGGGGAACTCCCTCGGAGTTGAACCGGAGAGAAACTTGAGATCATATGTGATGATCCTTGTTTCCACATGTACCTATGACCTAACCAAGCTCAAATGGAGGCATATGCCCACCGGGGGACCCCCGATGGGATGCAGTCAAAGGGGTAGACCGCGCGGTCAACAGAACTAGGGTTTCATCGGAAATCGAGCATCGGATCTATGGAATGGCCCCAAAACTTGTGTGTGTCCACATGGAATGCACAAAAGTGATTTGAGATGGTTCTATATCCAAGGCTACCCCCCCAGGTGTGTCCGGCTTCTCGGACAGGGGGTTACTACACTTAGGCAGATTCTGCATGTATAGGGGGGAACTCCCTCGGAGTTGAACCGGAGAGAAACTTGATATCATATGGGATGATCCTTGTTTCCACATGTACCTATGACCTAACCAAGCTCAAATGGAGGCATATGCCCACCGGGGGACCCCCGATGGGATGCAGTCAAAGGGGTAGACCGCGCGGTCAACATAACTAGGGTTTCGTCAGAAATCGAGCGTCGGATCTAGGGAATGGCCCCAAAACTTGTGTGTGTCCACATGGAATGCACAAAAGTGATTTGAGATGGTTTTATATCCAAGGATACCCCCAGTGTGTCGGCTTCTCGGACGGGGGTTCCTACACTTGGGCGGTCTGCATGTATAGGGGGGAACTCCCTCGTACGTGAACCGGAGAGAAACTTGATATCATATGGGATGATTTTTGTTTCCACATGTACCTATGACCTAACCAAGCTCAAATGGAGGCATATGCCCACCGGGGGACCCCCGATGGGATGCAGTCAAAGGGGTAGACCGCGCGGTCAACAGAACTAGGGTTTCGTCAGAAATCGAGCGTCGGATCTAGGGAATGGCCCCAAAACTTGTGTGTGTCCACATGGCATGCACAAAATTGATTTGAGATGGTTTTATATCCAAGGCTACCCCCCAGGTGTGTCCGGCTTCTCGGACAGGGGGTTCCTACACTTAGGCAGATTATGCATGTATAGGGGGGAACTCCCTCGGAGTTGAACCGGAGAGAAACTTGATATCATATGGGATGATCCTTGTTTCCACATGTACCTATGACCTAACCAAGCTCAAATGGAGGCATATGCCCACCGGCCCGATGGGATGCAGTCAAAGGGGTAGACCGCGCGGTCAACAGAACTAGGGTTTCGTCAGAAATCGAGCGTCGGATCTAGGGAATGGCCCCAAAACTTGTGTGTGTCCACATGGAATGCACAAAAGTGATTTGAGATGGTTTTATATCCAAGGCTACCCCCCAGGTGTGTCCGGCTTCTCGGACAGGGGGTTACTACACTTAGGCAGATTCTGCATGTATAGGGGGGAACTCCCTCGGAGTTGAACCGGAGAGAAACTTGGGATCATATGGGATGATTTTTGTTTCCACATGTACCTATGACCTAACCAAGCTCAAATGGAGGCATATGCCCACCGGGGGACCCCCGATGGGATGCAGTCAAAGGGGTAGACCGCGCGGTCAACAGAACTAGGGTTTCATCGGAAATCGAGCATCGGATCTAGGGAATGGCCCCAAAACTTGTGTGTGTCCACATGGAATGCACAAAAGTGATTTGAGATGGTTTTATATCCAAGGCTACCCCCCAGGTGTGTCAGGCTTCTCGCACACGGGGTTCATACACTTGGGCGGATTCTGCATGTATAGGGGGGAACTCCCTCGTACGTGAACCGGAGAGAAACTTGATATCATATGGGATGATTTTTGTTTCCACATGTACCTATGACCTAACCAAGCTCAAATGGAGGCATATGCCCACCGGCCCGATGGGATGCAGTCAAAGGGGTAGACCGCGCGGTCAACAGAACTAGGGTTTCGTCAGAAATCGAGCGTCGGATCTAGGGAATGGCCCCAAAACTTGTGTGTGTCCACATGGCATGCACAAAATTGATTTGCGATGGTTTTATATCCAAGGCTAACCCTGTGTGTGTCCGGCTTCTCGGACAGGGGGTTCCTACACTTAGGCAGATTATGCATGTATAGGGGGGAACTCCCTCGGAGTTGAACCGGAGAGAAACTTGATATCATATGGGATGATCCTTGTTTCCACATGTACCTATGACCTAACCAAGCTCAAATGGAGGCATATGCCCACCGGGGGACCCCCGATGGGATGCAGTCAAAGGGGTAGACCGCGCGGTCAACAGAACTAGGGTTTCGTCAGAAATCGAGCGTCGGATCTAGGGAATGGCCCCAAAACTTGTGTGTGTCCACATGGAATGCACAAAAGTGATTTGAGATGGTTTTATATCCAAGGCTACCCCCCAGGTGTGTCCGGCTTCTCGGACAGGGGGTTACTACACTTAGGCAGATTCTGCATGTATAGGGGGGAACTCCCTCGGAGTTGAACCGGAGAGAAACTTGGGATCATATGGGATGATTTTTGTTTCCACATGTACCTATGACCTAACCAAGCTCAAATGGAGGCATATGCCCACCGGGGGACCCCCGATGGGATGCAGTCAAAGGGGTAGACCGCGCGGTCAACAGAACTAGGGTTTCATCGGAAATCGAGCATCGGATCTAGGGAATGGCCCCAAAACTTGTGTGTGTCCACATGGAATGCACAAAAGTGATTTGAGATGGTTTTATATCCAAGGCTACCCCCCAGGTGTGTCCGGCTTCTCGGACAGGGGGTTCCTACACTTGGGCAGATTCTGCATGTATAGGGGGGAACTCCCTCGGAGTTGAACCGGAGAGAAACTTGGGATCATATGTGATGATCCTTGTTTCCACATGTACCTATGACCTAACCAAGCTCAAATGGAGGCATATGCCCACCGGGGGACCCCCGATGGGATGCAGTCAAAGGGGTAGACCGCGCGGTCAACAGAACTAGGGTTTCATCGGAAATCGAGCGTCGGATCTAGGGAATGGCCCCAAAACTTGTGTGTGTCCACATGGCATGCACAAAATTGATTTGAGATGGTTTTATATCCAAGGCTACACCCCAGGTGTGTACGGCTTCTCGGACAGGGGGTTCCTACACTTAGGCGATTATGCATGTATAGGGGGAACTCCTCGGAGTTGAACCGGAGAGAAACTTGGGATCATATGTGATGATCCTTGTTTCCACATGTACCTATGACCTAACCAAGCTCAAATGGAGGCATATGCCCACCGGGGGACCCCCGATGGGATGCAGTCAAAGGGGTAGACCGCGCGGTCAACAGAACTAGGGTTTCATCAGAAATCGAGCGTCGGATCTAGGGAATGGCCCCAAAACTTGTGTGTGTCCACATGGCATGCACAAAATTGATTTGAGATGGTTTTATATCCAAGGCTACCCCCCCAGGTGTGTCCGGCTTCTCGGACAGGGGGTTCCTACACTTAGGCAGATTTTGCATGTATAGGGGGGAACTCCCTCGGAGTTGAACCGGAGAGAAACTTGATATCATATGGGATGATCCTTGTTTCCACATGTACCTATGACCTAACCAAGCTCAAATGGAGGCATATGCCCACCGGGGGACCCCGATGGGATGCAGTCAAAGGGGTAGACCGCGCGGTCAACAGAACTAGGGTTTCGTCGGAAATCGAGCATCGAATCTAGGGAATGGCCCCAAAACTTGTGTGTGTCCACATGGAATGCACAAAAGTGATTTGAGATGGTTTTATATCCAAGGCTACCCCCCAGGTGTGTCCGGCTTCTCGGACAGGGGGTTCCTACACTTGGGCAGATTCTGCATGTATAGGGGGGAACTCCCTCGTACGTGAACCGGAGAGAAACTTGATATCATATGGGATGATTTTTGTTTCCACATGTACCTATGACCTAACCAAGCTCAAATGGAGGCATATGCCCACCGGGGGACCCCCGATGGGATGCAGTCAAAGGGGTAGACCGCGCGGTCAACAGAACTAGGGTTTCATCGGAAATCGAGCGTCGGATCTAGGGAATGGCCCCAAAACTTGTGTGTGTCCACATGGAATGCACAAAAGTGATTTGAGATGGTTTTATATCCAAGGCTACCCCCCAGGTGTGTCCGGCTTCTCGGACAGGGGGTTCCTACACTTGGGCAGATTCTGCATGTATAGGGGGGAACTCCCTCGGAGTTGAACCGGAGAGAAACTTGGGATCATATGGGATGATTTTTGTTTCCACATGTACCTATGACCTAACCAAGCTCAAATGGAGGCATATGCCCACCGGGGGACCCCCGATGGGATGCAGTCAAAGGGGTAGACCGCGCGGTCAACAGAACTAGGGTTTCGTCAGAAATCGAGCGTCGGATCTAGGGAATGGCCCCAAAACTTGTGTGTGTCCACATGGCATGCACAAAATTGATTTGAGATGGTTTTATATCCAAGGCTACCCCCCCAGGTGTGTCCGGCTTCTCGGACAGGGGGTTCCTACACTTAGGCAGATTATGCATGTATAGGGGGGAACTCCCTCGGAGTTGAACCGGAGAGAAACTTGATATCATATGGGATGATCCTTGTTTCCACATGTACCTATGACCTAACCAAGCTCAAATGGAGGCATATGCCCACCGGGGGACCCCCGATGGGATGTAGTCAAAGGGGTAGACCGCGCGGTCAACAGAACTAGGGTTTCGTCAAAAATCAAGCATCGGATCTAGGGAATGGCCCCAAAACTTGTGTGTGTTCACATGTAATGCACACAAGTGATTTGAGATGGTTTTATATCCAGGGGGTGCTCGTACTCCTGCTCGAACTGCTCTGCGTCGGTGTCTACTCAGGAAGAACCAAATAGCACATACAAGGAGAGTAATAGCACAAATTAATACAGGTAAATGCAATACGCAATATCATGCATGATGACATGGCAAGATGGTAGGTGCAAGCAAAAATTAAGTGGGGTGCTCACAATTCACATGAAATGATAACACCCTCACATATAGTTTTAATTCAATTTGCAAGTTTTAATTTGGACAACTCATAGATGATGCCAAAGTTGCATGACAATGTGATATTTGAATTCCTCTCACTTTTCTGATGCAAATAGATATAAAATTTGCTAAATTTGGAATTGTAGATAAAGAGTTATGAATTAAACAAGTTTGCATGTTGAATTCCCAAATTGAATTATTGTCAAATTTATTTGTTCAAAAGTTGAAACAAAGTTTATATTTGGGTAGATCATGTTTTTCTGAACAATTTGGATATAAACTTCGCCGAAATTGGATTTGTGAAAAAGCATTTGTAAAAGAAAAAGAAAAAATAGGAAATAAAAAAAAAAAACGGCTATGCCGACGGCTACCCTCGGCATACCCCTGGCCGTCGGCATAGCCCCTAGGGTTAGGACTTGAACGGGTCGAGCCGGACCCGTTCGAGCCGCCCCCAAACCTCACTGCCCCTCCCCCAAACCCGCCCGTGCCGCCCCTCCCGCCGCCGCAGGCCCCTCCCCGCCGCCGCAGGCCCCTCCCCGCCGCCACCCTCCTCCCCTCACGCCCCGGCCGCCCTCCTCCCTCATCGCCCTCCTCCTCCCCTCACTGCCCGCCGCACGCCCCTCCCCGCCGCCGCCGCCGCAGGCTCGCCCCGCCACCACCCTCCTCTCCCTGCCGTGCCGCCCCTCCTCCTCCCCTCATCGCCCGCCGCACGCCCCTCCCGCCGCCCGCCGCAGGCTCCGCCCCCGCCACCACCCTCCTCTCCCCTGCCGTGCCGCCCCTCCTCCTCCCCTCACTGCCCTCTAGCCGGCCGCCCTCCTCTCCCCTGCCGTGCCGCCCTCCTCCTCTCCCCTGCCGTGCCGCCCTCCTCCTCTCCCCTGCTCGGCCCCTCTTCCCTGCATAGGTAAGCTAGGGTTAGCTCCCTGTCTTTTATTTTTCTATTTGCTTTAATTGTTGTAATAGAAATACAATACTGCTAATAGAAATAGAATAGTGAAAATAGTTGAAAGAAATAAAATAAAATTGATTTGAAATAGTAATAGAAATAGAATAGTGGAAATTTGGAAGAAAAAAATAGAAATGAAATCGAAATGTGTAGTAGAAATAGAAATGAATTTGTTTAATAATGGAAATAGAAATTCAAATGTGAATTTGTTCAAATGTGAATTTGTTCTAACAATGTAATTTTGTTTTGATTGAAACAAAAATAGGCCATGTGGTGACCGCCTCGTCATGAGCACCCCGACGTGACGATCCCAGATCTTGACGCACTTCTTGACGGTCGCCGACATCGACACTCGGTTGTTGAACGACTTCCTCTACAGCCGAGGGTGAGCTAAAACATCGCCCCCCTTCTCCGCATTTTCTTATGTCACTAGATTCAATTTCCAAGTCAAGTTGCGTAACCTAGGTGTCACTTCCCGTCCGCGAGCGTTACGCGGATAAATATGCATTAGTGGTCCGCATATTTTGAACCGTAACGCTTGCGGCATTTACGGGACAGTCGGCGGATGCGTAGTTGTCTACGTTTTCCATGTTCTACTCCGGTCCGAGTCAGGATTTCGGCGGCGCCTCCCCGTTGTTCTCCGGATGCACATCCTCTCGGCTTTTTGCCGAGACGTGTATCGGGAGAGCAGCGGGGAGGTGCTGCCGAAATTCTGACTTGGACCGGGGTAGAGCATGGAGAACGTAGCCAACTACGGATCCGGCGGCTGCTAGGAGCCCACCTAGTAGAGATGTAGGTTGATGCATGCGTTTCGCCCGGTAAAATAAATAAAAATATGATGCATTTAATTTCCTATTTGATATAAATGCTATGTCTGTGGTTTGGCTCCCAATAAAGCAGAGGATGGCTGATAATGGATGGATGTACAATGAGCGTGTTAGTGCGGCGAGAAAACAGATGAGTGGACAAGGAAGACCCATTTTCTAGTGAATGAGTTAGCGCGTGGTACAAAGGGGCTGGTTCGGGCACTTTGCCCCTGTGTTCGCTGCGTGAAGCGTCAATGTCGTGGGAAGGATGAAATGTATAGACACCTTCTGCAATATGGGTATATGCATGGGTACGTCACGGAAATCGACTTTGATGAGCGCGAACGTGACAGAGGTGAGGTGATGCGGCAACGGCTCAATGGCAATGCGTACGATGGAGTTAGAGACTTTCTAGATGATCTCGTCCATGCCGATGTCCCGGATTCGCCGCCAGAACCGGAGGCGCCGCCAGAACCGGAGGCGCCGCCAGAACCGGAGGAACCAGAGCCAACCGCGAAGGCCTTCTATGATATGATTGCCGCGGCTAAGAGGCCTCTGTACGAGGGCGCCGCGATTTCTCAGCTCGATGCCATCTCCCAATGTCTAGCCGACAAGACCCGGTACAACACCACCCGTGAGGGCTTTGAAGCAAGTCTGAAAACAACTGGTAACATGTTGCCCAAAGATCATTGTCCGCCTCAAAGCACACGCGACGAGGAGAATTATGAAGGACCTCAACATGGATTATCAAAGGATAGACTGTTGTCCGAAAGGCTGCGTTCTATTTTGGAGACAGTATGCGGAGGACAAGTACTTGTCCCATCTCAGAAGCAGTCTAGGTATGAAGAGGTAACGGGAAAGGATGGTCGGTGAGGCGGTCAAGCACCGCAAAGTCGATTCTTCGATATCTCCCATTCATAAAAAGAATCCAGCGGCTTTACATGCACGAGGAGACAGCCAAACAGATGACGTGGCACAAGTATGGGAAGAGATTCGTGGACGAAAACAAGAAGTTGAAGATGGGACATCCATCCGATGGTACGGCATGGAAGAACTTCGATACAAAACACCGCCTTAAGGCAGCCGAGGCTCGGAATGTCAGAATTGCGATAGCAACAGATGGCTTCAATCCATATGGTATGTCCAATGCCAATTACAGTTGCTGGCCCGTGTTTGTTATTCCGCTCAATCTCCCTCCCGGAGTCCTAATGACGAGGAAGACCATGTTTCTGTCGCTGATCATTCCAGGCCCTCATTACCCGGGGAAGAATTTGAGTGTCTACATGCAGCCGATTGTGGAAGATTTGAACCACTCTTGGCACCACGGGACATTGACGTACGACCGAGCATCGAAGACAAACTTACGCATGAGAGTTTGGTTGCAGTATACCATGCATGACATGCCCGGGTACGCCCTAACATGTGGATGGTGTACAGCTGGTAAGTGGCCATGCCCAGTGTGCAGGCATCGGCTTGAGTTCCTTTGGCTACAGAAGGGTCGCAAGTATGTTGCGTTTGACACGAATCGACAGTTCCTCAAAAGGAGGCATCCGTTTAGAGAAGACAAAAAGAACTTCAAGAAGGGCAAAGTTGTGCATGAAAAAAAAGATGTGCCGAAGTTTGATGGTACACTTGTTGAAGCCGAGCTACGTGCTCTCGTGCCGGTAGCGACGCCAACTGGCCATCAATTTGAGGGATATGGTGTAACGCACAACTGGACTCACGAGGCGGCTTTAACGAAGCTCGAGTATTACAAGGACCTCGAACTTCCCCATAACATCGATGTGATGCACACTGTAAAGAATGTCGCGGAGTCCGTCTTTCACACATGCCTGAACATTCCCGGGAAGTCAAAGGATAATGTCAAGGCTAGAGTCGATATTGAGATCCTCTGTGATAGGGAAAAATTACACATGAAGCGTCCTATTGGCCGTCAAAAGAATTGGTTCAAGCCGCATGCCAACTTCTGCCTTGATTCCATCCAAAAGAAGGAGGCATTCAGCTGGCTCAAATACGTCGTGATGTTCCCGGATGGTTATTGCTCGAATATGAGTAAGGGAGTTAATCTTTCGACGGGAAAAGTCACCGGGCTCAAGAGTCACGACTATCATATATGGATTCAGCGGCTCATGCCGGTGATGCTTCGAGGGTATATTCCCGAGAAAGTACGCGAGTGCTTGCGCGGTTGAGCCATTTCTTCCGCACGCTACGTGCTAAGCGGATATGTCCCGAGGTTATTGCAAAGCTACAACATACGGTGCCGGAGTTGCTATGCAATTTGGAGATGATATTTCCGCCGAGCTTCTTTACTCCGATGGCACATCTCATTGTGCACCTCGCCAACGAGGCACTCTTGGGTGGTCCGGTGCAGTTTCGTTGGCAGTTACGTATTGAGAGAGAGTTTAAGTATATTCGAAAGATAACTGAAACAAGGCCAAGATTGAAGCATGCATAGCTGAGGCAATATGCCTTCGGGAGATGGCAGATGCCGCGACAACGTACTATCCCGATGATGTTCCCACTCAGCATAACCCGGTCACTCGTTACAATGTCGACGTGCCCGAGAATGACCCCAAGCTAAAACTATTCCAATTCCCGGTGGCAAGGCTGGTAAAGGAACAAAATATAAATTGGAGAACGAAGAGAAGGATTGTATAATGCTATATGTGCTTATGAACATGGAGGAAGTGATCCCATTCGTAAGGTAAAATGGTGAACAAATTACTTTGCAGCTAGTAACCTCGTCTCGGTCTAATGCTTATTTTCTCCTTTCAGCGAATTCACGGATGAAATGTGGCCGTATGATGAATTGCCCGAAACCTCGGAGATGGACACTCTCCGAAAGACGGTGCTCCCGGAATTAATAAAAACTTTGTGACATGGTTCATGGAAAAAGTAATTTCTAACCTTTCCTCTTACATTGCAACACGTGACTTGTCCCTCTTATTACACGTAACTAATGCACACAACAAATTTGAAATGTTCTTGTAGGGCCGTGAGAGAAACGTTGATATGATAGATGAGTTGAAATGTGTTTCCCAAGGTTGTAGCCGTGAGGTGACCAAGTATGAGAAGTATGATGTGAATGGGTTTCGCTTCCACACGAGACGCACCGGAAAGGGCCGGGCGAATCCCAAAACGATAAATACTGGGGTCTTCACCAAAGGAGCCAACAACTTTGATTACTACGGAAGGTTACAAAGTGTATACGAGTTGACATTCAATCGTACGAACGTGCAACTCAATATCGTCGTGTTCAAGTGTCATTGGTTCGACCCAATAGGTGGACAGAGAAGTGATAAGTCCATTGGGTTAGTTGAAGTTAAGCCTTCAACCACCTATAGCGGAGCCGATGTCTTTATTGTGGCTCACCAAGCCAAGCAAGTTTATTATTTGCCCTACCCATGCCAGAAAGCGGAACTCAAGGGTTGGGAAGTCGTCTTCCAGGTATCGCCACATGGTAACCTACCGATTCCCTCTGAGGATGATTACAACAACATTGACCCCGTGACATACGAGGGGATTTTCTATCAAGAGGAACAGGACTTCGGGGAATATATTTTAGAACCGTTTGTTCAAGAGGACCTCGGGAACGATGCAGAAACTCGTGGTGAGTCAGTGGTGGATCTAAAGGACATATCTATGCTCGAGAAGTTACTTGAGGCGAATGACAATTATGATGAGCCTCCACCCGTCGACCCTTCAACTTTGTACTCACAAGATAGTGATAGTGATAGTGGGCCAGAGAAAGAGAAAGAGAAAGAGATGGAGTATGAGAGTGAGCATGAGAGCGATGATGGCTGGTGAGGGTCTTTTATTCTTAGTATTTATTATGTCAACATGCTTCTTAATTGCATTGTGCCTTTTATTCTTAGTATCTTCATTTTATTATGTCAACATGCTTCTTAATTGCATTGTGCCTTTTATTCTTAGTATCTTCATTTTATTATGTCAACATGCTTCTTAATTGCATTGTGCCTTTTATTCTTAGTATCTTCATATAATATGTCTTTGTGCTTAACTGTTTTATTCTTCTCAATGCAGGTGACTGGACAATATGAGCAGCGGCAAGGCAGACTCCGAGAGCTTGCTTAAGACGCTGGCGCAGGTGAAGAGGAATATTCCTAGACCCACTAGACGGAGTGATCGAGCCCCGGTGCAAAATCCGCGTTACGCCGATGGTACCGATGTGGGCGGACACACCCCGCCCGGGTCCTTCCTCCGCTAGTCAGCACCGGGCTTCTTGCTTGCCATCATTTGCTACCTACTACTATGTATTGGATGACATGGCACTCTCCTCTTGTATGCTACTACATGCACCATGTATGCTACTATGTGGATTTCATGCTATTTATGTGAATTATGGTGATTTTGGATGAATTTGGATGTATTTGTATGCTACTATGTGGATTTCATGCTATTTACGTGAATTATGACGAATTTGGATGAATTTGGTCGATTATATGATATTTATGTGAATTTGGTGGATTATATGAACTGGAACTGGAACTGGATTGCACTGGAACTGGAACTGGAAAACAAAAAAAAAATTAAACAGGTCTATATGCCGAGGGGGTTGCCGTCGGCATAGACCCCTGCATAGACCATTTGGTCAGGTCTATGCCGAGGGGGTTGCCCTCGGCGTAGGAGATGAGCTCGGCAGGCGCGCCACGTGTCCCATGCATGCACGTGCATATGCCGAGGGGGTTGCCCTCGGCGTACACGCACAGGTGGCGCCGCCAGCTTGTGCCACGTCGCCTCGTTGGTCACCGGAAACCTGCTGTACGCCGAGGGGGTTGCCGTCGGCGTATGCCGATGCGCCGTTAACGGCGACGTCCCGCCGCCAGGAGACGCCGAGGGCAGCGACGCCGAGGGGCCCAGCGGGCCGTCGGCGTAGGTCGCGTACGCCGAGGGTCAACCATACGCCGACGGCGAGGCTGGCTACGCCGAGGGACCTAGACGCCGAGGGTCTACGCCGAGGGCTGCCGTCGGCGTAGCCTACGCCGAGGGCCAGGCGTGGCTACGCCGAGGGCAGCCGGCCGTCGGCGTATGCGGCGATTCCTGTAGTGAGCGAGTGGGCTTTTAACTTCTGCCGTTTTGGTATCAAGTTGCGTCAGTTTTTAATTTTCTGACTTGTTAAATCGTATCAATATAAAGCTGGGGCCAAGGGGTCATCCTGGACCCTACAGTGAATTGGATAGCTAGCAATGACCGATTTTAATTCGGTCAATATTGATTCGGTTAGTACGTCAAGGAATACAAAATTGACAAAAAAAAAACTCACCAAGAATCATTAAAGGCGATGAAAAATGCCTATAAATGCAAGTACTGGCGCTAAACGCACCCAAGACCCACAGGCTACAGTCCCACACGTGAGTAAACAGCATGAGCTCTTCTGTTCAGCCCATGCGTGTCAAGGCCGCATACCACCGATTCGTGGACAACTTCCAGCCCGTTCTCCTCGTCTCCCTCGCGGCTGCGTCTCTCGTCGCCCTGATGCGGCTGGGGACAGAGGAGCTGACCAGCCTGGTCCGTGAGCTTCAGCCCGTGCACCTATTCTTCACCGGCTTCCTCCCGGCCGCGGCGGTTATCTTCTACCTAATGCGTCGCCCATGCACCGTGTACCTGACCGACTACGCCTGCTTCCACTCCTCCTTCAACCACCCCCTCGCCCGCATCCCCATGGCCTCATTTGTAGAGCACAACAAGAAAACGCCTAGCATGAACGAGCGCAGCGTCCGTTTCATTTCGCGGCTGCTGGAGCGTTCCGGGCTCGGGGAGGAGACCTGCCTGCCGGCAGCGCACAACTTCGTCCCGACGCACGAGTACTGCACCCTCGACAACGCCCGCGCCGAGTTCGAACTCGTCGTCTTCTCGGCGATCGACGACCTCCTCGCCAAGACCGGCATCGCCCCTGACGCAATCGGCATCCTCGTCGTCAACTGCAGCCTGTTCTGCCCCACGCCATCCTTGGTCGACATGATCATACACAAGTACAACCTGCGCGGCGACATCCGCAGCATGAACCTCTCCGGCATGGGGTGCAGCGCGGGGCTCATCTCCGTGGGGCTCGCGAGGAACCTCCTGCAGGTCGCTCCCCGGGGCTCCCACGCGCTGGTCGTCTCCACGGAGACCATCACCCCGAACTACTACGTCGGCAACGAGCGCGCGATGCTCCTGCCCAACTGCCTGTTCCGCGTCGGCGGAGCGGCGGCGCTGCTGTCGACGTCTCCCGTGAAAGCTCGGTTCCGCCTCAAACACCTCGTGCGCACGCACACCGGCGCCGGGAACGACAGCGCTTACCGGTGCGTGTTTCAGCAGGAGGACGACGAGGGGAACGTCGGGATCAACCTCAGCAAGGACCTGATGGTCATCGCCGGCAAGTCTCTGGAGGCCAACATCACCAGGATCGGGCCGCTCGTCTTGCCGCTCCGCGAGCAGCTTCTTTTCGCGCTCTCCCTCGTTGCACGGAAGGTGTTCCGTGCCCGAACCAAGCCTTACATCCCAAACTTTTCCAAGGCGTTCAAGCACTTCTGTATTCACGCCGGCGGCCGGGCGGTAATAGATGAGCTGCAGAAAAGCCTCTCCCTCTCCGACGAGCAGGTGGAGGCGTCGAAGATGACGCTGCACCGGTTCGGAAACACGTCCAGTAGCTCGTTGTGGTACGAGCTAGCCTACATGGAGGCTAAAGGACGGATGCGCAAGGGCGATCGTGTTTGGATGATCGGATTCGGCTCAGGGTTCAAGTGCAACAGCGCGGCGTGGGAGTGCATCGAGCCTGCCCGTAATGCCGATGGGCCATGGGCCACGTCCATTCACAGGTATCCGGTGGTCATTCCCGACGTGCTAAAGCACTAGCTGCTTATAGTACGTCCTACTCAAAATGCCTCTCCTTAGAATTGTATGTGTATGGCCTTGGAATTGTATGTGTATGTCCTTGGAATTGTACGTGCTACATGTTGAGTGTATTCCTACTTGAAATTAGGTCGAACCATGCAGGAGTGCACGACCTGGTTGTTGCTCAGAGTCCTTTCAACGTACTATAGTACTGTATGGATGTCTTTAGTATGCGGGCAGTCATTGAAATAACTGAGCAATGCATGTCCTTGTCATTTATGTATGTATCCCGCACGCGGACAATACCATTCTTTTTATGGATCGCGATCTCAAAAAAGCTAAGAATCTAAAATTAACTTGTCAGTGTTCGAGCCTTTTTAGGATTCAAAATTTATTTCCATGAGAGTGCATTGTTTAATTTCGGGAGGCCCAATATGAAGCCTCTTAATATGCCAAACTACTTGGTTGTGAGCAAAGTCTATGCTAAAGGGGGTAGACAAATGAAAGGAAAATACACTGGTGGAAAAAGGGCCTTTGGTCGCGGTTCGCAACTGTCATTAGTCGCGGTTGCGCAACCGCGACCAATTAAGCGCGACTAAAGGCCCCCTCTTTAGTCGCGGTTGATTACGAACCGTGACTAAAGGCCCGTCCATGTGGGCGCCAGGCGACCGTCGGGGCGGAGGACCTTTAGTCGCGGTTCTTCTGGCCAACCGCGACTAAAGGCCGCCGCAGGTTTAGGGTTTTAGGCCCCCCTAAACCTGCCCCCCCCCCCCCCCAAACCTGTTTTCTATTTAATTTGTATTGTTTTATTTCTTTTGTGCTTTATTGTAATTTTGAAGGAGTTTCACATATTCTACGGTACTACATATATACATGCATATAAATGTACAATTCCAAACAAATTTGAAATTAGAACCAAAAAGAATTCAAGAGGAATATACAATATATATTCAATATCATCGGATGACCATATACAAGTTTGAACAAGTTTCCATACATAATTTAATGCATGTATAGTTCTACGTCCTCGCAATGGTGTTCTCCTTTAGGATCGAGGACTTCCCTCCTGAACCATCCAGCTAGTTCCTCTTGAAGTGGTCGGAAGCGAGCTTCTGGACTAAGCATCATCCGGAGGTTATTCCTCTGAGCATTGAGATCACTCGGAACGCGCTCAGAGGTGTATCTCCGGATCATCTCACAGACATAGTATCCACACAGATTGGTTCCCGGTGGCTGAATATCGCCACCATTCTTAGCCTTTGACCGCATGAAATGTAGCTCTTTTTTGAATTCACCGACCTTTGTATCTGAGAACCATCTCCAAACCCTACGAGGCAAAGAAAATTAAATGAACAAGAGAGTTATTAGTTAATTACTTGAAGCTTAATTAGGAAATGAACGAAATAGGCCGATCGATATAGAGCGCAAATGAATGAAAACAATTACTTTTGAATCATTTGTCTCATGTCGGCCCAACGCGCCTTATCCATATTCAGAGAGTCGTGGACGAGACATTCTGATTTGTCAACTTTAATTACTAGCAGAATCCAGTGGAACCTGCGGACACGATACATGCACAGTACGTCATGCATAACTCATCGATTAGCCGGCCACATACCATGCATGGAGTAAACAAAAGAGAATGTGCTCAAGACATAAACACTCACCCAAAATGGTAAGGAAATAGAATATCACTTTTGAGTTCCTGCTTATCAAGAAACCGCCACAGGTCTTCCTCCACGTCGGCGGGGTGATGCTGTAACGTATATCCATTAACGATGTGTGGGTCAATGAACCCAACATCATGGATGCTCCTTACTCTGCATTCCTTAATCTTCATTCTGCATGTATAATAGCGGACACAACAATATAGTTTAGGACATATATATATAGTGCAAGCAATATGAACGAGATGGGGTAGAAATAAATCACTTACAGAACGTAGCAACTGATGATAGATTTGTCGAGCTCGCGCAGATTGAAAAGCTGGAACAATTCACTCAGATGAATTTGTAAAGAGTAATGTTTGAAGCGATGCTCATATCCAACTTCCGCATAAATATAATCTTTGGCGTTTTTATTTTCTATGTAACCCTTGTACCATTTCAGCAGACCTTTCATTTGTGGAGGTAGATCCTCTTCCTGCGCAGGCTCGACGAGAGGCCCATTCTTCACATATGTAAGTACTACCTCCTTCACTGGCGCCTCATCAAGGCCTAACAGTTCACGAAGAGTAATACCTAAGTTGGCCGCTTGTTCTCTGGCACTCGTTACAGTCAATCCATGTGCTGCCGCAACTTCTATGATATCGGGGGCATCCGGACCGGCGGCTGTCACTATAAGCGGGGCAATCGATTGTTTACTTTGTTCCCCGAGCTGGGCAACTCGTTTCCCGCTTTGTGCACTTTGTAATTCCGCTTTCTCGGTCTCCTCTTTCTTCTCCTTGAACATGCGTGCCTGATTACGAAGTTCACGTGCATAGTCGTCAGGCAGATTCTTCGCGACTTGGGACGGTGTGTTCAAAAATGACTTAGCCCACTTCTTTTGCTCATCAGAAAATACTGGCTTGGGCTCGGGCTCTCTTTTCTTCTTGCAGTCCACCTTCCATTTCTCATATTCAGCAGTCGCGGCCGCCTCGACTTCCTCGGCACTACGTTCCCAAGGCCTCGTGGGGAGAGGCTTCAGTGATGGCTCCGGTACCTTTGTTATCTTAGGTACATAAGGGTCCGGGTTAATAATCCAGGACTGCTGCTTCTGCTTCTTCGCCGGAGGTGGATTGGGGGGCGGCGTCTGCTTACCCGCCCGGGGCGGACTAGGGGGCGGCGGCTGCTTACCCGCCGGAGGTGAATTGGGGGGCGGCGTCGGCTGACGTGAAGGAGGTGTAGGTGAAGCACCACCACCACCACCGCCACCGCCGCCACCACCACCACCGTAGGGGGGTGGACTTGTTGGCGCCTCGCCTGGAAACTTGATAAACTTCTTTTGCCATAGAATGAACTGGCGCTTGACATCTCCAAGTCTTGTCGCCCCTTCAGGTGTAGCAATGTCAATGTCCAGGTCCTCAAACCCTTGGACTATGTTCTCCACCGTGACACGAGCATAGCCATCTTGAATGGGGTTGTTGTGGTGGAGTGCTCCAGGTGGTAAAGCACTGCCGATGGCTACCTTCATGGACATGTTCCCGATAGGATAATACAGATGACATGCTTTCATCTCCTTTATATCGTCCACGGGGTAGCGAGGAGGCTCCGGTGCAGTAATTTCGACCACCAGAGGCTCCGGTGCAGTAATTTCGATCATCGGTGCACCAGCCGGTGGGGCCTCCGTGGAAGCCACGCTGCTTCTCCGCTGCTGGCTTCCGAGATCCAATGGATGATCTTCATGCTGCGCCCGAGCTGCATCTCTTTCGGCTACTAGTACACTCACGGTTTTCTTCATCACATCCATTTCCGATGCCAACCGCGCCACAACATCTGCTTCCCGATCCATCTTTCTCTTACGACACGTAACCGTATGGGTCATCGTTCTGGGGGAACCCTACTTTCCACGGAATGTGCCCCATGCCTCGTACACGTCCTCCGTGTTCAGGATTCCCGAGGGCTTTTGTCAGGGCGTCGTTCTCTCTGTTGAACTTGATCCTCCCCTCTTGAGCATCCCTCATTGCCTCAATAAGCTTTTGGGTGGGTTTAATTATTTTGCCCTGGTAAACACACTCCCCTGTCTCCGGGTTCAGCGATCCCCCATGCTCGTACCACCAGCTTTTGGCCCTTGGGTCCCATCCCTCCGTACCTGGACGGATTTCTCGCGCCCTCAGCTCGTTCTCCATCTTCTCCCACCTAGGCATCCAAAGGCGATACCCTCCTGGCCCCATAATATGATTGTACTCCTTCTTAGCCGCATTTTCCTTAATTTTTTTTTCGATATTTGAAGGAACTGCTCCGATTTCTTTTGCTTCACAAATTCTGGCCAATCATGTTGCAGTTTCTCATATTGTCCTTTGAAATCCGGAGTCTTGTTCTGCTTGACAAAGTCATGGGCTAGATTTTGCTTGTATTTCCGGAATGCGTCGGACATCTTATGAAGAGCGAACTGTTTGACTAGCTTGCACCTCTCCTTGTTTTCCTCAATCTTGTTACCCTCCTCATCGTATTTGTGGTATTCCGGAGGTAGAACGAAATGTTCCATAAGCTTGTTGAAGCAATCTTTTTTTGTTCTCTTATCGACAAAAGTGAAACCAAGACGTGCCTTCTTTGGCTGATTCCACTCCTGGACGGTGATCGAGACGTTGTCTCTAACAACGGCTCCGCATTGGCTGATAAACTTAGTGGCGTTCTTGCGGGGCTCCAGCGGCCTGCCGGTTGCTTCCTCGACAATCTCGATGGTGCATGTTTCTCCTGGTTTCATCGTCTTGGTTGCGCCACGCTTTGACGACGTACTCGATTGTTTTGACGATCCGGCCGAGGGCTAAAATAAGAAAGAGAGTCGCGCACGTTAGTACACACATATTTATTCAAATCAGTTAGTTTGTATCACCAGAGGCTCAATGTATATATATACCTCGGCGCCGGAGGTGGTTGCTACTTCCAATTGAAGATCGTGGTTTATCGACGTTTCTTCGGCATCATCTTGCTGACGGCGCCCTTCATCTTCACCCTCAAGGTTCAGATAAGAAGAGATATCATCTTCTTCTTGTCCGGTCGGTACATATAGAATATCGCCTTTTATGATGCCGAAAATATGGTCTTCAGCGTCCGGATCATAGTTGTCCATAATCGGGTCAGCTCTATCGTCCGCCATATGTCAGTCCTGAAAACATGTAGTCAAAAAAATTAATTGTGTATATGCATTATCACATCTCTTCTACATATAAAGAGAGAGGGCGACGAGGGAGGCGAGAGGGGGGACGCAGTGACCGCGTGACCGAGAGACCGGTGGCGGTGGCGAAAGGGCGGTGGCGGAGACGCGTATTAGATGTGTATATGCGGACGATCGACCTCGCCTCGAAGTGACCGCGTGACCGAGAGACCGGTGGCGGTGGCGAAAGGGCGGTGGCAGTGGAGGTGGCGGTGCCGATCCTCTCTCTCGTAAAAAAACAAAAAAAACCCGCGCGTATACGGAGGGGGCGGCGAGGGCCTCGCCGCCCCCTCCATATACACGCGGGGTCGGTGGCGAAAGGGCGCTGGCGAAAGGGGGGCGGCAGCGGTGGCGACGGTCGTTCTTTTATAACAAAGTTGTTTCATTTTTAATTAAAAAAACTTATTTACAAATTAGTTCTTCACATAATTTATTTAAGTTACATTTATAATTAACAAAAGTTAGTTACAAATTAGTTCTTCACATAATTTAATTAAGTTACATTTTTAATTAACAAAAGTTAGTTACAAATTAGTTCTTCACATAATAATTTAATTAAGTTACATTTTTAATTAACAAAAGTTAGTTACAAATTAAAAAAACAAAAAAAAAAAAATCGGCCAGGCGCGCGCGCCCTGGCCTCTCTCCTCTCCCTCTCTGCTTCTCTCTCTCCGACAGCAGCGCGCGGCGGGATGCATGCAGCGGCGGCGATGGATGCAAGGGGCGGCGGCGGCGGCGAAAGCGGCGGCGCGGCGCGCGTGTGGCGGCGGCGGCGGCGGCGGTTACAGGAGGACCTAGCTACGACGGCGCGGCGTCTCCGAGACGAGGGCGGCGCGCGACGCGCGGCGCGGTTCTTACGGGAGGATCGACTACGGCGGCGCGGCGCGCTCTCGGGCGAGGGCGACGACGTAGAAGACGACGGCGACGGCGGCGCGCGGCGCTCGGGCAGCCTGACGGCGTAGAAGACGAGAGGGCGGCGACGGCGCGGCGCTGCAGAGTCGAGGCGACGGTTCGGCGGAGAAGAAGAAGTGCGCGGCCGTCCGCGCGCGCAAATATTTATAGGGAAGCACTTTTAGTCGCGGTTGGTGAGGCCAACCGCGACTAAAGCCTTTTTTTCGCCCCATTTGCGGCTCCCGCGGAAAATGACCTTTAGTCGCGGTTGGCCCTAAAGGCCTTTTTCAAAATTATTTCATTTTCTAAATGTGAAAATAAAACTAATTCATGTCTAAATGTGAAAAATACAAATAATATATCAAAAAATTCAGAAAAATAAAACTAATTCATTTCAAAATATTAAAAATACAAATTATATATCAAAAAAATCAGAAAAATAAAACTAATTCATTTCAATATGTTAAAAATACAAATAATATATCAAAAAATTAAGAAAAATAAAACTAATTCAATTCAAAATGTTTAAAATACATATAATATATCAAAAAATTCATAAAAATAAAACTAATTCAATTCAAAATTTTAAAAATACAAATAATACATCAATAAATTCAGAAAAATAAAACTAATTCAATTCAAAATCTTAAAAATACAAATAATATATCAAAAAATTCAGAAAAATAAAACTAATTCAATTCAAAATTTTAAAAATACAAATTATCAAAAAATTCATAAAAATAAAACTAATTCAATTCAAAATTTCTTCCCGTCCGCCTCTGTCTTCTCGTTGGCCCCCTCTTCCCGCCTCTGTCTTTCCGCCGACCCCCTCTTCCCGCCTCGTCTTCCCGCCATTTCTTCCCTGTCTTCCCGCCTCTTTCTTCCCGCCAATTTTTTCCCGCCAATTTCTTCCCGCCTCTTTCTTCCCGCCACTTTCTTCCCGCCTCCTGTCTTCCCGCTCCCATTTTTCCCGCCATTTGTCACTCCATATATGTAGCCCGGCTTGGCCAGCATTATCACATCTCTACAATCTCTCATCACTCTCTCATGGCTTCCACCGCACCCACTCTAACCTACCAGCAGGTGGAGGAGCTTTGCGCCTCAAACTACCCTTGCCCACCGGGCTACCGCGTCCCCGCCGGCTGGAGCCTAAGCGCCGGCGGCGTGCCGGTCCCTCCCGTCCCTCAGGGTACTGCGCGCCGGGCGGCCATCACGAACCACTACTACCTCGACCTCACGCCGGAGCAGCGGATGAATCCCGCGGCATCCTCGATAACCAGCATACTTGGGACGCCTTCTTCATCAATCGGCGTGAGAGGGTGCTCGCCCGGGTATGAGGAGGACGGTGCGCCTCACGGGAACTTCCACGAGGCCGGCCGTCGGCTATGGTGGTACGGCCGGACTCTGCAGAGCGTCATGGACTACATCACGGCTGGCGATATCCCCGCCTGCGCTACCCTCAGTTCGAGCCACGAGCGCCACCCGACGAAAGCGACGACAGCAGCGACAACGACGGCGGCAACTTAGAAGGCGACGACTACCAGTACAACAGCGGCGGCTATGAAGACTACGAGTATGCATATTATACGCCTAGGCAGGAGTATGACTGAATCACTCCAAATTTCATGTATCATCAGTGCTATCTCGAGTCAATTGAATCATTCGAAAATGGACACCAAACACATCACGGGTAATATAATTCACATGATCCATTCAACAAAGTTTGGTACAATAAATTATTATTACACATTATTTCTTCCCTTGTGTCCCTGCTTGCTTACGATTGTGCCGTATCCATGGAGCATCCTCATCATTTAACTTAATGCTTGGGTCGGTGTTCACTTTGAAGGGCGGAATTTCAGCAAACATATTATAATATTCTGACATGTCTGTCTTGTCCTCCACTCCCACGGTGTTTCTTTTCCCTGAAAGAACAATGTGGCGCTTTGGATCATCGCATGATGTACTGATCGTTTTCTTATCTTTCCGTTTCCTCGGTTTGCTACTCATATCCTTCACATAGAAAACCTGAGCGACATCTTTCGCTAGGACGAATGGTTCGTCAAGGTAACCAAGATTGTTGAAATCCACCATTGTCATTCCGTATTGCTGGTCCACCTTTACCCCACCTCCTGTTAGCTTGAACCATTTGCACCGGAACAAAGGGACCCTAAAGGAGGGTCCATAGTCAAGTTCCCATATCTCCTCTATGTAACCATAATATGTGACCTTTTGCCCATTCTCGGTTGCTGCATCAAAGCGGACACCACTGTTTTGGTTGGTGCTCTTTTTATCTTGGGCAATCGTGTAAAATGTATTCCCATTTATCTCGTACCCTTGGAAAGTCGTTATAGTCGAAGATGGTGTCTTGGCCAACATGTACAGCTGATCTACAACATGATCGTCATTCATTAAATGTTTTCTCAACCAACTGCCGAAAGTCTCCATGTGGGCCTTCCATACCAGGATTCAGGCTTCCCAGGGTTGTCCGAGCGTAAAATATTCTTGTGTTTCTCAAAGTACGGAGCCACCAAGCTGGAATTGGTCAGAACTGTGTGGTGTGCTTCAGTCAGAGAATGGCCGTCCATACATATCGTTGATTTCCTTCCGATCGTGCCTTTTCCACTTAGTCTCCCCTCGTGCCGCGATCGAGGAAGACCAATCGGCTTAAGGTCAGGAACAAAGTCAACACAAAACTCAATTACCTCCTCATTTCCATAGCCCTTGGCGATGCTTCCTTCTAGCCTAGCACGGTTATGAACATATTTCTTTAATATTCCCATGAACCTCTCGAAGGGGAACATATTGTGTAGAAATACAGGACCGAGAATGGAAATCTCATCGACTAGGTGAACCAGGAGGTGCGTCATAATATTGAAGAAGGATGGCGGGAACACCAACTCGAAACTGACAAGACATTGGATCACATCGTTCTGTAACCGTGGTAGACCTTCTGGATTGATTACCTTCTGAGAGATTGCATTGAGGAATGCACATAGCTTCACAATGGCTACTCGAACATTTTCCGGCAGGAGCCCCCTCAAAGCAATCGGAAGCAATTGCGTCATAATCACGTGGCAGTCGTGAGACTTCAGGTTTTGGAACTTTTTCTCCGCCATGTTTATTATTCCCTTTATATTGGACGAGAATCCAGACGGGACCTTCATACTGCTCAGGCATTCAAAAAAGATGACCTTCTCTTCTTTGGTCAGAGCGTAGCTGGCACGACCTTGAAACCGTTCCGGATGCCGGTCATCAGGGTCTTTCAAACGTTGCTGGTCCTGCCGTGCTTCCTTTGTATCATTTGACTTCCCATACACGCCCAAGAAGCTTAGGAGGTTCACGCAAATATTCTTCGTAACGTGCATCACGTCGATTGCAGAGCGGACTTCTAGGACTTTCCAATATTCTAGCTCCCAGAATATAGATTTCTTCTTCCACATGGCTGCGTGCCCGTCGGCTCCCTTCGGAACTGATTGTCCGCCGGGACCTTTCCAAAGATGACTTTCAAATCCTTGACCATATCAAATACCTCGGCACCGGTGTGTTCCGCGAGCTTCGGCCGGTGATCTGCCTTGCCGTTGTAATGCTTGCCTTTCTTTCTTACTGGATGAATTTTCGGAAGAAATCGACGATGCCCAAGGTACACGTTCTTCTTACAATTTGGCAAATGTACACTTTCAGTCTCATGTAAGCAGTGCGTGCATGCATTGTATCCCTTATTTGACATTCCCGAAAGGTTACTAAGAGCAGGCCAATCGTTGATGGTTACGAAAAGCAACGCTCGTAGGTCAAATTCCTCTTCTTTGTGCTCATCCCACACACGGACACCAGGTCTGCCCCACAGCTGTAAAAGTTCATCAACTAATGGCCTTAGGTACACATCGATGTCGTTGCCGGGTTGCTTCGGACCTTGGATGAGCACTGGCATCATAATGAACTTCCGCTTCATGCACAACCAAGGAGGAAGGTTGTAGATGCATAGAGTCACGGGCCAGGTGCTATGGCTGGAGCTCTGCTCGCCAAAAGGATTCATGCCATCTGTACTTAGACCAAATCTTATGTTCCTTGCGTCAGCTGCAAAATCTTTGAACTCTCTGTCGATCTTTCTCCATTGCGTTCCCTCTGCGGGGTGTCTCAACTCCCCGTCCGACTTACGGTCCTCTTTGTGCCATCGCAACAACTTGGCATGCTCTTTGTTCCTGAACAGACGTTTCAACCGTGGTATTATAGGAGCATACCACATCACCTTGGCGGGAACCCTCTTCCTGGGTTTCTGGCCCTCAACATCGTCACCAGGGTCACCGCCTCTGATCTTATAACGCAATGCAGTGCATACCGGGCATTCATTCAAATTCTCGTATTCACCGCGGTAGAGGATGCAGTCGTTGATGCATGCATGTATCTTCAGAACCTCTAAACCTAGAGGGCAGACAAACTTCTTTGCTTCGTACGTACTGGTGGACAACTCGTTATTCTTTGGAAACATATTCTTCAACATTTTTAGCAAGTTTTCAAATGCCGAGTCAGCTACACCTGCCTGTGCCTTCCATTTCAGCAAATCCAGTGTGCAGCCCAGCTTTTTCAGACCATCATCGCATCCGGGGTACAGCGCCTTTCTGTGATCCTCTAACATGCGATCCAAATTCTCCCTCTCCTTTTCAGTTTCGCAGCGTCTCTGTGCATCAGCAATGGTCCGACCAAGATCATCAACGGGATCATCACGTGCCTCTTCTTCACCTTCCCCTTCACCTTCCCCTTCACCTTCAGCATCCTCCATGAAAGTATCACAAAAATGAGCAAGATAGCTTTCATTGATGAAATCATCCCCTTCTTCATCTTCTTCCATTATAACCCCTCTTTCTCCATGCTTGGTCCAACAATTATAGCTTGGCATGAAACCGTGCCGAAGCAGGTGCATGTGAACATCTCTTGAGGAAGAGTAACCCTTCTGATTCTTACAGTTAACACATGGACATATAACAAAACCCCCCTGCTTGTTCGCATTAGCCACTACGAGGAAATCTTTCAAACCCGTAGTGAACTCGCCGGAGAGTCGGTTACCGTACATCCATTACCGATTCATCTGCATTATTATAATATAAAATATATAATTAACCATCATGCATTTGTTAAACTAACTAGCTACAAACAATATAAATTAAACAATGAACTACACACATGCATATTTTATCAATGACACATGAAAGGTTCAAGTTGCTAACCGCAATCGAGGAGGAAAAAATAAATAAGGAAGCTCAAGTGTGGCTCCAACACTTCATATCATGTTTGTTTCATGCTCTTGGGGCATTTTATCAAACACCTAGGAACCAAAAGCAAACCTACACCCCCTTGTGAAGCTTGTGAAGAGAAGTGGCACCAAATGGCTAAGTGCTGTGAGCTGAGGCCCTTTTATAGGGATGGGCCTTTAGTCCCGGTTGGCCTGGCCAACCGCGACTAAAGGCCTTCGGGCACCTTTAGTCGCGGTTGGCCAGGCCAACCGCGACTAAAGCCCCCCACGTGCACCAGCTGGCCACCGAGCGCCCTGGGCCCAGGCCTTTGGTCGCGGTTCGCCTCCCGAACCGCGACTAAAGGTCCCATTAGTCGCGGTTCCTATAGCTTCGCGACTTATGGGGCTGGACGGAAGCCTGTTTTTCTACCAGTGATAGTGAGCTCTTGTTAGAAGATTGGTTTTCATTAATTTGGTACTAACTAACATGATACTTCCCGTTCTAAATTAGTTGCAGCAACAATAACAACAATAACATCAGAGCCGTTTTACCAAGCAAGTTGGGGTAGGCTAGATATGAAACTCAACAGAAATAACAGGGAGCCAAAACAAGAACGAGATGGAAAAAGAGAGTAAACGAAAGATTTCAGCACATGGATAGCTGATCTCCATGCAGTCCTATCAAAAGCCAAGAATTTAGATCCATTCCAATCGGAAAGTGTTTTTGGCTCACGAGCTCCAGTGCTCCCGCCATTTAAAAAAATAAAAGATATTTTTACAAGTTACTAAAAATCTGAAAATAATTTTGGGATTGTCAATGGTATATCTCACAATCATGCAAAATCTTAACCCGAAATTCGTTTTATTTTGTGCTAGACAAAAATGACAAAATCTGATATGTTTGGGAGATTTAAAAATAACTACACAGATCTACACTTTTGTCATTTGTGTGTAGATCAGAATATAAAGTATTTGAAGTTGATATTTTACACGTTTGTGGAATACAAGATTGACTGTATATGGATTCTTCCCAAAATGAGCGAACCTACGTGCATATCTAGACCAAATCTGATCAAAGTTGTGACAACAAATTTGGAACAGCGGAGTACTATA
Organism: Lolium perenne; assembly: GCF_019359855.2. Lineage (NCBI taxonomy): Eukaryota > Viridiplantae > Streptophyta > Magnoliopsida > Poales > Poaceae > Lolium > Lolium perenne. The sequence continues at coordinate 244,145,015 of NC_067247.2, read as the reverse complement.
TATGGTATCTTTCTTCTAGTTGCCTGAAAGAGTTTTGCATAAATTAGATTACTCCCAATGAAGATTCTTTTGACAAGAAGATAGCGAGAAGAAGAAATGCCGACTAGTTAGATGGGATGTGGTTTGCCACCCAATATATCACGGAGGGCTTGATGTTTATGACCAGGTTAAAAACACACCCCTTCTCGGAAAATGGGTTTTCAAGCTGCTGACCCAGATGGGGTTTGGAAAACTCCGTTGACAAGAAAATATATACGTGCGAAGGTGTCACCACTGGTTTATTCGAAACTTGGTGATGAATGATTGTTTTCAGGATCCTACGTCAATTCCACTTCACAGATCGGAGATGTGTTTATTTGGTTGGAAAGGGGCTCATCTCAACAGGTTTGGATCAAAGACGTGATATAGATGAAAAATTTCCCTCAGACTTTACTATCGATGTGATCATAATATTATACAAGACCGGAAGATGAACTCCTCAGGCATATAGATGCATCCACCAAGGTCGACAGATGGATCTAGATTTTATGGCTATGGAGGCTACATCAGTGACGTGGTGTATATGTTCACCACCTCTTTTGGATGAGTCGTCTTCTCCTATATGTAGGTGTCGGTGGTAGGTGTCTCCATGCTACACACTAGATCTTCGGATCATTTCAAGTCATGCTATATTCTGGTCATGGTTCGATGTAAGTATGGTTGAGGGAGTCTTCGTGAAGTCTTTGTGTAGCACGACAGACCTTCGTGTCATGGGCGCATTGGGCTGGATGGGGTGCGAGCACGTGTACTGTAGGGAAGCGGGCTAACTCCACTTATATCCGACAAGCCCAAATCAGTACCTTTAATAAGATGGGCAACCTTGCAGTGGTAGGAAAACGCATTAGTGGAATTTTACAACAGAGCCATACCAATAGTAATATTGGGTTGCGTTGCAAAACGCTCAACGCCACCAGTATATTGCTACTTGCGGCAGTGTCATTTTCATGAAGAGCCCACTGAATATGTGCGGCCAAACACACCGGCCGGCCCAAAAATATTAGTAGCATCCATCAGTAATACTAGTACTAGCGGTGTTGCAAATTGGGCTGCGATCAGGGACGGAGCCAGGAAAATGAGATAAGGGGGGCCAACATCATGTAAAATTTCATGGAGGGGGCCATATAGCTAAATTTAGGTGAAATTGCAGGTCAAATCAACATATTAACAAAGAGGTTTTCAGAAAAAAAATTCACCATGAGGGGGGCCATGGCCCCAGCCAGCCCCCTCCTGGCTCCGTCACTGGCTGCGATGCCAGTATTTTTTCGTGGTCTCGCAACCCCTTCACCAGTGATCTAGCTTATTGGGCCACGCTAGTAACCTACGAAGCCCACCCCGCGCGACTCGACACAACCTATGCGCACGACCTTGCACGAATCATACGCCGCGTCGCACTCTCCTCTCATTCACGCTGCCCTTCTGCGGTGACCCAGCATACCACTGCATGTTGTAGTATACAAGTCGTTGATATGATCTTCATGAAGGGACTTCTTCAGAAATATCACATCCCTCAGAGTGGTACACCAGAAACATTGCAGGTCATAACACTCCAGATTATATTACATACATGGTCTTAACAAGTTGGTATTCTCATAGGTCCGATGAGAACACCTTATGATACTAATATTGAACTCTTACAACTCAACATAAAGTTCAAACTGAGCTCAACAACTTATTTAAGTATGCCACTACACTGCTCGGCTCTAAGATAACTATGGTAGAACACTACTCCTACGCATCATTGTTGTCAACTCCGTAGACTATTCCATAGTCCACGCCTTCTACTCCTCCGGATAGACCAGGTTCCTCGTACACCAGTTTCTAGTCCCTTTCCGGTGATCTGTCGTTGACCTCCACTTCATTGTCACATTCTAGCAAGGGTGTCGAAAGAAAGTGAGTACAGAGGTACTAAACAAGTTCAAAAGAAAAAAATGTGTTTGATGCTCTAGCTACGACCATTGATCAGAAAATCTCAGGTTAATGCATGTTTCAAAAACATTTCTTCAAAAGGTTCATTTTATGTTGAAAACTATGCCCGCCGGTCTTCACAGGTTGACCAGAACTTCACGGAGTTCCTTTCCTGCCGCGTTCGTAGTTCCCTTCCGGGAACTGGGAGTGACAAGCCACAATTTAATACACTCTGCAGAGGTGAGTTAGTTTTCCCATAAGAGAACTTATCCTTGTTGCCAACCGGGCGTACTTTCCCATCCACACTTCCTTGGTGTGAGGCCCGGCATAAGAACCAAGCTAATCACTGCCTTCTCCGCGACCCCGCAGACCCACCCTATTGTAAGTCTGTTCTGCTCTTTATCTATAGGTAGACGGACCCAGGCATTTGTTCTCACCTATACCATTAAGGTAGACCGTTCCGAACATTTCTTATGCCCTGTCCTATACACTATAGATAGACCAACCCGGACAACCCTTACAATCCATCATAGACCTTTAATAAGTTTGCCCTCTCCTGTATCTATTGGTACACCATTCTGGACCAATGTCCTCACCTTTACCAAATAGATAGACCGATATAGGCAACCCTTATCACTAGTCCGTTGGCATGCGAGAGGGAAAAGATACAGCTGACTTCCCCAGAGCCATTATAGATCTCATGGTTAAGGCGAAATGTACGGCGCTAGAATCACTAGATGGCATTGGTGATTAGTCCTAAATGATTAGAACCCTTGCAATGGAACCTCCACCATCAACACATATCATGGTTCCATTGCCAACCACATAGTCATATTCATTATTGGAAAAGTAACATTTTATTTTCAATGCAGGAGTGATAAGTATGTAGCTTTGCGACTAAATTGATAGAACATAATCAAGATGGCATGAGCAAGAGTGAACTTGCCTGGTGACTGCGAGATAGTGCAGTTCGATGCGTTGGATGGAACCTGGATGATGAGAAAATCCCTACTACACTACCACCTCCGTCATTACAAGATGAAGACGATGCTGATGTGAAGCTAGAGTCCAATGAAGTTAGGATTGGACCCATTACAAGGGCTCGTGTGAAGCTACTTAAATAACAGGTGAACTTGTTCCTAAATGATACTTTGATCGATGAGAACGTTATACTGCCTAAGTCCTATTACTTATGTATGATCAGGTATGAAGAGGGAGCAAGCATCGCACGAGGATAAGAGGAGCGGCTGGACGTGAAGCTGGACATGGAACTGGACATGAAGACATTCCATGGACGCGCGAGGGAGGAGCGGGAGGCATGCGCGAGAGAAGAAGAAGAAGAAGCAGTCCAGCCCGGTGCCAGGCCCGGTCTGACTGGCCACCACGCCGCCTGACCCGGCGCCAAGCCCGGTCGAACCGGCCCCCAAGCCGGATGAGCCCGGTTTCAACTGGAACCTGCACTAGTGCTAGCCGGGGGATGTTCTGATTGTCACCGCGGTGCCCCGGTCAGCACCCGGCGCCAGGTCCGGTTTCAACCGGCCTGACCCGGTCCCAAGCCCGGTCGACCAGCTCCTGAGCCGGCGTGTTCGAGTCTTTCTCGACCAGATCCCGATCTGGGTCGGTTTTCTATGTGTTTTCTCAACCTGTGGTCGTCCTGAACCCCTAGATAAGTGCCCAGGGCGCTGATAACCGACAAGTATAGGGGATCGCAACAGTCTTCGCGGGAAGTAAAACCCAATTTATTGATTCAACACAAGGGGAGGTAAAGAATACTTATAAGCCTTAACAACTGAGTTGTCAATTCTGCTGCACCTGGAAAAGCACTAGTAACAGGGGTGATGTGAAAGCAACAGTAATATGAGAGCAATAGTAACAGTAACACAACAGCAGTAGCGGTAACACAGGAGCAATGGCACCATAAAATAGTTGATACTACTTCTAATGGCATATAGAACGAGTATATGATGATGAGAGATGGACCGGGGTTCCCAGCGATCTACACTAGTGGTAACTCTCCAATAACAAGTGACAAGTGTTGGGTGAACAAATTACAGTTGGGCAATTGATAGGATTGAAATAGCATTAAGACAGAACATCAAGATTATTAATTATGTAGGCATGTTTTCCATATATAGTCATACGTGCTCGCAATGAGAAACTTGTACAACATCTTTTGTCCTACCAGCCGGTGGCAGCCGGGCCTCAAGGGAATCTACTGGCTATTAAGGTACTCCTTTTAATAGAGCACCGGAGCAGAGCATTAACACTTGGTGAAAACATGTGATCCTCATACCTACGCCTTCCCCTCCAGTTGTCCCAATTTCTGTCACTTTGGGGCCTTTGGTTCCGGACATAGACATGTGCATACAACTTGTAGATACAATCTAAGCAATAAGTATAGAGCTTAAATCTAAGATCATGCCACTCGGGCCCTAGTGACAAGCATTAAGCATAACAAGATTGCAGCAACAATAACTTCACAAACTTTATAGATAGACTAATCATAATGTATCATCCATCGGATCCCAACAAACACAACACCGATTACATCAGATGAATCTCAATCATGTAAGGCAGCTCATGAGATCATTGTATTGAAGTACATGGGAGAGAGAGTACCAACTAGCTACTGCTAGAACCCGTAATCCATGGGGGAACTACTCACGGAGCATGATGGAGGCGGTGGCGTTGATGGAGATGGCTTCCGGGGGCACTTCCCCGCCCCGGCAGGGTGTCGGAACAGAGACTTCTGTCCCCGAATTGGAGTTTCGCGATAGCGGTGGCGCCCCTGGAGTCTTTCTGGAGTTTCGTCAATTGGTCTCGTGTTTTTAGGTCGAAAGGGGTCTTATAGGCGAAGAGGCGGCGCAGGAGGGGCACCAGGGCGCCCTCCCCATAGGCCGGCGCGGCCAGGGGCCTGCCCGCGGGCCATGTGGTGTGGGGGCCCTGGGCCTCCTCTCCGTCTCCCCTTCGGTGTCCTGGTCCGTCTCGGTGAATTATGATGTTTGGTCTTCGTTTCGTCGAATTCCGAGAATATTGCCCGAACAGCCTTTCTGGAACCAAAAACAGCAGAAAACAGGAACTGGCACTGTGGCATCTTGTTAATAGGTTAGTTCCGGAAAACGCATAAAAATATTATAAACTGTGAGCAAAACATGTAGGTATTGTCATAAAACAAGCATGGAACATCAGAAATTGTAGATACGTTGGAGACGTATCAGGTGCCCCCATAATAGCTTTAGACCACGTTTAAGATAAACCCTAGTTCATAGTTGATTGCTTTGCAACTCTATCGAATTCATACACCATATTGCATCGATTTGGTGTTTGTTACTGAAAATATTGCGTGATCTGTTGTTCCATTGAGAATTAGAAGATTGCAATCTACCACTTCGTGGTTCGGGGCTACGTGCGCAAGTGTGTGGAGCTGCGAATATCTTGCAGGGTTGAGAGCTGTTGCATTGGCGACAGGGATTGATCGAGAGACTTCGCCGGTGTCATACAAGTTATCTCCACCTCATCATCGTGTTATCTCCGCTGTGTTCATCACCACCACCATTTCTTACTGAGAAGATCGGGCCACCCCTTATCATCTTGGCATCATATTTGAGTGTTTCACTAGTGGGAAAAGCCTTATAGGTGAATCTTATTTTTGTGGCGCACTGGACGAATATGCACCACAGAAAGTTCTTTTGTGGCGCACCTGGCTCGGTGCGCCACAAAAATAAGCTATTTTTGTGGCGCAGCGAAGATAGCTGCGCCACAGAAACAAGAAGGGGCCCACACCCTGCCACCCCTAATCATAGATTCCACTATAACTGTGGCGCACAGGCGTGGTGCGCCACAGAAATAAATTGTTCAGTGGCGCACACGGTGTGGTGCGCCACAGAAATAACTTGTTCTGTGGCGCACTAGTTATGGTGTGCCACAGAAATAGTGGAACTTATATCATCCCCGTACCCTCCCCACGCCCGTTCACCTCCGCGTGCCCGTACACCTCTCCCCTCTCCTCCGATCCCTACCGCCGCGCGCCGCCATGGTGAGCGCTGGCATCGCCGTCGCCTTCCTCCGCGAGGGCCGCATGCCGCCACGCTCCTCCCATCACCGCCACCTGCAGCACAAGCTGCCGCTACGGCGAGGAGGTGCCGCCGCATCAAGGTGGAGGAGGGGCCGGCATCGCGTCATGGTGGAGGAGCCGCCGCGTCCTCCTCCTCCTCCACCCCTGCCGTCATCGTCAACCTCCTCCTCCACCCCTGTCCTTGGTGAACTCTCTCCCCTCCCCTCCCTCTTAATTCCTCTCCCGCGCGAGCACAAGGTGCTCGACGAAATGCTCTTGTGCTATTGCTGTCATTGTTGCTATCCTGGTGAACTACTGTTGCTAGCATGCAGTCATTGTTGCTGTCATTGTCCTGGTGAACTACGGTTGCTAGCTTGCTGTCATTGTTGTTGTCATTGTCCTGGAGAACTACTGTTGCTATTGCTTGTGTGTGCATGCTCTAAATGGTCAAATGATCATCATGTGCTAGTGATTTACTAACTGGCTCATTGCTCATGCCTTTTACTTAATGTCCTATGCTATTGCTATGTCTCTGTAGCTTCTCACCATGTATTGGTGACCTGCCTTGATGCTTCCATAGCATCCTGGTATGATTGTTGTTGCCTAATTCAATTATCTGAAAAGGTTTTCTTTATTGATGTCAGATAATTAGATGAACTCCTTATGCAGAGTAATGATTCCTTTGATGTGTTATTGAAGCTTGGATGGAAGGAAACTACTGTTGGGTACCCTAGCTTTGTTTTGAACTCAACTGAGTAATGATAAATTTCTAATTCTTGTTGGCTTGGATGAATTTATGGTTGATGTAACCTCAGCAGTGGTTCACTGGTGTGATTGCTTGTGCTGTGCTGTGTTGTGACCTCATTAGCTCTTGCTACTGCCACCGGTTGCATCTCATAGTTGGATAATTGGTGAAAATAGAGATATTCACAGTAGGGAATCATGTAAATGAATGCCACTGTGGTATCCTTTGAAGAAAATGGGAAGTTTCTGATGGTTTAAAAGACTAGGTGATGCTAGGTTATTAAGTTGGCTGTCAAGGTTGGTTTTATCTGGTTAACTTGGATAGGCTATGTGTTCTTGCTTACTTATGCATATCCATCTCTACTGGATTGACTAGCTCTCAGGCTTGGCCTCTCTCTTGCCAGCATCACTTGGTTACTACCAAGTGATGAGTAATCCCTTATGGTACCCCAGCTTTGTTTTGAACTCAACTGAGTAATGATAAATTTCTATACTTGTTGGCTTGGATGAATTTATGGTTGATGTAACCTCAGCAGTGGTTCACTGGTGTGATTTCCTGTGCTGTGCTGTGTTGTGACCTCATTAGCTCTTGCTACTGCCACTGGTTGCATCTCATAGTTGGATAATTGGTGAAAATAGAGATATTCATTGTAGGGAATCACGTAAATGAATGCCACTGTGGTATCCTTTGAAGAAAATGGGAAGTTTCTGATGGTTTAAAAGACTAGGTGATGCTAGGTTATTAAGTTGGCTGTCAAGGTTGGTTTTATCTGGTTAACTTGGATAGGCTATGTGTTCTTACTTACTTGTGCATATCCATCTCTACTGGATTGACTAGCTCTCAGGCTTGGCCTCTCTCTTGCCAGCATCACTTAGTTACTACCAAGTGATGAGTAATCCCTTATGGTACCCTAGCTTTGTTTTGAACTCAACTGAGTAATGATAAATTTCTATACTTGTTGGCTTTGATGAAAATAGAGATATCCACAGTAGGGGATCATGTAAATGAATGCCACTGTGGTATCCATTGAAGAAAAAGGACTGTTTCTGATGGTTTTAAAAGGCTAGGTGGTGCTAGGTGATTAAGTTGGCTACCAAGACTTGTCTCATCTGGTTAGCTGGGATATGCTATGTATTGTTGCTTGTTTAGGCATATCTATCACTTATTGGATTTACTGGTTCTTGATTGGTGTAACATCCCAAAAATTTCAAAACAAAACAAATGAATTTCCCTAGTTCCAAATTTTGGAACCAACAAAAACTTTTATTAAATTAAGTTTGATACATAGTGATCTTGCTTAATTCTTGTGCTATTGCCATGATGGCTTGTTATAGTATTTTTGAAATAATCTTAAACCCTAAACCTCACCTCTCTTCTCACCACCCAAGTTAAACTAAAATAAAAGGAAATTAAATAAGAAAAAGGCATATGTGCCTATGGCTATATTTATAAATATTTACCCTAAGCTCTTCTACTTTGTTTAGAGGTTTGGAAAACCTTCATACACCTTACCTAGTACTTATCAAACCAAATCCAAAGTGAAACAAAAGAAAATAAAAAGAAACTAAAAATGCCATAGAGGCATATGAGAGTAAAATAGCAAATATGTGAATTTAAGAATCTTGACCCTAAGACATATTGTGAATGGTTGGATCACTCCTCTATACCATTTCAACACTCAACAACACCAATTGGGTCAAGCCAAGTCAAATTGAAAATCAAATGCAACATATGCATAGAGGCATATGTGACACATAGCCATTTCACCAAACCTTGACCTATGACTTTAAACCTTGACCAAATGGTCTGAAACCATCTCTAAACCTAATCTAACACTAAATTGACCCTAACCCATGCCCAAGTAAAGCAAGGGAAACAATTTAAAAGATTAGTGAAATATGACATGTCACCTCTTATGTGTTATGGCCATTGTTGCAAATCTTTGAACTAGACCATTTGGAATGGTTTCAATGGTTTGGAAATGTTCCTAAACTAATAAGAATCACTTTGGAGTCAAGAAAAATCAAATCAAAAAGAGAGAAATCAAATAGGGAGAAAATCCCATTTTCACTCACATACACACTTAGCCAATTTTGCAAATCTTCAATCAAGGCCACTTTGGCTTGTGCCATTGTTTGTAAAACACTTATATATCAATTACAAACCCAAATGCATCAAAGAAACCAGAATCAAATCAAAGAAAATTGCAATTGCAACTTACATATGATAATGGTCATATGGCCACTTTATAAAATCTTCACCACTTTACCCCCTGGTTTTGACTTTTCTTAAACCAACCTTGACCAACTCTTGCCATGTCATCCAAGACCATGTCAAAGTGAACAACTTTGCTGTTGACCACCCATGCTGACTTTGACCAGGTTGACCAGAATAGAATTGACAAGTGGAGACATTGAAATAAAGAGAAGATAACCCCCATTTTGAAATCTCACAAACCTTCACCAAATTCATCACCACCACCACCATTCTACCTCTCTATTTATATAAAAGAGATCCACCAAAAAGATTTCCAAAATTCGAATAAAAGTTTCATGCGGCCATTGTGTCGAGCACCTTGCAGGCAGAAATGTGCAAATGCAATACATCTCTTTGTCCAGCAGTTCTTAGCCTAAACCCCTTTCTAACCTTGATCATTATTGCTCCCCTACCTCTCCTGCATCAAGCCATGTACGTGCCAGTGATGATTAAAGTGTGGAGATGGCAAAACTTTGGCCATGCTGTGCACATGCCACACACACCAGCACTGATCCTCTCTGGCCCTCCTCTCTCTCGATCATCATGTCCTGGAGATGCCCATGCACTTACTGATCATGACCATGTACGGCCGGAGTGCGTGCGAGCAAGGCATTGGCCAGGCGACGCACGCCCAGGCCACGCCAGAGCGTGCACTGGCATGACTCTGGACACACCAGTACGCCACCTCGCCCCATCGCATCCGTCCTCCTCTCGCCTTTATCCTTTGCACGCGTGATCACCACCCCTCCTTCTCCCTCCTAGACACCCCCATTGGCCGACGCTCGCCCGGACACCGTCGCCATGATCAAACCTCTGCCGCGCCCGTACTGCCAGGACGGCGATGACGCCAGCACGCCCTCGTCCTCCCCTCGCTGTCCCTTCACGCGCGTCGTCCTCGCCATGATGCCCAGAAGCGCACGCCCCCATCGCCTTGCCCCTTCGAGCGCCAGAGAAGCCATGCCGTCGACGCTCTCTCACAGCACCCGCCGGTCACCTCCCCATCTATAAATAGAGAACCTCCCGCACTGCAACCTCCACACCATTCCTGCTCCCCTCCCTCTCCTCGACCTCCTCCACCTCTTCTCCACGCCAATTACGCCACAGAGAGCCCCAATTGAGTCGTCGATCGCCGGAGTCCGCCACCTTGCAATCCCTCGACTCCGTCCACCTCCGCTCCTCCCACGACTACCAGTAGGTTCCTCGTCGTCGACAATGTCATCTAGCGTCCGTGCCGCCCCTCGCCGGAGCTCCATCATGCCGCCGACCCCTACCTCCGCCGCTGCAGCGAGGTCTTCTCCCCGACGAAGAAGACGCCTCTGCACCGCACGATCCACGTCTAATCCAACGGTTGAGGTTAGCACTTACCGTTTCGGTAGAATGGAGACGCTGACGCGTGGGACCCTTTGTCAGCAGGCCACAGCGCTAAGTTGGGCTGGTCTTTCTGCATTTTAAATCATTCGGCCCATATAGTTCCCGCCTAGCCCACTTTGGTTAAATTCAAATATATTTGTTTCAGTTTATTTTCAATATTGGTCTGTGCTAAAAATTGAATAGTTTCAAATCTAAAAACTCAAATCATGAAAACCAAAATGTTCTGGAAAGCTTATGAATTGATCTAGCTAATCCCACTGGATTCAACCCTATAACTTGTGTAGATTTTGAATAGCAAAAATAACAAAACATAGACTTTTCAGTATTCAAATAAATCTTAAAAATCAACCAATTTGAATTTTGAAGTGAATCCAATTGCTATAATTCACATTTCACCAACCCTAATTTACTATGTAAAAATATGATATAGGTTCTGTACATGATCATGGGCTAGATGCAAAATATTGGCTATGTAGTCAATACTAGTCCATTTAAACTATTTCAAGTTTTAGGAATTTAAATCTGTGAGGTGTAGCACCTCATTCAAAGCATTTTCTCAAGTGTTATGAAGTAATGTGATGAACTCTATTGCATAGGCTCATACTTGCTCACTTGTGGAATTTAAATCAATATAGTATTTGAGTCACCATGGTTATTTAAATCACATGAGATGATGAATCTCATTTAAATCATTTTTCTCAAATAATAAGTGTGAAGTGTTGACCTTGGTCAACATGTGATCATCCCTGGTTATTTGAGAAGATTAAACCTTAAGAAGATTCAATGAGAGGAAATTATTTCTCCAAACCAAAGAGAAACCCTAATCCCATTTTCAATGAGAGGAAATTATTGTCCTATTACTATGTAAGAAACCCTAGCATAATTTGGGAATAAATGTTAAGTAGTGATGCTAGATCATTTGTGTGAGCCAATAAGGCTAATTAAGACTACTTAAGTGTTGTTGGGTGATTGTATCCTCGTATTCGTTTATAGACGCTAGTACCAGAGACTATCAAGAGGAAGAGGTTTTCTACCAAGAGGACGAGCAAGAAAACTTTGATCACCTCACCAATCAAGGCAAGATATTACCAATGCAAGCTAGAATAATGCAAGCTATTTTGGTTTCAAGCTTATATTCTATTGCCAAGTGCAAAGCTCTACAAGAGCAAGGCACCATTACATTTTACTTTATGATCCTATCCCAAGTTTTTTACTTTACAAGCTTTACTGGATTTTATTTATCAAAGTTACTTTTTGATTTATGATTCACTTGGTTTAGTTGTGGAGTAGTACAAGAGCATCACACTTAGCCTAGAAAGCTATAAGCTACTTAGCACCCCTCATAACTAGTTGCTAGTGCTAAAGATTAAAAGTGACTACTCTAGTTGGGAACTTGTGAATTGAAATGACTTTGAAAACCTTGGAATGATGAGTCATTCTATTGAAAGATTTTGAAGGTGAATATGACTGGTGAATGACTTGGTGAAACTTACCAAAATCTGATGGTTGGGTTCGGATGCGATACCATTCCAATTTTACAAGTACCCCCACAATACCTGAATCTGGGTAAGGCTTAGCTGGAAACTTATGTATTTTAGTATGGGTTTCCTATTAACAAGCGTCATAGGGGTTATGTCGAGGCTGCCTCCATTGAATGTGAAATGACGTGAAATAAGGTGAATGTCCTACCCAAGCCCTGTGCAGTTCCCGGGTTGACGGTTTGTTTCCACCGGGAGGCCAAGCTCATGGGGAGAGGTGCCTATACTAGAGTATGTAAATGAAAGGTTAGGATTGGTAGTTCGCGTACTGCGTACAATAAATCAGGGCCAGTTACCTTTGACGAACTATTGCAATTATTGTGGCACAAGTGTACAACCTCTGCAGAGTTTAACCTATTCAAATAGCCGCGTCCGCGGTCATGGACAGTTGGAAAGGCCATACTGTTCCGTCATCAGAATTTTTTCCAAAAATATGAATGGTGACTTGTGACTTGAATTGAAAGGTGACTTTGACTTTGGATCACAACTGAGTTGTGGTAATCACACTAATGTTCCCACTGGAGTTAAGTTAGTAAAATGAAGAGGATTTGATTATTAAAGTGCTTATGAAATAAAACTGGCTTTCTGCAAATGAAACTAGAGCTTAGAACCCCCTTACTATAGTTGATAGTATTTACATTAGTTTGAGTTTGCGAGTACTTTAAAGTACTCATGGCTGTGTCCCTGGCTATTCGAATGGCCAGATTATGAAGAGGAGTACCAGAACCCAGAAGAAGGACAGCAGGACGTCTACGACAACTAGGATCACTCCTAACGTCAACAGTTGCCTGTGGAATAGATGGACTACTACTACGCTATTTTCGCTTCTGCTATGTGTTATGTAATGGATCAATAGAACTTCTATTATTGTAATGAGACTGGATCATGTGATCCTTTATTTGTAAGACGATTATGGGTTGTAATGAATGATGTGTTGTGATATCAATCTATTATGTCTCGCAAAAACAATATTCCTGGGATTGCGAGGAATGGCATAATAGGAATCTGGACTTAAAAATCCGGGTGTTGACAAGTTGGTATCAGAGCCATTGTTGACCTTAGGAGATCCTAGTTAGAATGGACGTCTGAAAAATTTAGTTTCAAAACAAATGAAGTGACTATTTATGAAAACCTATTCTCACTCTTATCCTTGAGATCTTCTTCAAAAAAAAAAGTTATGCTTTATTCTTTGTGGTGACCCGACATACCACTGCATGGTGTAGTATGCAAGTCTGATATAACACCAATGAAACACCGTTTCACGAGTATTATATCGCTCAGAGTGGTACAACAGAAACATATGCGGGTCCAAGGCATGTCTATAGAATTACACACAGACTCTGTTACATAAGATCATCACAGCCTCCTACTTTACAATGAGGTAAAACTGCAGATAACTCCAGAAGAATGACTCGTAGTCTAATCCTATCATGAACTCTATTTGTAGAGTATTTAACTAGCTATAGAGGCTAAGAATAGATTCTAGCTAAATAGGAGCTAGATTTAGGAATCTAGTTCCCTTCTATGGCTAAACTAGGTTTTCTCCTTGTTGGATGTGGTATCTGATTCCTCTGACAGGGTCCTGTCTCTTGAAGTAGTTGTTGACTCCTCGGCCTTCGAGTTGCACTGTAGATCCTCCTTCGATGTCTCCATATCTAAGCAGGGGATTTAAGAGTGGGATGAGTACGAGCGTACTCAACAAGTTCATTATAGGAAAGAGGTGTTTAATGCACTAGCTACAACATTAGACTAGAAAGTCTAATACCAATGCAAGTTTTCATAACCATTTCTTCAAAAGCTTGCTTTTATTCAGAAGAACTATGTCCGTCAGCCTTCACCGGTTTACTAGAACTTCATGGAGCTCCTTTCCGGCCGCGTTCACAGTTCCATATCCCGGAACAGGGAGTGACAGGTCACGGTTCTTTACACTCTGCAGAGGTGTGTTGCTTTACCCATAAGAGATCTTAACCTTGGTGCCAACCGGGCATATTCCCCGTCCACACTTCCTATGGTGTGAGGCCCGGTATAAGGTCTAGCCAATCATGTTCCTCCGCTACCTCGCACACCCACCCTTTGTTGCATACCCCGACCCTGGGTCCACGCCGGTCCCATTATTCCCATATATTTCAGGGTGGACCCCGACCACGATGACAATGCAGGGCTCTACCATACATTCCTACGCCGGTAGCTGCAACCCATCATAAACCGCAATACCGTGGGGACTTAAGGCTTCCCCAGCCTACCGCTTGTTCTTCGGGCGACAAGTGTCTACGGACAATGCCGTGGGGACTTAAGGCTTCCCCAGCCTACCGCTCGCCCCCGACAGATACAAGTGTCTACGGTAAAGCGCGTTCGTTGATGTACGAGAGGTGGAAACACTTTTGACTACTCCGTCCCACTCCAGATCTTATGGTTAACACGGGTATTACCGCACAAGAATCACTGGCGACATTTGTTGTTTAATCCTAGATGGATATAAACCCTTGCAATGGAACCTCCACCATATCAACACAATCCATGGTTCCATTGCCCACCACATAGTCATATTCATAGTTATGAAAATAGTGGTTTTGCTTTTTATGCAATAGTGATAAACATAGTACTTTGCAAGTAATTTAATAAAAATACTCAAATGACATGAGCAAGTGATGAACTTGCCTTTCTTGACTGCAAGATTATGCAGGCAAGGTCTTCGATATGCAATAACTCCAAATTCTGAAATAGCATCATCGTCCGGTAAGGACGATGTTTAAAAGATTGGCAAAGATGCAATAATGCATAAGTATGAGATGCAATCGCTCTAAGCGTGACCTAACCCCGATGATTTAGGATCAGTGAGTTGTAATGATTGGTTCAGGGTGTGTTTCACTTTTAGAGTGATTCGCAAACAAGGTTCTTATTAGGGTCTTGTTGTATTAGAATCATAAGCAAGTGGTAATATGCATAGTAACAATCATACATATCAAGGAATAGTACTTGTATAATAAGTAAAGAGCAGTTGTCAATTTTAAGTCCTATAGTGCATGGTTGACGATTACTTAATAATTACTTCAAAAGAATAACTTGTAAAGAACATGTTCTTTGATGAAGAACAAGTGTGATAATTAAGTTTGTGGGGTTCTATGGTTTCCTATGGGTCCAATTCGTTTCTGGAGTAAGTATTAGATAGATCACATCCTCGTTGGATTCATCAGTTACTAGGGCTTGTATTGTTGAATTAAGCCTAGGCATCCTAAGCATTTGTTCATATAAGGTTGCTATCAAGATTGTTTCATCTTGTTGGTGATAGCTAGCTAGGGTTTATAGGTCCTTATAGGCAGGATTGAGGATGATTCTTTATTTATTTCAAAAGAATAACTTTTGAATAACATACTTCTTAAGTAATAAGAAGTATATCAATTAGGGTTGAGGTTGCCTAGGTTTTGTTATTGAATTCACTAAGTAAGGAATGGTGGTTTCCTAAATAGGATGTTTAATAATTATCTCACACTAATAGGGTTTAGTGTGTATGGGATATGATGTCATTATTAGCATGGTTGCTATTGGAGTTCATCACAATGGTGTGATGCTATATAGGTATGAGTAAGGTTGATACTTTTGATGATAGGAATTAGGGTTTAGACTTAGGTGTTCCTATTTGATCATCTAGGTTTGAGGAGATGAACACATGGAATACTAAAGTCTTAGTGATAGGCTCCTATATTTTATGTGGACCTGGATATGCACTTAGTGGCTAATTATGGATCTAGGTATGAATACGATGTCTCTTGATCACATGTCCTAACCTAGGGTTTAGGTTTAGAAGCAAATTAAGGTTCATATGTAATAATGGAATTAGGGTTCCTAACTAATTTAGGGTTTTAGGATCCCACATGAAATGATGAGTTCCTAGTTTTCTACCATATGGAACTAGGGTTGCATAATTACTATTTAGTTCATGGTTAATAACTTCATTAATAAAGTTGAAGTTATTAATAACTTCAGAATAAAATAATATTCAATTTGGCTTTTTATTATTTTTAAATAATTTACTAATTAGGGTAATTATTAATTAGGGTTTAAATTTCCCTAATAATGATTTAATAGGATAGCAAATAAAGAAAATTAGTTTGCATGTTTTCTTTATTTACTTACTGGTTTTATTTAATTTATAAATGGTTTCTTAATTTCTAATTTTTTTAAATTGTATTTTGAATTAAAAGAAGGGATTTCTAGTTTCATGCCCCTGGTTCATTAGTTGTACTCAGTTTTCCCCAGCCTCTTAACTTTTCCTCAGTTTTCCCCTCCCTCTAGTTTGAAACCCCTTTCAGAGGCTCGGACGGGAGGGTTGCCGTCTGTTCAGAGGCCTTCCGTTACCGGTGACGGCTAGGGAGCCGCGGTGGTTTTGACTTGACCGTTGCTTTCGAAATGTGTTGACTATTGACTGGAAGAGCTGACCCAAAGCTTTCCCCTCCGTCCGAGACTGGAGGAGCTCACACACCGCCCCTCCGCAGCCACGCCATCCTGCCCACCTACCTTATGGCATCGTCCGCCGCCGAGCCGGCCCCTCCCCCACCACCACCCCCGGGCTCCGCCTCCACCAGATCTGGATCTACCCCTGTCCTCTTTGTAATTCCGTCTGGTGTGCAGACTATTCCCGCCAGCCGTGGAGAAGATTGGGAATCGGAGGGATCTAACGCATGGATTCCATCTGGGTAAGCATCGTCTGCCTATCCCATGTGAATTAACAGTAGGTAGTTTTTGAGCGCCAATCGTTGTTTCTCAACTAAATGCGTTGCTTTTCGAATAGGATGGATCCAGCGCTGGCTTTTCGGCTGGTGGTTAGGCTAGATTCTAGCTTTACGCGTGATTCTAAACGCTGTAAGACTGGGTTTAACTTCCCTGCGGTGGTTGCAACCACCATCTCGTTAACGGATTTCAAAGCTAACATCTACAATAACTACACCTGGAGCTCTCTCGATGCAGTTCATTTCGAATATTTCAACAGCTCGGAGGGAAGATTTGTTCCACTAATTTCCGAAGACGATCTGGGATTTCTTTTTTGCTTTGAATGCTTCTTGCCGGTTCGGTAAAATTCGTATCCATGTGGACAGGGGCCAGGCATCATCTCTCTCTGGTGCTGGGGCATCATCAGGTGGTCGGGCATCATGTCTCTCTACTGCTGCTGCCTCTGCTAATAGTGTGCGCCGTGGCGCTCCTTGTAGGTCCACAGCGGCACCATCTGTCCCCAGTGCTAGTGGTAGCCAGATCGTTCGTACGGTCGATGTGGAGGACAATGCAGACATTGAGGATCAACCTCCTCAAGATGATGAGGATGAGTTGATGTTTCCTGAATTGGTAGATCGATGCAGTAAGCAGGCAATGGAGGATCAATACATGGAAGATATTGCTTTTGGTGCCAGATTTGATGACACTGATGATGAAGAGAAGAATGAGAATGATGACAGCCTCGTTTTAGCCGATTACGAAGGTGAAGACTTGCCAACAATTGAGTGGAACAGGGAGAATCCCCAGCTTGTAGAAGGCACCGTGTTTCAAACGATGATGGACTGCCGTAATGCAATTACTACATATCACATTCTCACTAAGAATAATTTTGAGGTTGTTAAAAGTGAGCCAGGTAGGTTCACAATTAAATGCCCATACCCAAGGTGTAGGTTTAGGCTGCATGCATCCACAATGCGCAGAAGCAGCTTGGTTTAGGTACTACGCCAACCAGTTGTGTATTTAGATCACGGTGTAAAATTTGTTATCTATTACTGACATCCCTTATCATTATGTTTCAGATAAAGAAGAATAAGGAGATCCATAGGTGTCCACCTCTAGGGGGAGAGCCAGAGCTGAAAACAAAGCTAGCGAAGACTAGGTGGTTGGCAGATGTAATCCTAGATTGGCTGAGAGAAGATCCTTCACTTGGTCCAACAGCACTCGTAAAAAAGGTGGTTGAGAAGTATAAAATGGAAGTACCTTACATGAGGATGTTCTATGCAAAGGAAATGGCTCTTGACAAGATCAATGGTCCATGGAATGAAAGCTTTCAGTTGCTTTACACTTTCAAAGCTGAAGTGGAGATGGCTAGTCCAGGCAGTGTTGTAGCGATAGACAAGCATACAGTTCCCTACAAATTGAAAAGCGGGAAGGTAATGCACAAGGAATGTTTTAGAAGGGCTTTTGTTTGTTTCAAAGCGTGCTGGAAAGGCTTTTTGGACGGTTGCAGGCCTTATTTGGCCGTGGATGCATCAGCTCTTCATGGCAGGTTTAAAGGACAGCTAGTTGCTGCTACTGCAGTTGATGGACATAATTGGATGTTCCCTGTTGCTTATGGGGTTTTGGAGGTTGAGTCACAGGAAAGTTGGACTTGGTTTCTGCAGAATTTGCGCGACCTTATAGGTCATCCACCAGGACTTGTTATCCACACAGACGCTTGAAAAGGTTTGGAGACTGCGGTAGAAGCAGCATTCCCTGGAGTCGAGCATAGGGAATGTATGCGACACTTGGTACAGAATTTTACAAAGAAATTCAAGGGTAAAGTTTTTACTGACAACCTATGGCCAGCTTCATACACATGCAGCTCTAGGAAGCATCTGTTTCATTTGGATGTGTTGTATAAACAAAAACACGGGGTGAAGGAGTACTTGGATGAACATCATGGTAGGGTGTGGTCAAGAAGCCAATTCAATGAAATTTGCAAGGTAGACTATGTAACAAGTAACCTTGCGGAGAGTTTCAATTCAAAGGTCAAGTCATTGAAAGGGCTTATGCTGTGGCAAATATTTGATAAGATTAGGCAGATGATCATGATAAAGATCGATCTGCGTCAAAGAATTGCATCCACAAATTATGTTGGCCATCTCATGCTCCCATCTTTGATTAAGTCTTTGCATGCCAGGGCAAAACAATTGAGGATGCAATGCGTCAGAAAAGGAATGGAGGCTGAGGTAACCTACACTGACAAAGAAAACAGGCAGTGGAGGTATCCAGTGAGTTTGGTTGATAGGACATGCCATTGTAGGGGATGGCAGATCCGTGGGATACCCTGCATACACGCATTGTTTTTCATGAGTGTTATAGGGGGTGAAGATGGTGAAGTTGATCAGTATGTGTCAGAGTATTTCTCTGTTGCCAAATTTAGGGCTGCATATGCTATGAATGTTCCTACCTTGTTGGGAAAAGACCAATGGATGAAAGTCGATCCGGGCTTCAAAGCGTACTCTCCGGTATTGACTAGACCGGCAGGTAGGCCGAGGAAGAACAGGATCAGAGCTAGTGCAGAGGGTGGTGCACCGATTCGAAAACGTAAGTGCAAACATTGTGGAATCCCTGGACACATTGCTAGGCTTTGTAAAAATGGAGTTGACCCAGCTTTTGGAATGGAAGATCAGGCGGGAGCAGAAAATGCAGAGGAGAATGAAGCAGCAATTCAACTTGAGATTGAAGCAGCGATTCAACATGAGGTGACTCAAGCAAGCAAATGCGAGAGGAGATTGAAGCAGCAGTTCAACATGAGGAGATTGAAGCAGCAAATGCAGAGGAGATTGAAGCAGTTCAACATGAGGAGATTGAAGCAGCAAATGCAGAGGAGATTGAAGCAGCAGTTCAACATGAGGAGATTGAAGCAGCAAATGCAGAGGAGATTGAAGCAGCAATTGAACATGAGGAGATTGAAGCGATGGATCGAGAGCAGAGGGAACAGATGGATGTAGAATGGCTTCAACCGATGAGTCTAGAGGAGAGGGAACAGTATAGTCGAGAATGCCTCGAAAGTAGTAAGGCCATGATAGAAGCTAACTTCGAAGAGTACATGGCAGAAGAAAAAGCACAAGCTTTGCAGAAGAAGAAGAACAAGAAAGAGGGCAAAAGGAAGGTAGACACCGGTAATATCCCTGGTAGGGTTACCCGGAGTAAGGTGGTGGCCCCGGCGAGTCACACCAGGAGCAAGAGAAAGATTTTATTCTGAACAACTAATTTGAATTTGTATGAACAATTTGTATTGTGGTTCCCTTTGTATTGGGGATCCCTTTGTGTTGAACAATTTGTATTGGGGATACCTTTCTGTTGAACAATTTGAATTTGTATGAACAATTTGTATTGTGGTTCCCTTTGTATTGGGGATCCCTTTGTGTTGAACAATTTGAATTTGTATGAACAATTTGTATGCCACATTTAAGCCACATTTATCATTTTAGGGTTTTAGGGTTTTAGGGTTTTAGGGTTTTAGGGTTCAATTCAAAATAATTCAAAACATGGTGGAACCTTCCCATGGAGCCTTGTTATGTTACCTACAACCTAGAGAAATAATAATGGAAAAGGAAATATAGAGATATGAAGTTTTTATGCCAAAAGCTTCAAAACCACTTCCTAGTCCATGAGCTACTAGATATGAAGATGCAGGGCTTTCTGCTCAATACACCTCCCAAATACCCACTATGCTTACAAACTTTGTCCAAATGAGTCCAAATTCGTCACACTTGTGTATCTTTGAGTTGCAAACAATATCTAGTCGGCCAAAATGTAATATATTGTTCAAATAACATAATTTTACAATTTTTATGCCAAAAGCTTCAATTTCCCTTAGTCCGTTTATTATTTGGGTGCCCCTGTTTTACTTAGTGTTACTCAGTTTTCCCCCTCCGGGCCCACTTGTTTTACTCAGTCATACTCAGTTTTGCCCTTCCGATAAACATTTCCTCACTTTTCCCCCTCTTAGTTCTACTCAGTTTTCCTAACTTGTACTCACTGGCTGATCTCTGATTGGTCAAGATGTATGTCACACGGATCTTGGTTAGTTGAAAGCTCAACGAACGCTTGCACCGTTCGATCATTTATGATCGGACGGCCTGTATCTCTCTCTCTACCACGATGGACGCATACGGAGACAAGAGCAGAGCACATACCTACCAACCACAGCGATCGCATATTCCAGTCGCATCCTCCTCTCTCATATTTCCTCTCTTACTACGGCGGTCGCGGCGGCGCGGATCTAACCGTGCGTGCGGCGGCGCGGATCTAACCGTGCGTGCGGCGGCGTGCGGCGGCGCGGATCTAACCGTGCGTGCGGCGGCGTGCGGTGGCGCGGATCTAACCGTGCGTGCGGCGGCGCGGATCTAACCGTGCGTGCGGCAGCGTGCGTCGGCGTGGATCTAACCGTGCGTGCGGCGGCGTGCGGCGGCGCGGATCTAACCGTGCGTGCGCCATGGATCTAAGAGTGCCGGTGAGGATCTAACCGTCAGAAATAGTTGAAATGTCTCTCTCTGTCTCTCTCTGTCTCTAACCGGTGAGGATTCTATTCTCAGATCTGTTGAATGATGAAGAACACCAAGACGGCGGCTGTGCCGACAGTGGTCATCGATGCCACGAACATTGAAGCCATCGCCTACAACATCGCTTCGACGGCGCAGACCCAGCCTTCAATGTCGGAGCCTGTTGATGTCTCACTTCCGGTGCCGAGAGTGCGAATTGATGCCAAGACGATTGAAGCCATCGTCTACAACCGCGCTGCAAAGCCGCCGATCCAGCCCTCCGGAGATCCGTCGCTGATGAAGTACACCAAGACAGCGGCGGTTCCGACACTGGTCATCGATGCCACGAACATTGAAGCCATCGCCGATAACATCGCTTCAACGTTTGATGGCGCAGATGACCGTGTTCGACGCCGCAAATTGGGATAAATTATGATAAATTTGTATTTTTCAATTTCCAAATGGGATAAAATTGTTCGAACTACTACCTCCGTCTCAAAAAAAGCTTCTCCACGTTCTTGATGTGTCCATGTACATCCGTATGTATGATTTGAATTCTATCCCAACTTGATTGGGAAGATATTGATATGTATTTGATCCGGAGGCTGGTACATGCTTTCACTTTTGGGATCCCTTCACTTTTATAAAATGTTCATGCATTCTAAAATTATCGTGCGCATTACTTAGCACAAGTAGGAAATTGTACACCAAAATACAGTGCTTAGAGCCACAACAAAATACAGTGGTTAGAGCCATCTACTGAATAACAATTCTATACTAAATCGTCTACCGTAACCACATAATCGCTAGGACAGGGATGACACCTAATAAAACTGCACAGATGAATCTACTTTTCTCCTCTCCCATCACTTTAAGTTCATGTTCTAGATTTTCTACCACTTGATCAAATACGGCAAGATCTGTCTCAACTCTCAACTTCTCCTTGCGAACAAGCTCTAAATTCTTCTTTTCTTCCTCCACAATACGCTTCAGCTCGAATATCATCAGGTTTTTACGGGCCAATTCATCACCTAAATTGGCCACCTTCTCCTCCAAATCCATCCTTTGGCTACACCACTGGGTTGATTCATCTTGGTATGCAATGTACCATGGATCATCGGCTTGCACGGCTAAGCGTAACAATAATGGAAAAAAGAACAACTGAAATCACCCCAACAGGCCATGGCGGAACTTCAAATTCAACGGTAGTACAGAGAGCTGAAGCTAGATACCTGCACTTCTGACGAGGTAGGAGAAGTAGAACGTGGCCACGACATGATCGAATCCCCACCCTCGCCGGTGTACCCGCTACGACTAGACATTGAGGACTATTTCGTACCTGCAAACTCCAATAAATTACGGGAACCGAATCGATTAGGGGGCGGGGGAGGCAGAAGCGGAGGTCTTACCAAGCTATACCAATTGGTGCGCGGAACAAATCCCGGTCGTCGTGGGCGGCGGATCTGCTTGCGGCGGACTTTCCTGCGGTGGGTACAATGCGTGCGGACGAAACAAGTGCTGGAGCCGTGGTTGACGTGCAGCGCCGCAGTTCGTCCGACGCCGCCGGGGGACAGAGCCGGCGGCGCGACGAGGCGCCGGCGATGGCTGCTCCGTCCGACGGTGGGGAACGAGCTGCCAGCGGTTCTCCGGTCTAGCTTAAGAATAATTAATTAGCGAACTTGTTGCTTCTCTCTATGATATTCTCTAAAGACATATATCAGAGCGGCAATATGTGAGTTTTCCTGAAAAATAGACGACCCACTGGTCATTGGCTGCGCAGGCCCCACAGAGTGGCAATATATGATTTTTTCTCTCTAAATAAGTAGACAATCCCACTGGTCATTGGCTGCGGCAGCCACACAGAGCGACAATATGTGTCTTTTCCTGAAAAATAGACGACCCCACTGGTCATTGGCTGCGGAGGCCCCACAGAGCGGCAATATATGATTTTCTCTAAATAAATAGACGACCCCACTGGTCATTGGCTGCGGCAGCCCCATAGAGCGGCAATATATGTCTTTTCCTGAAAAATAAATGACCCCACTGGTCATTGGCTGCGGAGGCCCCACAGAGCGGCAATATATGAGTTTCTCTAAATAAATAGACGACCCCACTGGTCATTGGCTGCGGCAGCCCCACAGAGCGGCAATATATGTCTTTTCCTGAAAAATAGACGACCCCACTGGTCATTGGCTGCGGCAGCCCTATAGAGCGGCCCCATTTGTCATTGGCAGCACCGCGTATAAGATCATGAAATAAAACGGCCCACACATCAGCGATAGATGGATGGCTGCTCCGACGTGTCTCCTGACCCTACCCGTCAGCACGAGACGGTCAGGGAGGAGCTGCCCCTGTGCGGCCCCACCCGGTCAGACTAACGGTCAAGGCCTCTGACCTGACGGCTACCGGCCGTTCCAGCACTTGTGCGTGTTTCAAACTAGAGGAGGGGAAAACTGAGGAAAAACTAAGGGACTGGGGAAAACTGAGTACAACTAACGAACCAGGGGCACGAAAATAGAAATCCCTAAAAAGAAAAGGCTTAAATTAACAAGTATTAAATAATTGGGTTTTTATTAAAAATAAAAGTTTCATATTATATTTTTATTGGATAGAGTTTTCTTTTCTAAGAATTTTAATATCTCATTTATATTTTTCTGACTTAAATTGGATTTTCTAAATTTATTTGAAGTTGTAGTAATTTACTGGAATTAAATTTAAATGGTAATTACTAAAGTTACCCGGCCAGGATACACCCACAGTCAATGACTGGTGGGGTCCTAGCCATGTCACATGCCACGGTGGCACCGACGTGGCAGGGATCACGGTGACCGACGGTCAGTCGCCGATGGTCGCCGGCATTCCCGGGTTCCCGCGGTTGCGTGCAGGGGTGCGTTGGAAAGAGCTCACCGAGCTGAACCACCTGGTGGTGGCGCCGCTCCGGTATGGTCACCGGAGCGTGCCCGGTGGCGAGGTGCGGCGGCGGTTCTCACAGACTTGCGATGTGGGGGCACTACGGCGAGCAATTGAACAAGCTAGGCATGCTGTGCGGTAGAGAGGCTCACCAGGAACACGACGAGCTTGGCGGTGAGGTCTCTGGTGGTCTAGGTCGTCGGAATTCATGGCGCCGGCCGCCGGAGAACACAAGGTCGATGGCGGCGCTACAGGATGCTTGGGATCGATTCCTCTTGCATACAGAGCAAGTTGAGGATGGCGATTCCAACGGTGGTCATGGCGAGGCTCGGGGAGGTCCTATTCGACGGCGATGGCCGGAGGCCGTACGGGCTAGGGTTTCGTCTTGGGCAAAAATTGAGCAGAGGAAGAAGAAGGTCGGGCTAGGGTTCGTCCAGGGATTTATACGGCTCCAGGGCGAGCCTCGTCACATCGTCGATGGAGGAGGGGTCGACAGCGAGAGAGGAGAAGAGGAGCACGGCGTGCTGCTGGCGTCCATGCGCGAGGAGAATATGAGGATGAGCCCCTCCCCCGATATTTGATCGAAGGGGTACGTGGGCTGCTCCTAGGTGGTGGCTTGGGCCGAGCGTTGGGCTGCTGCCAGGCCGCTTGCTGGGCTGCGACAGCCAGGTAAGCTGGTAAGCCTCTTTCTCTCCTTTTCTTTTATTTGTTTTTATTTCTTGTTTTGAATTCTGGTTTTAATTCATATTTGAATTCAATTCTATTTGCAGATATTTGTAATTATGCTAATTCATTCAAGATTTAGTATACTGACTATTGTTTCACTATTCTATTCGAGTTCATATTGTGTATTAGATTATTTGCATATTTGTGAACTTATTCAAAATAGCAAATAGACATGATTTTATATCCTCATTTTATGTTTATGTTTTTCTTGTGGATCAATCTGTTTGAAGTATTAGAGTTGATAATTCTAGCTCAGGGTATTTCAGAAGTTATCATTAGGACTTGGTATCTTGTTTGAGAAGTTGGTTGTTCACATATGATTTTATGTGAGCCTTAATTTGTTAGGGTTTTATGATTTCTATTACAATCATATTTCAGAGTTGACACTAGGATTATATTTAATAACACCTTGAATTACTTAGAGTAGGTATTACTCTCATTATGAGTTGGTCTTAATTAAGTAGTTGATCTCCACCATGGTTCTAATCAAATGGTTTAGCACTAGGTTATTCTTGAGTTCCATAATGAAGCATGAGCTTTAATTAGTGATCAATTATAGGGTTCTCATCATACTCACCTAATGGCAATTGGTTTGAATCTCAATCAGGGCTTGGTTTTATATTATGATCACCATAGTGATTCATAGACTAGGTTCGAGATATAATTCTAGTTTGTAGAATTGGGATGACATCATATTGCATTTGTTAGGGTTTACTCTCTTCTATACATGATGAAATGGTTGCTTGCTTAATAGTTCATGTGCTTTCCTAATTACTAAGGATTTGAGAATTGGTTTTATCTTCTACCAATTAACTCCTATTATTATCCCCAACTTATCATGAAAGTAACTACATTGATTACAGTTCTTTTTTATAGTTAACTTTGGTCATATGGATGTATGGTTTCTCTCCATATGAAGTATAGTGTTTAACTCTAAGGTTTTCTTAGGTTCATTAATTTATGAAACATAGATATGGTAAGATTCTATTTGTGATCACCAAGTGGTTCACAATTAAAGGTTGGGATATAAGTCTAGGGTTGCTTACTAGTGATCTCCGTATAATTTCATGTGGGAATGAGATCTACTTATTCTAGTAGGGTTTAACTTATCTTCACATACCTCAAGAGCATGATCATGGATTAGGCATGATCAACTTGTTCTTAATATCTCTACCTCAAGTTCTTAGGGTTTATGATCATCACTCAATTTATAATGATCAAGGTTTGGCTTCCTAATAAGGTATCTCTCATTAAATAGGTTTCTTACTTCCATGATCAAGCATTATCTTGATGAACTAAGGTATACCACTTCTATTTTACTTTCTATGATGGGCTATTATGGTTGCAACAATAATTTATATCCCAGGGGAATACCTGAGATATTTTGTTAAAGTTCTAAATAAACAATGATGACATAGTCATCTAGGTATATGGATAGTTCTCTCCCTCACATTCAAGTGTTGCCTCAACTACTTAAGTGTAACACCATAACTTGAGCTCTCTTATATAGAAATGGATTATTCTAGGGTTTATGGTGTACTTAATATTTCCTTAGGTATCTAGGCTAGGACTCCACTTGGCTATCTTGGTTGAATTAATCTCCTCCTTACTTTATCAATTCATTGATATGGTATTATTTCATGTGACATTAGGTTATCTCACCACTCCAAGGGAAATGGTTTTCAACCTAATACTTTAATTCAAAGGTTGTCCTTTATTCTTAAATAGGTAAAGCTAAGATTGGTATGAGTGGTCTCTCTCTCATTTGGGGAAGGACTTTAATACTAACTTAAGGTTAGGCTCCATAGAAAATGCTGTGGTCACCAATATCTATGGTTAACATAAATGGATTCTCTCTCTAGGGAATATCTTGAATAAGATCCTAGAGTTCCTCTTAAAGATGATGATTTGAATACTTGGATGTATATCCAAGGTTTAGCTCAAGGTTTGTTATTGCTTCTCTAATAATTATAATAGAACTCTCACCTCTCAAGGTTTGATACTTAATTATGTGGAATAGAGAAGAATATATATTTCTAGAGTTGATCTCCATGTCATGTTTCCAAGAATGAAGTAAAATAAATACCATGAGGTTCATGGTAGGATCATGGATTAGTTTAAGACATGGAAAAGATAAGTCAAGAATGACTTCTCCATTTTATTGTTACTTGATTTGCAATTGAATTGGTGTTCATATGCTATGGCAAGGATTACCATAATATGATCTTTTATGAGGTCAAGTAATTGATCATTGATTGAGGTGTTGCTGTGTTTATTTTAATCTCCTCTGATCTAACCCCTTAGATCAAATCATCTCTACCCAAAACAAGGTTTTAGCATAGTCACATTGAGGTTTATAGCGCTTGACTTGATGAGCTACTTCAATTCCACCAAGGTCAAGTGAAACTTCAGTTACTGTGACTGTTTTACTTTAAAGCGCGAAAATTCCCCAGATTTTCTATGCATGAATGCAATGCACACATCTGTTTCCTCTTTATTTGTAACCCCAATACCTGGGATATTACAGTCTCTACCCCTTAAACTAAACTTCGTCCTCGAAGTTTGATCTCTTTCACGTTTCCGGAGTGTGGATCTGACTTGTGCAGACTATATCTTTTCTCGAACTCCGTATTGATCTTGTTGGATATATTTGAATATATCCCTTGTCCAGATTCTTCCTGGAATCCATTAGTGTCTGTCTCTGAACCATGGTTCTTACTTTGATTCTTTTATTTCTTCCAACTCTATAAGCTTGTTTCCTTTCTCTTTGAAGATTCAATGATTAGGTCTTATCCTGGTGCTGCTAGTCTTATTTGAAGACTAATTTGATAATAAACTCCTAATTGATCAATAGGTCTTTGTTTTCCCTTACTACCAAAACTGCAATAATGGTTCTAAGTAAGGTACTTAACATGGAAATGATCATGATGGTTTATTCCTCTCAGAATGGATTAGACTTATTTAGTCCATTCAATCATGGTTTATAATTGATACTTATAACTATTTTGGATTCTTTAGGTTCCATGAAAGGAATCATTTACTTAGGCTTTAGTTTTGGTATGACCAATCTCCTTTGGTCTTTGGCCTTATTGAGTTGTGTTGGCCTACGGTATTTCCTTTGTTCAACTTCTTTATACTTGACTTAATTGAGCTTTCGTACTTTTGAGTAGTTATTACTCACTTGCTCAAGTTATAGTCCAGTTCTTACTTCCTCGAGTTATAAACCTCGGCTTCTGGTCTGACATCTTTCTGAAAGTAGTGTTCGTTAATCTTATGAAAATAAGATCGAACTTCCTCTCAGTTCAGATCTTCTTCCTTTATCTTACTCAAAGTATTGAGTCGTGGTACATCCAACTCAATCTTTACTCTACCCCTTAGAGTTTTCTTATGGTCTTAAACTCCTTTGCTTCCAACTATTGTACTTATGGTGAGAATATTGGTCTAGGTTTAGTTTATGGTTTGTACTCTTATAAGGTCTTGCGGAGAATGTCTATGGTGTATCCACTCAATTGTGGACATCCAATGTGAATCCTTCGACTAAATGATTATAAATCATTGTTATTTGGCTAACAATTTTTTTTTACAACTTCTTGATACAATTAATCCAATGGTGGACTACTTGATACCAATTGTGGCTATTTGTTATCTAAAAGTGTACTCTATTATATGTTTTTACCAATTGGTCGAGACATCTTCTACTCTATTTCGCAGTTTTGATCCTATACCACAACTGTGGTCTTTTGATACCAACTGTGGTCTTCTTATATCTGCTACGGATTCATAGGTCATCTTCCTTTCTTCAAGGTTTATTTTGCAAGAAAGCCACTAGCTGACACTATAAATATAGTATCCTAAGTGATTTCCCATGCATTCCCTCTTCTATGTTGACTATGGATCTACTTCAGCTTCACCATAATCACCAGATTTCTCACATTCATGCTTCTCCCGTACTAAAGTACTCCGCTGTTGAGGCAAAGCATGAGTTTTGGGTGATACTTCCTTCAGAGTATTGTGGTTGCTTCCCACAACTTTGCTCCTTTTTCTGATGAACCTTCATCTTGTCTTCGGAATCTTCCAGAATTCGTCGCTTCCTCAAACGAATACTATTACCCTCTAGATCTATAGCATCAAGTAAGAACTTGATATTGCAACATGCATTTGCATATCAAAGTCGAACTTCATGTATGGATCTAGTCAATCAATGAAAATCCAATAAAAATCCAAGAAGATTCAGCTTTGTGTATATAATACACATCATCATAAGCCTGAATATACTAGTTGAGTAAGACATCTCTAAACATCAGACTGAGATGTGTAGTATATAACACCACATAAGATAGGTTTATATCGTGATACTTAGCACGAGTATATGGGATTCTACTATTTGTCTCAACATATACCTTAATTGCACAGTTGCAATGAGATAAACTTGAAACAAAGTGGTCTGGGATGGTTACGGTTAACCTAAATTTGTTTGGAAGTACTAACAAAGTATTATACCATAGATAAGTGCTATTTAGGACTACTTCCTATGATACCACTATCTAATATGGTTACTCTGAATACATATTTATTAGGATATAGTTCCTATACTTCTAAGTGTTTATACCATAAGCATATGGTCATGATGTGCTTGGCACACTTCCCATATTTTTGGAACACAGTTCTTGCACTACTGTTGAACAACTGGCTTCTTATTGTACTCATCTTAATTATTTATGATGTTTTAGTCCATCACATAATGACTCTCAAGTGAATCATATGTGATTACTATTTCTACCATATAAGTAGACATATATTATTCCTATCACTCTTCCTTATCTCCCATGATTGACTCATCATGGTCTATACTACCTCATATCACTTGTTTTTATCACTTACTATGAGTTATTTAACAAGTTTAGATAAATTTTACTTACCCTATTACTTGTTTTAGTATACACATTCTAGTAGGATATTTCATTTATAAACTTATCCTGATCACTTGATATCGTTCCTATTACAGGTCTGAATAGTTCTTACTTAACCATAACATGTGTTGGTACACATCTTCCAATAGGATATCTTCCTTATGGTTGTATCCTCTCTTTGGACTACCATGTATTGTATACCAACTGTGATCTACTCATCTATTGTTTAAGGACTTCATGGTATACTATATGTTTGGGATTAGTTAACTAACTTTACTTAGTAAAGATAGTTAAGAAAGGTTGACTTAAGTGTGTCAGGATTATTCTCAAGTGAATATCCATCTCAAGTCATAAGAAGATTTGGTTCAACTAAGACAACTTCCTATAGACACTACCAATCCTATAGGTCTCATTTAAAGGGTTTTAATCCTAGGGTCAAAGCATTTGCTCTGATACCAACTGTGGTGACCCGACATACCACTGCATGGTGTAGTATGCAAGTCTGATATAACACCAATGAAACACCGTTCCACGAGTATTATATCGCTCAGAGTGGTATAACAGAAACATATGCGGGTCCAAGGCATGTCTATAGAATTACACACAGACTCTGTTACATAAGATCATCACAGCCTCCTACTTTACAATGAGGTAAAACTGCAGATAACTCCAGAAGAACGACTCGTAGTCTAATCCTATCACGAACTCTATTTGTAGAGTATTTAACTAGCTATAGAGGCTAAGAATAGATTCTAGCTAAATAGGAGCTAGGTTTAGGAATCTAGTTCCCTTCTATGGCTAAACTAGGTTTTCTCCTTGTTGGATGTGGTATCTGATTCCTCTGACAGGGTCCTATCTCTTGAAGTAGTTGTTGACTCCTCGGCCTTCGAGTTGCACTGTAGATCCTCCTTCGATGCCTCCATATCTAAGCAGGGGATTTAAGAGTGGGATGAGTACGAGCGTACTCAACAAGTTCATTATAGGAAAGAGGTGTTTAATGCACTAGCTACAGCATTAGACCAGAAAGTCTAATACCAATGCAAGTTTTCATAACCATTTCTTCAAAAGGTTGCTTTTATTCAGAAGAACTATGTCCGTCAACCTTCACCGGTTTACTAGAACTTCATGGAGCTCCTTTCCGGCCGCGTTCACAGTTCCATATCCCGGAACAGGGAGTGACAGGTCACGGTTCTTTACACTCTGCAGAGGTGTGTTGCTTTACCCATAAGAGATCTTAACCTTGGTGCCAACCGGACATATTCCCCGTCCACACTTCCTATGGTGTGAGGCCCGGTATAAGGTCTAGCCAATCATGTTCCTCTGCTACCTCGCACACCCACCCTTTGTTGCATACCCCGACCCTGGGTCCACGCCGGTCCCATTATTCCCATATATTTCAGGGTGGACCCCGACCACGACGACAATGCAGGGCTCTACCATACATTCCTATGCCGGTAGCTGCAACCCATCATAGACCGCAATACCGTGGGGACTTAAGGCTTCCCCAGCCCACCGCTTGTTCTTCGGGCGACAAGTGTCTACGGACAATGCCGTGGGGACTTAAGGCTTCCCCAGCCTACCGCTCGCCCCCGACAGATACAAGTGTCTACGGTAAAGCGCGTCCGTTGATGTACGAGAGGTGGAAACACTTTTGACTACTCCGTCCCACTCCAGATCTTATGGTTAACACGGGTATTATGGCACAAGAATCACTGGCGACATTTGTTGTTTAATCCTAGATGGATATAAACCCTTGCAATGGAACCTCCACCATATCAACACAATCCATGGTTCCATTGCCCACCACATAGTCATATTCATAGTTATGAAAATAGTGGTTTTGCTTTTTATGCAATAGTGATAAAAATAGTACTTTGCAAGTAATTTGATAAAAATACTCAAATGACATGAGCAAGTGATGAACTTGCCTTTCTTGACTGCAAGATTATGCAGGCAAGGTCTTCGATACGCAATAACTCCAAATTCTGAAATAGCATCATCGTCCGGTAAGGACGATGTTTAAAAGATTGGCAAAGATGCAATAATGCATAAGTATGAGATGCAATCGCTCTAAGCGTGACCTAACCCCGATGATTTAGGATCAGTGAGTTGTAATGATTGGTTCAGGGTGTGTTTCACTTTTAGAGTGATTCACAAACAAGGTTCTTATTAGGGTCTTGTTGTATTAGAATCATAAGCAAGTGGTAATATGCATAGTAACAATCATACATATCAAGGAATAGTACTTGTATAATAAGTAAAGAGCATTTGTCAATTTTAAGTCCTATAGTGCATGGTTGACGATTACTTAATAATTACTTCAAAAGAATAACTTGTAAAGAACATGTTCTTTGATGAAGAACAAGTGTGATAATTAAGTTTGTGGGGTTCTATGGTTTCCTATGAGTCCAATTCGTTTCTGGAGTAAGTATTAGATGGATCACATCCTCGTTGGATTCATCAGTTACTAGGGCTTGTATTGTTGAATTAAGCCTAGGCATCCTAAGCATTTGTTCATATAAGGTTGCTATCAAGATTGTTTCATCTTGTTGGTGATAGCTAGCTAGGGTTTATAGGTCCTTATAGGCAGGGTTGAGGATGATTCTTTATTTATTTCAAAAGAATAACTTTTGAAGAACATACTTCTTAAGTAATAAGAAGTATATCAATTAGGGTTGAGGTTGCCTAGGTTTTGTTATTGGATTCACTAAGTAAGGAATGGTGGTTTCCTAAATAGGATGTTTAATAATTATCTCACACTAATAGGGTTTAGTGTGTATGGGATATGATGTCATTATTAGCATGGTTGCTATTGGAGTTCATCACAATGGTGTGATGCTATATAGGTATGAGTAAGGTTGATACTTTTGATGATAGGAATTAGGGTTTAGACTTAGGTGTTCCTATTTGATCATCTAGGTTTGAGGAGATGAACACATGGAATGCTAAAGTCTTAGTGATAGGCTCCTATATTTATGTGGACCTGGATATGCACTTAGTGGCTAATTATGGATCTAGGTATGAATACGATGTCTCTTGATCACATGTCCTAACCTAGGGTTTAGGTTTAGAAGCAAATTAAGGTTCATATGTAATAATGGAATTAGGGTTCCTAATTAATTTAGGGTTTTAGGATCCCACATGAAATGATGAGTTCCTAGTTTTCTACCATATGGAACTAGGGTTGCATAATTACTATTTAGTTCTTGGTTAATAACTTCATTAATAAAGTTGAAGTTATTAATAACTTCAGAATAAAATAATATTCAATTTCGCTTTTTATTATTTTTAAATAATTTACTAATTAGGGTAATTATTAATTAGGGTTTAAATTTCCCTAATAATGATTTAATAGGATAGCAAATAAAGAAAATTAGTTTTCATGTTTTCTTTATTTACTTACTGGTTTTATTTAATTTATAAATGGTTTCTTAATTTCTATTTTTTTTAATTGTATTTTGAATTAAAAGAAAAGGCTTAAATTAACAAGTATTAAATAATTGGGTTTTTATTAAAAATAAAAGTTTCATATTATATTTTTATTGGATAGAGTTTTCTTTTCTAAGAATTTTAATATCTCATTTATATTTTTCTAACTTAAATTGGATTTTCTAAATTTATTTGAAGTTGTAGTAATTTACTGGAATTAAATTTAAATGGTAATTACTAAAGTTACCCGGCCAGGATACACCCACAGTCAATGACTGGTGGGGTCCTAGCCATGTCACATGCCACGGTGGCACCGACGTGGCAGGGATCACGGTGACCGACGGTCAGTCGCCGATGGTCGCCGGCGTTCCCGGGTTCCCGCGGTTGCGTGCAGGGGTGCGTTGGAAAGAGCTCACCGAGCTGAATCACCAGGTGGTGGCGCCGCTCCGGTATGGTCACCGGAGCGTGCCCGGCGGCGAGGTGCGGCGGCGGTTCTCACGGACTTGCGACGTGGGGGCACTACGGCGAGCAATTGAACAAGCTAGGCATGCTGTGCGGTAGAGAGGCTCACCAGGAGCACGACGAGCTTGGCGGCTAGGTCTCTGGTGGTCTAGGTCGCCGGAATTCATGGTGCCAGCCGCCGGAGAAGACAAGGTCGATGGCGGCGCTACAGGATGCTTGGGATCGATTCCTCTTGCATACAGAGCAAGTCGAGGATGGCGATTCCAACGGTGGTCATGGCGAGGCTCGGGGAGGTCCTATTCGACGGCGATGGCCGGAGGCCGTACGGGCTAGGGTTTTGTCTTGGGCAGAAATTGAGCAGAGGAAGAAGAAGGTCGGGCTAGGGTTCGTCCAGGGATTTATACGGCTCCAGGGCAAGCCTCGTCACATCATCGATGGAGGAGGGGTCGACAGCGAGAGAGGAGAAGAGGAGCACGGCGTGCTGCTGGCGTCCATGCGCGAGGAGAAGATGAGGATGAGCCCCTCCCCCGATATTTGATCGAAGGGGTACGTGGGCTGCTCCTGGGTGGTGGCTTGGGCCGAGCGTTGGGCTGCTGCCAGGCCGCTTGCTGGGCTGCGACGGCCAGGTAAGCTGGTAAGCTTCTTTCTCTCCTTTTCTTTTATTTGTTTTTATTTCTTGTTTTGAATTCTGGTTTTAATTCATATTTGAATTCAATTCTATTTGCAGATATTTGTAATTATGCTAATTCATTCAAGATTTAGTATACTGACTATTGTTTCACTATTCTATTCGAGTTCATATTGTGTATTAGATTATTTGCATATTTGTGAACTTATTCAAAATAGCAAATAGACATGATTTTATATCCTCATTTTATGTTTATGTTTTTCTTGTGTATCAATCTGTTTGAAGTATTAGAGTTGATAATTCCAGCTCAGGGTATTTCAGAAGTTATCATTAGGACTTGTTATCTTGTTTGAGAAGTTGGTTGTTCACATATGATTTTATGTGAGCCTTAATTTGTTAGGGTTTTATGATTTCTATTACAACCATATTTCAGAGTTGACACTAGGATTATATTTAATAACACCTTGAATTACTTAGAGTAGGTATTACTCTCATTATAAGTTGGTCTTAATTAAGTAGTTGATCTCCACCATGGTTCTAATCAAATGGTTTAGCACTAGGTTATTCTTGAGTTCCATAATGAAGCATGAGCTTTAATTAGTGATCAATTATAGGGTTCCCATCATATTCACCTAATGGCAATTGGTTTGAATCTCAATTAGGGCTTGGTTTTATATTATGATCACCATAGTGATGCATACACTAGGTTTGAGATATAATTCTAGTTTGTAGAATTGGGATGACATCATATTGCATTTGTTAGGGTTTACTCTCTTCTATACATGATGAAATGGTTGCTTGCTTAATAGTTCATGTGCTTTCCTAATTACTAAGGATTTGAGAATTGGTTTTATCTTCTACCAATTAACTCCTATTATTATCCCCAACTTATCATGAAAGTAACTACATTGATTATAGTTCTTTTTTATAGTTAACTTTGGTCATATGGATGTATGGTTTCTCTCCATATGAAGTATAGTGTTTAACTCTAAGGTTTTCTTAGGTTCATTAATTTATGAAACATAGATATGGTAAGATTCTATTTGTGATCACCAAGTGGTTCACAAGTAAAGGTTGGGATATAAGTCTAGGGTTGCTTACTAGTGATCTCCCTATAATTTCATGTGGGAATGAGATCTACTTATTCTAGTAGGGTTTAACTTATCCTCACATACCTCAAGAGCATGATCATGGATTAGGCATGATCAACTTGTTCTTAATATCTCTACCTCAAGTTCTTAGGGTTTATGATCATCACTCAATTTATAATGATCAAGGTTTGGCTTCCTAATAAGGTATCTCTCATTAAATAGGTTTCTTAGTTCCATGATCAAGCATTATCTTGATCAACTAAGGTATACCACTTCTATTTTACTTTCTATGATGGGCTATTATGGTTGCAACAATAATTTATATCCCAGAGGAATACCTGAGATATTTTGTTAAAGTTATAAATAAACAATGATGACATAGTCATCTAGGTATATGGATAGTTCTCTCCCTCACATTCAAGTGTTGCCTCAACTACTTAAGTGTAACACCATAACTTGAGCTCTCTTATATAGAAATGGATTATTCTAGGGTTTATGGTGTACTTAATATTTCCTTAGGTATCTAGGTAGGACTCCACTTGGCTATCTTGGTTGAATTAATCTCCTCCTTACTTTATCAATTCATTGATATGGTATTATTTCATGTGACATTAGGTTATCTCACCACTCCAAGGGAAATGGTTTTCAACCTAATACTTTAATTCAAAGGTTGTCCTTTATTCTTAAATAGGTAAAGCTAAGATTGGTATGAGTGGTCTCTCTCTCATTTGGGGAAGGACTTTAATACTAACTTAAGGTTAGGCTCCATAGAGAATGCTGTGGTCACCAATATCTATGGTTAACATAAATGGATTCTCTCTCTAGGGAATATATTGAATAAGATCCTAGAGTTCCTCTTAAAGGTGATGATTTGAATACTTGGATGTATATCCAAGGTTTAGCTCAAGGTTTGTTATTGCTTCTCTAATAATTATAATAGAACTCTCACCTCTCAAGGTTTGATACTTAATTATTTGGAATAGAGAAGAATATATATTTCTAGAGTTGATCTCCATGTCATGCTACCAAGAATGAAGTAAAATAAATACCATGAGGTTCATGGTAGGATCATGGATTAGTTTAAGACATGGAAAAGATAAGTCAAGAATGACTTCTCCATTTTATTGTTACTTGATTTGCAATTGAATTGGTGTTCATATGCTATGGCAAGGATTACCATAATATGATCTTTTATGAGGTCAAGTAATTGATCATTGATTGAGGTGTTGCTGTGTTTATTTTAATCTCCTTTGATCTAACCCCTTAGATCAAATCATCTCTACCCAAAACAAGGTTTTAGCATAGTCACATTGAGGTTTATAGCGCTTGACTTGATGAGCTACTTCAATTCCACCAAGGTCAAGTGAAACTTCGATTCTTTATTCTTGTTTTACTTTAAAGCGCGAAAATTCCCCAGATTTTCTATGCATGAATGCAATGCACACATCTGTTTCCTCTTTATTTGTAACCCCAATACCTGGGATATTACATTCTCCTTATACTACTACATAAAATTTTGACACACTACTCACTTCTCTAACTTACTCATCATAATTCTTCACAGATGGAGTACACCTGCAAGTCTTATCAGCTTGGCCACGAAGGAAACCTCATGTTCGAGAAGGATTTGAAACAACTGGTTGATTATTTAGGACGCTCGTATCCCGAGTTCTTCGGAATACCCCTCAACAATCCATCAGGAGGACAACCTCGGTGGGAAGTGACTACAAATCTGAGAGGAAAGCTTGGAGCCCCAACATGGGAAACCATCTGGTTTTCTGTAACGGGAAGCACTTGGAAGGAAGGACTAGTCAGAGCGATGCAAGAAGCAATCGCCCGTCTGTGTGGACAGAATATCAACAAGCTCCAGAATACCCGCTTCATTTACTACCCAGGACATGACCCCATGGGAAGACCAATAATCATGCCCTCGCACCCGGAGATGAACCACTATGTTGCCTACCTCGACTATATGCTGTACAAGACCCGCAAGGAGTTGGACAATGCCCTCGCCTTAAGCCAAGCATATTACCCGTGAAGATGAAGAATCCTCCCCTGAAGAGTAGTATCTTTTAAAGCACTTTCGTATGTGTGAGTTGTATCAGGATCCCCTTGTATCGTAGAACGAATGAATGGTTCTTCAAACCAACAGTGTGTTAGCTTTGTAATATATGATGCTTGGTATGAATGAAAGAGTGTTGTTGGTTTTTACCCCCGCAACACTACTCAAATTTTCAAGTTATGAACTTTTAAAACTTTAACAAAACAAACCATAGAAATTTCCCTCTTATCTTATCATCATCTACCTCAGTGTTCAGATGGCCCCACCAACCCGCAACGCCACCCAGGATGCCATGATGCAACTGCTGCGGATGATGATGGCAGACCGAGAAGCCGAAAGAGCTGAATGCCAAGCAAACATTGCTGCACTTCAACAGATAGCTCAGAACAATCAAGGCCATGGAAACCACGATCACCCTGGATCGAAGCTGAAGAACTTTTAGAACACCAACCCACCCATGTTCAGCAAGACTGAGGAACCCCTAGATGCTGATGACTGGCTCCAGACAATGGAGAACAACCTCGAAGTTGCGGGAGTTGAAGCCGCAGAGAAAGTACTGTTCGCCACCCACTACCTGTCAGGACCTACCAGAGCCTGGTGGACAAGTGCCCGCGCAATGAATGCGGGGCAAATGATGACCTGGGAGGACTTCAAGCTGAAGTTCAGCAAATACCATGTGCCCCAAGGACTGATCAAGAAAATGAGAGACGAGTTCCGTGAACTCAAACAAGGAAGGATGTCCGTGGTGGAATACCGCGACAAGTTTCTCACTCTGTCAAGGTACGCCCCGGATGAGACCGACACCAATGAGAAGAGAAAGGAAAGATTTCTGAACGGACTGCATGATGAGATGCAAACTTTGTTAGTGAACATTCCATTCGCTGACTTAGAAGCCCTCGTGGACTCAGCCATACAGATGGAAGGAAAGCTACATCAGGCCAATGAGAACCGCAAGCGCAGGATGATGAACCAGAATGGACCCCACCATACCCAGAAGTACCGCAACAACTCCTCTGGAGGATTCACCCCAAGATACAACAAGCCCCCTGCTCAGAATTATCGCCCCAACTACACCAACAACAACGGAGGACCCCCGAAGCCCGGAGGCAACAACAACAACAGCCACAACAACAACAACCACCACAACAACAACAACAACAATGGAAACAGCAACAACACCAATACTGCTCCAAGGACTGGAAGCAATGCTACCCCCATCACCCCCAAGGACAAGGCAACAATCAACTGCTATGAATGTGGAGTTGTGGGTCACTACTACAACGAGTGCCCCAAGAAGCTTGCCAAGATTGCCTCCAATATCGCTGCACCTGCCCAGCAACAGCGCCGCTTCGCAGGTAGAAGGAACCAAAACAACAACAACGGCCGTCTCTACCACATGAATGCCACTGAAGCTCAGGAAGCACCCCAGACCATGCCAAGTATGTCTTCTGAAGGAGATATGCCCAAGAGGCAATAATAAAAGTGGTTATTATATATCTTTATGTTTATGATAAATGTTTATATACCATGCTATAATTGTATTAACCGAAACATTGATACATGTGTGATATGTAAACAACAAAGAGTCCCTAGTATGCCTCTTAACTAGCTTGTTGATTAATGGATGATTAGTTTCATAATCATGAACATTGGATGTTATTAATAACAAGGTTATATCATTGTATGAATGATGTAATGGACACACCCAATTAAGCGTAGCATAAGATCACGTCATTAAGTTATTTGCTATAAGCTTTCGATACATAGTTACCTAGTCCTTATGACCATGAGATCATATAAATCACTTATACCGGAAAGGTACTTTGATTACATCAAACGCCACTGCGTAAATGGGTGGTTATAAAGGTGGGATTAAGTATCCGGAAAGTATGAGTTGAGGCATATGGATCAACAGTGGGATTTTTCCATCCCGATGATGGATAGATATACTCTGGGCCCTCTCGGTGGAATGTCGTCTAATGTCTTGCAAGCATATGAATGAGTTCATAAGAGACCACATACCACGGTACGAGTAAAGAGTACTTGTCAGGAGACGAGATTGAATAAGGTATAGAGTGATACCGATGATCAAACCTTGGACAAGTAAAATATCGCGTGACAAAGGGAATTGGTATCGTATGTGAATGGTTCATTCGATCACTAAAGTCATCGTTGAATATGTGGGAGCCATTATGGATCTCCAGATCCCGCTATTGGTTATTGGTCGGAGTGAGTACTCAACCATGTCCGCATAGTTCACGAACCGTAGGGTGACACACTTAAAGTTGGATGTTGAAATGGTAGAACTTGAATATCGAATGGAGTTCGAATATTTGTTCGGAGTCCCGGATGAGATCCCGGACATCACGAGGAGTTCCGGAATGGTCCAGAGAATAAGATTCATATATAGGAAGTCATTTTATAAGATTTAAAATGATCCGAAAGGTTCTATGGAAGGTTCTAGAAGGTTCTAGAAAAGTCCGGAAGAAACCACTTTGGAAGGCGGAGTCCCAAAGGGACTCCACCTCCATGGCCGGCCAACCCTAGAGGGGGAGGAGTCCCAAGTGGACTCCCCTAAGGGGGCCGGCCACCCCCCCACATGGAAGGGGGGAATCCCACCCCAAGTGGGATTCCCACCTTGGGTAGGTTTCCCTATCACATGGAAGGTTTTGGGTTCGGGTCTTATTCGGAGACTTGTAGTCCAACACTTGGGGCTTCCACCTATATAATGAGGGCCAAGGGGAGGGGGCCGGCCACCCCAACAAGCACAAGGTGGCCGCACCACCTCAAGTGGCCGGCGCCCCCTCTCCCCAAACCCTAGCCGCCCCACTCCTCCACATCCCGCACGCTTAGCGAAGCTCCGCCGGATTTCTCCACCACCACCGACACCACGCCGTCGTGCTGCCGGATTCAAGAGGAGCTACTACTTCCGCTGCCCGCTGGAACGGGGAGGTGGACGTCGTCTTCATCAACAACCGAACGTGTGACCGAGTACGGAGGTGCTGCCCGTTCGTGGCGCCGTGATCAAGATCTTCTACGCGCTTTTGCAAGCGGCAAGTGAACGTCTACCGCAGCAACAAGAGCCTCATCTTGTAGGCTTTGGAATCTCTTCAAGGGTGAGACTCGATAATCTCCTCGTTGCTACCGTCTTCTAGATTGCATCTTGGCTTGGATTGCGTGTTCGCGGTAGGAAATTTTTTGTTTTCTATGCAACGAATCCCTACATCTTCCTGTTAATCAAAATGCTCAATCTCTCTTAGGAACCTAACTTTTCTAAAAATCTCGGGACGAGATTTGTTTAAGGGGGAAGGGTTTGTAACTTCCCAAAAATTTCAAAACAAAACAAATGAATTTCCCTAGTTCCAAATTTTGGAACCAACAAAAACTTTTATTAAATTAAGTTTGATACATAGTGATCTTGCTTAATTCTTGTGCTATTGCCATGATGGCTTGTTATAGTATTTTTGAAATAATCTTAAACCCTAAACCTCACCTCTCTTCTCACCACCCAAGTTAAACTAAAATAAAAGGAAATTAAATAAGAAAAAGGCATATGTGCCTATGGCTATATTTATAAATCTTTACCCTAAGCTCTTCTACTTTGTTTAGAGGTTTGGAAAACCTTCATACACCTTACCTAGTACTTATCAAACCAAATCCAAAGTGAAATAAAAGAAAATAAAAAGAAACTAAAAATGCCATAGAGGCATATGAGAGTAAAATAGAAAATATGTGAATTTAAGAATCTTGACCCTAAGACATGTTGTGAATGGTTGGATCACTCCTCTATACCATTTCAACACTCAACAAAACTAATTGGGTCAAGCCAAGTCAAATTGAAAATCAAATGCAACATATGCATAGAGGCATATGTGACACATAGCCATTTCACCAAACCTTGACCTATGACTTTACACCTTGACCAAATGGTGTGAAACCATCTCTTAACCTAATCTAACACTAAATTGACCCTAACCCATGCCAAAGTAAAGCAAGGGAAACAATTTAAAAGATTAGTGAAAGTTGACATGTCACCTCTTATGTGTTATGGCCATTTTTGCAAATCTTTGAACTAGACCATTTGGAATGGTTTCAATGGTTTGGAAATGTTCCTAAACTAATAAGAATCACTTTGGAGTCAAGAAAAATCAAATCAAAAAGAGAGAAATCAAATAGGGAGAAAATCCCATTTTCACTCACATACACACTTAGCAAATTTTGCAAATCTTCAATCAAGGCCACTTTGGCTTGTGCCATTGTTTGTAAAACACTTATATATCACTTACAAACCCAAATGCATCAAAGAAACAAGAATCAAATCAAAGAAAATTGCAATTGCAACTTACATATGATAATGGTCATATGGCCACTTTATAAAATCTTCACCACTTTACCCCCCTGGTTTTGACTTTTCTTAAACCAACCTTGACCAACTCTTGCCATGTCATCCAAGACCATGTCAAAGTGAACAACTTTGCTGTTGACCACCCATGCTGACTTTGACCAGGTTGACCAGAATAGAATTGACAAGTGGAGACATTGAAATAAAGAGAAGATAACCCCCATTTTGAAATCTCACAAACCTTCACCAAATTAATCACCACCACCACCATTCTACCTCTCTATTTATATAAAAGAGATCCACCAAAAAGATTTCCAAAATTCGAATAAAAGTTTCATGCGGCCATTGTGCCGAGCACCTTGCAGGCAGAAATGTGCAAATGCAATACATCTCTTTGTCCAGCAGTTCTTAGCCTAAACCCCTTTCTAACCTTGATCATTATTGCTTCCCTACCTCTCCTGCATCAAGCCATGTACGTGCCAGTGATGATTAAAGTGTGGAGATGGCAAAACTTTGGCCATGCCGTGCACATGCCACACACACCAGCACTGATCCTCTCTGGCCCTCCTCTCTCTCGATCATCATGTCCTGGAGATGCCCATGCACTTACTGATCATGACCATGTACGGCCGGAGAGCGTGCGAGCAAGGCATTGGCCATGCGACGCACGCCCAGGCCACGCCAGAGCGTGCACTGGCACGACTCTGGACGCACCAGTACGCCACCTCGCCCCATCGCATCCGTCCTCCTTTCGCTTTTATCCTTTGCACGCGTGATCACCACCCCTCCTTCTCCCTCCTACACACCCCCATTGGCCGACGCTCGCCCGGACACTGTCGCCATGATCAAACCTCTGCCGCGCCCGTACTGCCAGGACGACGACGATGCCAGCACGCCCTCGTCCTCCCCTCGCTATCCCTTCACGCGCGTCGTCCTCGCCTTGATGCCCAGAAGCGCACGCCCCCATCGCCTTGCCCCTTCGAGCGCCGGAGAAGCCATGCCGTCGACGCTCTCTCACAGCACCCGCCGGTCACCTCCCATCTATAAATAGAGACCCTCCCGCACTGCAACCTCCACACCCTTCCTGCTCCCCTCCCTCTCCTCGACCTCCTCCACCTCTTCTCCACGCCAATTACGCCACAGAGAGCCCCAATTGAGCCATCGATCG
The DNA here is from genome assembly GCF_019359855.2 of Lolium perenne. Lineage (NCBI taxonomy): Eukaryota > Viridiplantae > Streptophyta > Magnoliopsida > Poales > Poaceae > Lolium > Lolium perenne. Next base: position 244,102,140 of record NC_067247.2, on the reverse strand, counting down.
CCGGAGTCCGCCACCTTGCAATCCCTCGACTCCGTCCACCTCCGCTCCTCCCACGGCTACCAGTAGGTTCCTCGTCGTCGACAACGTCATCTAGCGTCCGCGCCACCCCTCGCCGGAGCTCCATCACGCCACCGACCCCCTACCTCCGCCGCTGCAGCGAGGTCTTCTCCCCGACGAAGAAGACGCCTCTGCACCGCACGATCCACGTCTAATCCAACGGTTGAGGTTAGCACTTACCGTTTCGGTAGAATGGAGACGCTGACGTGTGGGACCCTTTGTCAGCAGGCCACAGCGCTAAGTTGGGCTGGCCTTTCTGCATTTTAAATCATTCGGCCCATCTAGTTCCCGCCTAGCCCACTTTGGTTAAATTCAAATATATTTGTTTCAGTTTATTTTCAATACTGGTCTGTGCTAAAAATTGAATAGTTTCAAATCTAAAAACTCAAATCTAGCAAACCAAAATGTTCTGGAAAGCTTATGAATTGATCTAGCTAATCCCACTAGATTCAACCCCATAACTTGTGTAGATTTTGAATAGCAAAAATAAAAAAACAGAGACTTTTCAGTATTCAAATAAATCTTAAAAATCAACCAATTTGAATTTTGAAGTGAATCCAATTGCTATAATTCACATTTCACCAACCCTAATTTAATATGTAAAAATATGATATAGGTTCTGTACATGATCATGGGCTAGAAGCAAAATATTGGCTATGTAATCAATACTAGTCCATTTAAACTATTTCAAATTTTAGGAATTTAAATCTATGAGGTGTAGCACCTCATTCAAAGCATTTTCTCAAGTGTTATGAAGTAATGTGATGACCTCTATTGCATAGGCTCATACTTGCTCACTTGTGGAATTTAAATCAATATAGTATTTGAGTCACCATGGTTATTTAAATCACATGAGATGATGAATCTCATTTAAATCATTTTTCTCAAATAATAAGTGCGAAGTGTTGACCTTGGTCAACATGTGATCATCCCTGGTTATTTGAGAAGATTAAACCTTAAGAAGATTCAATGAGAGGAAATTATTTCTCCAAACCAAAGAGAAACCCTAATCCCATTTTCAATGAGAGGAAATTATTGTCCTATTACTATGTAAGAAACCCTAGCATAATTTGGGAATAAATGTTAAGTAGTGATGCTAGATCATTTGTGTGAGCCAATAAGGCTAATTAAGACTACTTAAGTGTTGTTGGGTGATTGTATCCTCGTATTCGTTTATAGACGCTAGTACCGGAGACTATCAAGAGGAAGAGGTTTTCTACCAAGAGGACGAGCAAGAAAACTTTGATCACCTCACCAATCAAGGCAAGCTATTACCAATGCAAGCTAGATTAATGCAAGCTATTTTGGTTGCAAGCTTATATTCTATTGCCAAGTGCAAAGCTCTACAAGAGCAAGGCACCATTACATTTTACTTTATGATCCTATCCCAAGTTTTTTACTTTACAAGCTTTACTAGATTTTATTTATCAAAGTTACTTTTTGATTTATGATTCATTTGGTTTAGTTGTGGAGTAGTACAAGAGCATCACACTTAGCCTAGAAAGCTATAAGCTACTTAGCACCCCTCATAACTAGTTGCTAGTGCTAAAGATTAAAAGTGACTACTCTAGTTGGGAACTTGTGAATTGAAATGACTTTGAAAACCTTGGAATGATGAGTCATTCTATTGAAAGATTTTGAAGGTGAATGACTTGGTGAAACTTACCAAAATCTGATGGTTGGGTTCAGATGCGATACCATTCCAATTTTACAAGTACCCCCACAATACCTGAATCTGGGTAAGGCTTAGCTGGAAACTTATGTATTTTAGTATGGGTTCCCTCTTAACAAGCGTCATAGGGGTTATGTCGAGGCTGCCTCCATTGAATGTGAAATGACGTGAAATAAGGTGAATGTCCTACCCAAGCCCTGTGCAGTTCCCGGGTTGACGGTTTGTTTCCACCGGGAGGCCAAGCTCATGAGGAGAGGTGCCTATACTAGAGTATGTAAATGAAAGGTTAGGATTGGTAGTTCGCGTACTGCGTACGATAAATCAGGGCCAGTTACCCCTGACGAACTATTGCAATTATTGTGGCACAAGTGTACAACCTCTGCAGAGTTTAACCTATTCAAATAGCCGCGTCCGCGGTCATGGACAGTTGGAAAGGCCATACTGTTCCGTCATCAGAATTTTTTCCAAAAATATGAATGGTGACTTGTGACTTGAATTGAAAGGTGACTTTGACTTTGGATCACAACTGAGTTGTGGGAATGACACTAATGTTCCCACTAGAGTTAAGTTAGTAAAATGAAGAGGATTTGATTATTAAAGTGCTTATGAAATAAAACTGGCTTTCTGCAAATGAAACTAGAGCTTAGAACCCCCTTACTATAGTTGATAGTATTTACATTAGTTTGAGTTTGCGAGTACTTTAAAGTACTCATGGCTGTGTCCCTGGCTATTCGAATGGCCAGATTATGAAGAGGAGTACTAGAACCCGGAAGAAGGACAGCAGGACGTCTACGACAACTAGGATCACTCCTGACGTCAATAGTTGCCTGTGGAATAGATGGACTACTACTACGCTATTTTCGCTTCCGCTATGTGTTATGTAATGGATCAATAGAACTTCTATTATTGTAATGAGACTGGATCATGTGATCCTTTTTTTGTAAGACGATTATGGGTTGTAATGAATGATGTGTTGTGATATAAATCTATTATGTCTCGCAAAAACAATATTCCTGGGATTGCGAGGAATGGCATAATAGGCATCTGGACTTAAAAATCTGGGTGTTGACAATTGGCCTCTCTTTTGCCAGCATCACTTGGTCTATATACCAAGTGATGAATAATCCCTTTGGAGCATCTGCTCCATGCATGCTATGTGTGTTTGAGCATCTTGACTTATGTCACCATGGTTGCTGGTTTGTTGGTGTTTTTGTACTTGCCGATGATTAGATGGTTGGTCGATCACTCGTACACTTGGGGGTGGAGCAAGTGAGCCTGGTGTGATGGCACAAATATCAATATCTTGTGCATCCTACCTGGCCTCACTTAATCCATCCCTGGATATTAATATTTGTTTCGACCAACAAAGTATGAGGCATTCCATTTAGTTCATACTAGCTACTTCTTAATTGCATTGGCCTTTCTTCCATTTTAGTGCTGATGATAAATTGTTTGGTCACTTGTACACTCTGGGGTGGGGCCAGTGAGCCTGGTGCGATGGCACAAATATCAATCTCTTGTGCATCCTACCTGGCCTCGCTGACCCCATCCCTGAATGTTAATATTTCTTTCGACCAACAAAGTATGAGGCATATGATATCTAGTTGAGATACCACTTGGCTCTTTCTTCCATTTTAGTGCCGATGATTAGTATGTTTGGTCACCTATACGCTGCAATATACTTTGTAGACGGGCCCCCCTTACCCCGGCCACCGTTCCGTGAACGAGTCCTTGACGAGACAACAACACCGACCTGCCTCTCCGGCGCAGAACCACGCCAGTCCCAGCCGCCTCCCTTGTGGCCGCGTCTCCCGCGCTCTGCGCTTTTCTCCATGGCCGGACTACGATTGGACACACCGAGGGAATAATGATAATAACCATCACCACTATCGTCAGACTCCACAGGTGTAGAGTACTTTGCAGCAGATGCCACTTTTCTTCTCTCGCCGTGCAGTACGTGAACGAGTCCTTGATGCAAAGATGGTGCCGGCCTCCCTAGCATCATGCCGACCCCTGTTCCCGCGCTTCAGGCCGTGTCTCACGTGCCCTGCACTCTTCGCCTTCTTGCCCGGTGAGCGAATAGACTAATCGTTGGAATAAGGAAGCCGATGACGGCCGATCGCAATCTAATCTTGTGACCGACCGTCATCGGTTTCCTTATTCCAGCGATTAGTCTATTGGTTCACCGGGCAAGAAGGCGAACAGTGCAGGACGCGGGACACACGGCCTGAAGTGCGGCAACACGGGCCGGCATAATGCTGGGCAGGCCGGCACGGTCTTTGCATCAATGACTCGTTCACTGGACGGCGAGGGAAGAAAAATGAATGCTATGCACCTGTTGTGACGGCGATTATCATTATTCCCCCGGTGAGTCCAATCGTGGTCCGGCCATGAAGAAGAGCGCGGGAGACGCGGCCACAAGGGAGGCGGCTGGGACTGCCGTGGTTCTGCGCCGGAGAGGCAGATCGGCGTTGTTGTGTCGTCAAGGACCCGTTCACGGAACGGCGGCCGGGGAAAGGGGGCCCTTCTGCAAAGTATACTGCAGTGTATACTACAACTATGGTTTCTGACCATAGTATTTGTGTTGACCAACAATGTATGAGGCACTTATTCCATTTTGTCATTCCATTTGCTTTGGTATTTTCAAAATGCCGATGATTAAAATGTTTGGTCACCGTACACTTGGGGGTGGCGTAAGTGAGCCTGGTAAGATAGCACAAATATCAATCTCTTGTGCATCGGACTTGGTCTCACTTACGCCATCCCTGAATGTTAATATTTGTGTTGACCAACAATGTATGAGGCATTTATTCCATTTCTCTTGTGCATCGGACTTGTTGGTCTCACTTTCTTCCATTTTAATCATAGTAGGAACTGGATGAAGCAGCTGAAGCAAGCAAGCTTGGTGGGTAGAGAGGAGGGAGCAAAGGAGGAACCGGATAAAGACTACTTTGTATCTTGAAATTGTGAAATTTGTATGAATTAAGAGTTGTATGCAAAACATTTGACACTTGCCACTATATATGTAACTCGATCGGGCTCTAAGTACTGTGATGATGATGTATAATGTTGCTATGTTATATGTGTGAATATTATATCTGTCTATCTGTCTATATTATACCTGTATACTGTGTACAAAACCTGTATAATACACCAGGGAGCACAAAATCGAGTATACCTGTACATTGTTCTGTGGGGCACCAAAATAGAATTTAGTGGGGCACCTATTTCTGTGGCGCAACACGTCCATATGTGCCACAGAACAACTTAATTCTGTGGCGCGTGGTAAGGTGCGCCACAGAAACCCTATTTTTGTGGCGAAGTTTCTGTGGCGCACCACCCGTGCGCCACAGAATCAAGATTTCGTGCGCCACTGATGAGGCTTTTCCTACTAGTGTTTCCTCGGTGAGCCATCCACAATCCACCCCATAGTTGAGTTGTGAGTGTTTTTCTATCCAGAAAAAACCATAAAAAGTTAGGGTTAGGGTTTGCCATAGCCTTAGATTGCACTAATTTCGAGTTTTAGTTGATTTTCGTAGTTGTTTTTGCGTATCTTTTTTCTTCCATCTAGTATTGTTATGGTTTGTGTTTCCGCTATCATCTAGTTTTCAGTTTTGTTTCTCCGAGTCCACATAGCGTACAGTGTGCTTGTTCCCAACCATAGACACAGCCTTTCAATATACGTGGCAAGGAACTTTCCCAAAAGAGACTAGTTTTACCGCTCGACAGGCTGCTCGTTAGGTTATCGGTGCTTTGCAATTTCTGTTGGCCGTGTTACAAGGAGAAGGGTCGTAAAATAATAAAATTATTGTAGCTACAGTAACCGTGAGAAATAGAGCAAAAGAAAACGTGATTAAAAAAAAAGAGCGAAAAACAAAAGTGAAGTGCTCGTAAGATCAAGTGAAGGTCTTGTTTACTTTTCTGCACCTGTAGTTGAGCAATCTTGTGCCTGTTCCGTTGAGCTTTGCTACCGTCTCTCGAGTGCATTGCAACCTTTTCATCCATATAGTTTCATTGCCACATTTATCGCTTTGTGTGAGTATCATTGGTTGCCTACGGCCAGCGCTAGAGCTTGTTATTGGTGCAAATAGGTAGCCTACCTACAACCCCACATATCATGCTTTGTCGTGTGATTATTCTTATAACCTTGATATTCGCTTCGCTACATCCTTTCACTAGTTGTCCCTACAAGTGGTAAGCAATACTAATTCACTTTGGAGCGGTAAGACTACCTTTTCTTATCAGTTTTGAGTGAGTTGTGAGAGTACCACCATATATATTGTTTTAGTGCACTAATTTACTAACCATGTCTTCTAGTGATGAAAAAATTGTTAACCAGAAAAACAAGGATGCTGCTGATGTGATGACATGGAGGGAGTATGAAGCTCTTCGTAATGATATGTGACGTGAATTCCGCGTTCAGGACGAAGAACTAAAGGGGACCGTTGATGAGGTCGCCAAGAAGCTGGATACTACTAATGAGGCCGCCAATGCTATGCAAGATCAAATGACGGATATTCAGCGCAATATCCAAGCTTTGACACTAGCTGTTGAGAATTCGACCCAACAACAACATCATGAGGATGAAGATGCTGAGATTCAAGATGAAGCGCACGGTGCTGGTCGTGGTGTTGGATGCGGTAACCGTGGTTTTGTTGAACTCGTAGCTCATCGTGTTCCTCCACAACCGCAAGACGATTGTTTGGGTAAGCCAAAGTTCTCAATACCCAAATTTGAAGGAGGTGCTGATGTTGAAGAATACCTCCCTTGGGAGCTGAAAATTGAGAAGTTATGGCGCCTACATGACTATACTGAAGATATGAAGGTTAAGCTTTCTTCCTCGAAATTTGATGGTTATGCATTGCGTTAGTGGGATGGAGTTACACGTGCTCGTCAGGAAGATAATGAGTTGCCAGTTCTTACATGGCACGAGAAGAAGGCCATCATGCAATCTCGTTTTGTTCCCACTACTTATTTGCGATCTATATATGATAAGTTGACCCTCTTGAGACAAGGTGTTATGACAGTTGATGCTTATTACATGGAGATGGAGATGCTTATGCAGCGTGGCCGTGTCCTTGAGTCACTTGAGATGATGATGCAACGCTTTCTCTATGGTTTGACATATAAGGTTAAATGCATTGTTCGTTATCAAAGTTACACTACAATGAATCAGCTGTTACATCATGCAAGAGAAGTTGAAGCACAGTTGGCTGATGAGGCGCAAGTCAAAGGACGTGCTACCGGAGTTGGGCGCTACACGCCTAGGGCCCCCCATCTACGGCGCCGGCACCATCTTTGTGCCCTGAGTATTTTCCTACTTCATCTAGCAATCCGGTCTCCAATGTGTCCAACACAAAGAAGCCCAAACCTACTGCAAGTACAAGTGGTTCTAGCATGTCTACGGCGCGCAATTGCGATATGAATTGTCATACATGTGGAGGCAAGGGTCACTTCAAGAGATATTGTCCTAACAGAAAGGTGATGATCATTAATGACCATGATGAGTATGAGACTGGAGATGATGCTGGTCCATATGCTCCAAAATATGATGATTATGACAGTGATGGTGTAGATGCTTTTTCGTCTGAAGCTCGCACTATTGTTGTGTCACAGCGTGCTCTTAATGTGCAGCCGAGTGCATCTACTCAACACTGCAATTTGTTCCAAACAAAGGCACTAGTTGGTCGTGATAAATCTTGCAAAGTTATTATTGATGGCGGGAGTTGTCGAAATCTAGTAAGCAAGGAGTTGTGTGCCAAGGCCGAAATTGAAGTATCTACCGCACCCGCATCCATACTATATTCTGTGTTTGAGCGATAATGGTGAGATGAAGGTAAACCACATGGTGCGTGTTGATTTTGAGATTGGACCGTATAAGGATTCCATTGATTTTGATGTGGTTCCTATGACGGTGTGTCACCTATTATTGGGTCGGCCATGGCTTATGACCGTTCTGTGCAACACAATGGCCATGCCAATACATATCACTTGAAGTTCAAGGGTAGGAAAATCAACTTGCAGCCTATGTCACCACAGCAAATTGTCAATGAATCTCGTCAAAAAGTTTAAGTAAACTTGGAGGATGCACCTTTAGATAGGCGAGAGAATTGTAATGCCGTGAGTGATATAACGAAAAGTGAGAGAGTGAATTCCTTAGTCTTATTAGCCACAAAAGAGGACATGAGAGAATTTAGTGAGGATCCTACAACCATGCCTATTGTGGTTATGTACAAGGGTGAGGTGTTGGTTTCTAACGATATGACCCCTATTTCTTTTGGTGTTTCTAGTGTTTTGCCGGAATTCAGCGACGTGTTTCCGGAGGAGGTGCCCGTAGGATTTCCACCATTGCATGGTATTGAGCATCAAATAGACTTGATCCTCGGCGCCTCGCAGCCCAATAGGGCACCATATAGGACGAACCCGGAAGAGACGAAGGAGATACATAAGCAAGTACAAGCGCTACTTGACAAAGGTTATATCCGCATAAGCCTTAGTCCTTGTGCTATTCCTGTTATTCTAGTTCCTAAGAAAGATGGTACATGGCGCATGTGTGTAGATTGTAGAGCGATAAACAACATTACTATTCGATATCGTCATCCTATTCCCCGCTTAGAGGATATGCTAGATGAATTGAGTGGTGCTGCTGTTTTCTCTAAAATTGATTTGCGTAGTGGTTATCATCAAATTAGGATGAAAGAGGGGGATGAGTGGAAAACAACCTTTAAAACAAAATTTGGTTTATATGAGTGGTTAGTAATGCCTTTTGGTTTGACTAATGCACATAGCACTTTATTGAGATTGATGAACCATGTTTTGCGTGATTTTACTGGCAAGTTTGCGGTTGTGTACTTTGATGACATATTAATCTACAGCCGCAATGAATCTGATCATACTATACATATTCGACATGTTTTGTAAGTGTTGTGTGATAGTAAACTCTATGGTAATCTTGAGAAGTGCACATTTTGCAAAGATAAGGTCATATTTCTGGGTTATGTTGTATTTGGGCATGGAGTAGAAGTAGATGTGTCTAAAATTGAAGCAATTCAAAATTGGCCTACTCCCATGAATGTGAGTCAAGTACAAAGTTTTCATGGTCTTGCTAGGTTTTATAGAAGATTTATGCCCAATTTTAGTACTATTGATGCACCTTTGAATGAATTAACTAAAGAGGGTGTTGCATTTGAGTGGGGCGCAACCCAAGATCATGCTTTTGATGAACTGAAACGATTGTTAACTTCGGCACCGTTGCTTGCACTTCCTAATTTCAATAAAGCAATTTGAGATTGAATGTGATGCTAGTGGTATTGGAATTGGTGGTGTGTTGATGCAAGAGGTTCGCCCAATTGCATATTTTTCTGAGAAACTTTCTGGTGCTAAGTTGAACTATCCTATCTATGATAAATAATTGTATGATTTAATTAGAGTTCTTGAGGTTTGGCAACATTATTTGTGGCCAAACGAATTTATCATACATTCTGATCATGAAGCTTTAAAATATCTGAAAGCCCAATCTACATTGCATAGGCGTCTTGCTAAGTGGGTTGAGTTCATTGAGTCTTTTCCATACATTATTAAGCATAAGAAGGGAAAAGATAATATTGTTGCTGATGCTCTATCTAGGAAGATTATGCTATTAACTCAACTTGATGTTAAAATTCCTGGATTAGAAGTACTACGTGATTTGTATGCTACTGATCATGATTTTGCTGAACCATATCACTTGTGTGATATTGGTAAAGCATGGGAGAAATATCACATACATGACGGGTTCTTGTTTAGAGCTAATAAACTATGTGTTCCAGAATCGTCTGCGCGTTTGCTCTTATTGCAGTAATCACATGCTGGAGGTTTGATGGGTCACTTTGGGTGTGAGAAGACACTACTCATGCTCGCTGATCAGTTTTATTGGCCAAAGATGAGGTGGGATTTGGACAGGTATGTGAAGAGATGTATTACTTGCAACAAGTCCAAGTCCAAGCTGAAGCCTCACGGTTTGTATACTCCATTACCGGCACCTACTACACCATGGGAAGACATTAGTATGGATTTTGTGTTGGGTTTTCCGCGTACTAAAAGATGCCATGATTCTATATTTGTGGTAGTGGATAGATTCTCTAAAATGTCACACTTCATTGCCTGCCACAAGAGCGACTATGCGTTGCATATTGCTAACCTGTTTTTCAGGGAGATTGTACGTCTACATGGAGTCCCCAAGACTATTGTTTCTGATCGTGACGTGAAGTTTATGAGCTACTTCTGGAAGACACTTTGGGGAAAGCTGGGGACAAAGCTACTTTTCAGTACTACTTGTCATCCCCAAACTGATGGTCAGACTGAGGTGGTGAATAGAACATTGTCACAACTGTTGAGATCCATGATCAAGAAGAACTTGAAGGAGTGGGAAGATTGTTTGCCGCATGTGGAGTTTGCTTACAACAAGCTATGTCCCTTTGAGGTGGTGTATGGTTTCAAACCCATTTACTCCACTTGATTTATTGCCTCTACCCATACATGAGAGAGTCAATATGGAGGCATCAAAGAGGGCAGATTTTGTGCGGAAGATTCATATGAAGACTAAAGAGTTGATAGAGAAGAAAAGCAAGAACAATGCTCCAAGGGTTAACAAGAAGCATAAGGAGATGTTGTTCAAGCCTGGTGATATGGTCTGGGTACATTTTCGCAAGGATAGGTTCCCGAAGTTACGAAAGTCCAAGTTGCTTCCTCGTGGTGCTGGTCCTCACAAAGTTCTTGCAAAGATCAATGATAATGCATGCTCGATAGATCTTCCAACTGATGAGTTTGGTGTCAGCAATTCTTTCAATGTGGCTGATTTGACACCATATGATGGAGAAGACCTTGGAGCATCGAGGTCGACGCCTTTTGAAGGGGGGGGGGATGATGAGGACATCCCTACTACACTACTACCTCCGTCATTACAAGATGAAGACGATCCTGCTGTGAAGCTCAAGTCCAATGAAGTCAGGATTGGACCCATTACAAGGGCTCGTGTGAAGCTACTCAAACAACAGGTGAACTTTTTCAACAATGATACTTTGATCGATGAGAACTTTATACTGCCTAAGTCCTATTACTTATGTATGATCAGGTATGAAGAGGGAGCAAGCATCGCACGAGAAGAGGAGCAGCTGGACGTGAAGCTGGACATGGAGCTGGACATGAAGACATTCCATGGATGCGCGAGGGAAGAGTGGGAGGCATGCACGAGGGAAGAAGAAGAAGAAGTCCAGCCCAGTGCCAGGCCCAGTCTGACCGGTCTCCACGCCGGCCGACCCGGTCCAATCGGCCCCCACGCCGGATGAGCCCGGTTTCAACCGGAACCTGCACCGGTGCTAGCCGGGGGATGTTCTGATTGTCACCGCGGCGCCCCGGTCACCACCCGGCGCTAGGCCCGGTTTCAACCGGCCTGACCCGGTCCCAGGCCCGGTCGACCGGCTCCTAAGCTGGCCGTGTTCGAGTCTGTCTCGACCAGATCCCGATCTGGGTCGGTTTTCTATGTGTTTTCTCGACCTGTGGTCATCCTGAACCCCTATATAAGTGCCCATGATGCCCCCATAATAGCTTTAGACCATGTTTAAGATAAACCCTAGTTCATAGTTGACTGCTTTGCAACTCTATCGAATGCATACACCATATTGCATCAATTTGGTGTTTGTTACTGAAAGTCTTGTGTGATCTGCTGTTCCATTGGTAATTAGAAGATTGCAATCTACCACTTCGTGGTCGGCGGCTACGTGCGCAAGTGTGTGGAGTTACGAATATCTTGCAGGGTTGAGAGTTGTTGCAGTGGCGACAGGGATTGATCGAGAGACTTTGTCGGCGTCATACAAGTTATCTCCACCTCCTCATCGTGTTATCTCCGATGTGTTCATTGTGTGTTCATCACCAGCACCGTTGCTTACTGAGAAGATCGGGCCACCCCTTCTCATCTTGGTATCAAATTTCAGTGTTTCCTCGGTGAGCCATCCACAATCCACCCCATAGCTGAGTTGTGAGTGTTTTCTGATACGTCTCAAACGTATCTATAATTTCTTATGTTCCATGCTAGTTTTATGACAATACTCACATGTTTTATATACACTTTATATCATTATTATGCATTTTCTGGCACTAACCTATTAACAAGATGCCGAAGCGCCAGTTCCTGTTTTCTTCTGTTTTTGGTTTCAGAAATCCTACACAGGAAATATTCTCGGAATTGGACGAAACAAAAGCCCAGGGTCTTATTTTCCACGGAGCCTTCCAGAAGTCCGAAGAGGAGACGAAGAGGAGCCGAGGTGGCCACACCACCTAGCGGCGCGGCCAAGAGGGGGGGCGCGCCACCCTATGGGGTGGGCCCCTCGAGCGCCTCCCGACTCTGCCCCTTCGCCTATTTATTCTCTCCGTCGCAAAAACCCTATTACCGAGAGCCACGATACGAGAAAAGTTCTAGAGACGCCGCCGCCGCCAATCCCATCTCGGGGGATTCAGGAGATCGCCTCCAGCACCCTGCCGGAGAGGGGAATCATTACCCGGAGGACTCTACATCACCATGATCGCCTCCGGACTGATGCGTGAGTAGTTCATCCTTGGACTATGGGTCCATAGCAGTAGATAGATGGTTGTCTTCTCCTCTTGTGCTATCATGTTTAGATCTTGTCAGCTGCCTATCATGATCAAGATCATCTATTTGTAATGCTACATGTTGTGTTTGTTGGGATCCGATGAATATGGAATACTATGTCAAGTTGATTATTGATTTATAATATATGTGTTGTTTATGATATTGCATGCACTCCGTTGCTAGTAGAGGCTCTGGCCAAGTTGATACTTGTGACTCCAAGAGGGAGTATTTATGCTCGATAGTGGGTTCATGCCTCCATTGAATCTGGGACAGTGACAGAAAGTTCTAAGGTTATGGATGTGATGTTGCCACTAGGGATAAAACAACAATGATTTGTCTAAGGATATTTGTATTGTTTACATTACACACATTACTTAATGCAATTGTCTGTTGTTTGCAACTTAATACTGGAATGGGTGAGGATGCCAACCCGAAGGTGGACTTTTTAGGCATAGATGCATGCTGGATAGCGGTCTATGTTCTTTGTCGTAATGCCCTAAGTAAATCTCATATTAGTCATCATGATATGTATGTGCATTGTTATGCCCTCTCTATTTGTCAATTGCCCAACTGTAATTTGTTCACCCAACATGCTATTTATCTTATTGGAGAGACACCACTAGTGAACTGTGGACCCCTGTCCATTCTTTTACATCTGAATACAATCTACTGCAATCATTGTTCTCTGATGTTCTTTGCAAACAAACATCATTCTCCACACCATACGTTTAATCCTTTGTTTACAACAAGCCGGTGAGATTGACAACCTCACTGTTAAGTTGGGGCAAAGTATTTTGATTGTGTTGTGCAGGTTCCACGTTGGCGCCAGAATCCCTGGTGTTGCGCCGCACTACACTCCTTCACCAACAACCTTCACGTGGCCTTCATCTCCTACTGGTTCGATAAACCTTGGTTTCTTACTGAGGGAAACTTGCTGTTGTACGCATCACACCTTCCACTTGGGGTTCCCAACGAACGTGTGCTTCACGCGTCATCAAGCTAAATTTCTGGCGCCGTTGCCGGGGAGATCAAGACATGCTGCAAGGGGAGTCTCTCACATCCAATCTCTTTACTTTGTTATTGTCTTGCTTTACTTTATTTTATTTTCTGTTTTGTTTGCTTTCTTTATATCAAAAACACAAAAAAATTAGTTACTTGCATTTACTTTATTTACCTGTTGTTTATTTCATCATGCTTCCTCCTAAGTTCACTCTGAAAGATATACCAGTAGGGCATGGGTCTATCATTGGAAGAGATAATATAGAAGAATTTTTCACTCATGTTAGTACAATTAAAGATTTTGAAGATAGACACTTGGTAGAACTTACTCCTACTTATGAAATTGCTACTGCCTCTTTAGTGCACATGTTGGAAGCTAGATTTGTTAATCTTAACCCTATAATGCAACATATGTTTCTTACACTCTCTGATATGGAAGTAGGAGAAAAGAGATATTTTGTTTTAGAAACCCTTCTTAAGGAATTTGGTGATGTAGCTAGAGAAGCTAGAAAAGTTTTTATTAAACATAAGATGCTTGGCTTTTATACCAATTTTGCAAATGACCTTGAAAAGATGGAAAGAGATAGTCTAAAGTACACTAATAAAGTCAATTGTGAGGGGGAGATTAAAGTACCAATACCTCATAAGCTCTTTGGAATGCATGAGGCACTAGAAAAGAATTTTGATTGGATTGTTCCTGAAAATTTATTTGAGGAGGATAGTAATCCTAAAAGTAATGAAAGAGGAGCCTCTGAAACTTACATAGATAAGATACAATGCATTGTTGAGAAAACTCCCAACCCCTCTGTTGATGCTTCATCTCTTGATAATACTTGATTTACACTTTCTGCGCCTAGCTGAAAGACGTTAAAGAAAAGCGCTTATGGGAGACAACCCATTATTTTACTTCTGCAATTTTTGTTTTATATTTATGTCTTGGAAGTTGTTACTACTGTAGCAACCTCTCCTTATCTTTACTTTATTGCATTGTTGTGCCAAGTAAAGTCTTTGATAGTAAGGTTGATACTAGATTTGGATTTCTGCGCAGAAACAGATTTCTTGCTGTCACGAATTTGAGTAGATCTCTCTGTAGGAAACTCAGAAAAATCTGTGAAAAATAATGAGTAATCCTCAGATATGTACGCAACTTTCATTCAATTTGAGCTTCTTCATCTGAGCATGTTAAATGCCTCTAAAAAATTCGTCTTTACGGACTATTCTGTTTTGACAGATTCTGCCTATTATTTCACATTGTCTCTTTTACTGTGTTGAGTGGATTTCTTTGCTCCATTAACTTTCAGTAGCTTTGGGTAATGTCTAGAAGTGTTAGCAATGATTGTGTCCTCTCTGAACATGTGAATTTTTGATTATGCACTAACCCTCTAATGAGATTGTTTTGAGTTTGGCGTGGAGGAAGTTTTCAAGGGTCAAGAGAGGAGGCTGATATAATATGATCAAGAAGAGTGAAAAGTCTAAGCTTGGGGATGCCCCCGTGGTTCATCCCTGCATATTTCAAGAAGACTCAAGCATCTAAGCTTGGGGATGCCCAAGGCATCCCCTTCTTCATCGACAACTTATCAGGTCACCTCTAGTGAAACTATATTTTTATTCCGTCACATCTTATGTGCTTTACTTGGAGCGTCTGTATGTTTTTATTTTTGTTTATGTTTGAATAAATTCGGATCCTAGCATTCATTGTGTGGGAGAAAGACACGCTCCGCTTGTTCATATGAACACTGGTGTTCTTAGCTTTACTTTTAATGTTCATGGCGAAGGTTGAAAACCGCTTCGTTCATTGCTATTTGGTTGGAAACAGAAAATGCTTCATGTGGTAATTGGTATATTATATTGAATAATTTGATACTTGGCAATTGTTTTGAGCTCACAAATAGATCATGTTTAAGATCTTGCATCATGTAGTTTGAACCTATTAGTGGAGAATTACTGTAGAGCTTGTTGAAATTTGGTTTGCATGATTGGTCTCTCTAAAGTCTAGATATTTTCTGGTAAAAGTGTTTGAACAACAAGGAAGACAGTGTAGAGTCTTATAATGCTTGCAATATGTTCTTATGTAAGTTTTGCTGTACCGGTTCATACTTGTGTTTGCTTCAAACAACCCTGCTAGCCAAAGCCTTGTACTGAGAGGGAATGCTTCTCGTGCATCCAAAACCTTGAGCCAAAACCTATGCCATTTGTGTCCACCATACCTACCTACTATGTGGTATTTCTTTGCCATTCCAAAGTAAATTTCTTGCGTGCTACCTTTAACATTTCATTCCTTGTCTTTGAAATATATAGCTCATGGGAAAGTAGCTTAAAAACTATTGTGGTAAAGAATATGTAGTTTATGTATCTTATTTCTTATAAGTTGCTTGTTGAGCGGTAACATGTTTCTGGGGACGCCATCAACTATCACACTTTTGTTGAATATCATGTGAGTTGCTATGCATGTTCGTCTTGTCTGAAGTAAGGGTGATTTGTCATGATTAAAAGGTTTGAGTATGCATATTGTCAGAGAAGAACATTAGGCCGCTAACCAAAGCCATGTATCATGGTGGAAGTTTAAGTTTAGACATTAATCCTCAATCTCTTATGAGAATATTATCTATTGTTGAATGCTTAAGCATTAAAGAGGAGTCCATTATCTGTTTTCTATGTTGTCCCGGTACTGATGTCCTTGAGTTGAGATCTATCAAAAACGAGAAATCAAATGCGATCTATCTCCTTGGACCTTTGTACAGGCGGCATAGAGGTACCCCTTTGTGACACTTGGTTGAAACATATGTAACGCAATGATAATCCATGGAAATCCGAGCTAATTAGGACAAGGTGCGAGCACTATTGGTATTCGATGCATGAGGCTTGCAACTTATAGGATGTTTTATGCATAACACATATGAATTATTACTACCGTTGACAAAATTGTTTCCATGTTTTCAAAATAAAAAGCTCTAGCACATAAGTAATCCATGCTTCCCTCTGCGAAGGGCATTTCTTTTACTTTATGTTGAGTCAGTTTACCTACTTCTTTCTATCTTAGAAGCAAACACTTGTGTCAACTGTGTGCATTGATTCCTACATACTTGCTTATTTGCACTCATCATATTACTTTGTGTTGACAATTATCCAAGAGATATACATGTTGAAGTTTAAAGCAACTGCTGAAACTTATATCTTCCTTTATGTTGCTTCAAAACCTTATATTAAGAATTTATTACTTTATGAGTTAAATCTTATGCAAGACTTATTGATGCTTGCCTTGAAAGTACTATTCATGAAAAGTCTTTGCTATATGATTCAGTTGTTTAGTCATTGTCTTTACCATTGCTTCGAATCACTTCATTCATCTCATATGCTTAACAATAGTATTGATCAAGATTATGATAGTAGCATGTCACTTCAGAAATTATCCTTGTTATCGTTTACGTACTCGAGGGCGAGTAGGAACTAAGCTTGGGGATGCTTGATACGTCTCAAACATGTCTATAATTTCTTATGTTCCATGCTAGTTTTATGACAATACTCACATGTTTTATATACACTTTATATCATTATTATGCATTTTCCGGCACTAACCTATTAACAAGATGCCGAAGCGCCAGTTCCTGTTTTCTGCTGTTTTTGGTTTCAGAAATCTTACACAGGACATATTCTCGGATTTGGACGAAACAAAAGCCCATGGTCTTATTTTCCACGGAGCCTTCCATAAGTCCGAAGAGGAGACGAAGAGGAGCTGAGGTGGCCACACCACCTGGCGGCGTGGCCAAGAGGGGGGCGCGCCGCCCTATGGGGTGGGCCCCTCGAGCGCCTCCCGACTCTGCCCCTTCGCCTATTTATTCTCTCCGTCGCAAAAACCCTATTACCGAGAGCCACGATACGAGAAAAGTTCCAGAGACGCCGTCGCCGCCAATCCCATCCCGGGGGATTCAGGAGATCACCTCCGGCACCCTGCCGGAGAGGGGAATCATCACCCGGAGGACTCTACATCACCATGATCGCCTCCGGACTGATACGTGAGTAGTTCATCCTTGGACTATGGGTCCATAGCAGTAGCTAGCTGGTTGTCTTCTCCTCTTGTGCTATCATGTTTAGATCTTGTGAGCTGCCTATCATGATCAAGATCATCTATTTGTAATGCTACATGTTGTTTTTGTTGGGATCCGATGAATATGGAATACTATGTCAAGTTGATTATTGATCTATCATATATGTGTTGTTTATGATCTTGCATGCTCTCCGTTGCTTGTAGAGGCTCTGGCCAAGTTGATACTTGTGACTCCAAGAGGTAGTATTTATGCTCGATAGCTTGCATGCTCTCCGTTGCTAGTAGAGGCTCTGGCCAAGTTGATACTTGTGACTCCAAGAGGTAGTATTTATGCTCGATAGTGGGTTCATGCCTCCATTGAATCTGGGACAGTGACAGAAAGTTCTAAGGTTATGGATGTGCTGTTGCCACTAGGGATAAAACAACAATGCTTTGTCTAAGGATATTTGTATTGTTTACATTACGCACATTACTTAATGCAATTGTCTGTTGTTTGCAACTTAATATCGGAAGGGGTGCGGATGCTAACCCGAAGGTGGACTTTTTAGGCATAGATGCATGCTGGATAGCGGTCTATGTTCTTTGTCGTAATGCCCTAAGTAAATCTCATATTAGTCATCATGATATGTATGTGCATTGTTATGCCCTCTCTATTTGTCAACTGCCCAACTGTAATTTGTTCACCCAACATGCTATTTATCTTATTGGAGAGACACCACTAGTGAATTGTGGACCCCGGTCCATTCTTTTACATCTGAATACAATCTACTGCAATCATTGTTCTCTGCTGTTCTTTGCAAACAAACATCATTCTCCACACCATACGTTTAATCCTTTGTTTACAGCAAGCCGGTGAGATTGACAACCTCACTGTTAAGTTGGGGCAAAGTATTTTGATTGTGTTGTGCAGGTTCCACGTTGGCGCCGGAATCCCTGGTGTTGCGCTGCACTACACTCCTTCACCAACAACCTTCACGTGGCCTTCATCTCCTACTGGTTCGATATACCTTGGTTTCTTACTGAGGGAAACTTGCTGCTGTACGCATCACACCTTCCCCTTGGGGTTCCCAACGAACGTGTGCTTCACGCGTCATCCTTTTCCTATCCAGAAAAAGCCATAAAAAGTTAGGGTTAGGGTTTGCCATAGCCTTAGATTGCACTAATTTCGAGTTTTAGTTTCTTTTCGTAGTTGTTTTTGCGTATCTTTTTCTTCCATCTAGTATTGTTAGGGTTTGTGTTTCCGCTATCATCTAGTTTTCAGTTTTGTTTCTCCGAGTCCACATAGCGTACAGTGTGCTTGTTCCCAACCATAGACACAGCCTTTCGATATACGTGACTAGGAACTTTCCCAAAAGAGACTAGTTTTACCGCTCGACAGGCTGCTCGTTAGGTTATCGGTGCTTTGCAATTTCTGTTGGCCGTGTTACAAGGAGAAGGGTCGTAAAATAAAAAAATTATTGTAGCTACAGTAACCGTGAGAAATAGAGAAAAAGAAAACGTGATTCAAAAAAAAGAGTGAAAAACAAAAGTGAAGTGCTAGTAAGATCAAGTGAAGGTCTAGTTTACTTTTCTGCACCTGCATCAATTTGGTAATTGTTACTGAAAGTCTTGTGTGATATGTTGTTCCATTGGAAATTAGAAGATGGCAATCTACCGCTTCGTGGTCGGCGGCTACGTGCGCAAGTTTGTGGAGTTGCGAATATCTTGCAGGGGTGAGAGCTGTTGCATTTGCGACAGGGATTGATCGAGAGACTTCGTCGGCGTCATACAAGTTATCTCCACCTCCTCATCGTGTTATCTCCGATGTGTTCGTCGTGTGTTCATCACCACCACCGTTGCTTACTGAGAAGAATGGGCCACCCCTTATCACTAGACCTCGGGTTCTGTAAAGAAGCGTCATTGTCCGGTAAGGACAATGTTATGAAATCCAAATGATGCATGCATGGTTCATTATTTTATGTTGAATCCCTTTCCCCGAAGTTCTTATTAAAACTTGGATGAATTAGGTTTAGTTTTAATATTTATGCCTTAGGCAGTAATTTATAATCCTTTTATATGATTTTCTGATAAAAGAAAAGGTTTAGGATTAATAGAATATTCCTTTGGAAAATATTAACCTTAAATAGAAAGGTTAATAAATAAAAATATTTCTCTTTTTGGAATTATAGAATTTTTGAAATTTTAAAGTGATTTGGAATTTTCCTTGATTTGATATAATTAAGGAAATTGCAAATTTGAATTTTCCATTAAGGGTTAATATCCAAAATTATTAAATTTGAATTCCCATTAATTATTTCTTTTTATATATTATTTTGGTTAAGGAAAAGTTTCTATGAATTATTCATATTTTTCTTGAATTTTTGGAGTTATTCTGGATTTATTTGAAAATTTTATAATATAGGATTTGAATTCAAATTTGAATTAAATTAAAACCCTAAGTCAAAAGACTAAAATACCCCTGAGGGTCCCACTGGCCAGCCCATCTGGTCGAATCGGACCCATTCGGTCCGAGAAGACCGTGTCGGCCCACTCCACTCCTTCTCTCTCTCTCTCGCGTCTAACCTAACCCTAACCGCTCAGGCGACTGCGTGGCGATGGCATCGCCACCATGGCCGCCGCCACGCTCCGGCCAGCTCCGGCCGTCCCTGGCCTCGCCCCCGGCACTACTCGAACAGCCGTGTGACGATCTGTCGATCTGTCCGCATGATTTCGTCGATTCCTCCCTCCTCCTCTAGATCGCCACCCTGCCAGATCTGGAGGCAAATCGTCTCCGGCGAGCTGGGTCCTCGTCGTTGATGCTAGCGGGTTCCTGGGACTGACCTGGCGCTGGTGATGCTTTAGCATCGCCTGTGCCATCGTCCCCAGGTCCTGTGCTGTTCGTGGAGTTCGTCGGTGTAACGTTGGCGTCCTCCCTGGACTTGCAGCTGCTACGGCCGCGCGGGCACTGCCTCGCCATGCCGTAGCTTCTGCTTCCAGGCGCAGGTAAGCCTCCATGTCCTCTTCTCTCTCAACTCCTTGACTGTGCACCTCCAAGCCCCTGTTCTTCTTCTTCATCTTTTCTCCAAGCTTCCTGATGATCCTAGGATCATGCAGGACATTGCTATTGTCGCCCTTGCCTCCTATTCTTCCTTTCTGCAACCTCTGTCCAGCCAAACCATCACTGGTCACTAGCCAGGTGTATGCTGCTGCTATTCATGGCCATGGTTGCTCTTCTCCATGGCTTCTGCCATGCTATGCTTTGCTATGCCATGCCTAATGTGTTGCCTAGGTTTACTGGTGTCATATTTTTGCTTGTCTAGGTCTACTGTAATTCAATTGTTTGTTGTGATGCTTGCTGTCATGGTTGGCTATTACCCTGACACTTGTGATGCTTGTGATGTGCTCCTGTGTCTTGTACATGATCCAATTGATCCATTGGATCAACAAATACTAGTGCTAGGCTCTCTGTCTTCTTGGCTGATGCTCTAGCCATTGGCTACGCACTCCAGGCTCTGCTGGTTGCCAATTGGTTATCTTGTGATGCTTATTGATGATTATCTCTCACTCTGAATAGCATGTGATGCTACTGGTGATTTATCAGTGGCTTCTGTGCATGCTTAGTGAATGATTAAGTTACTTAAGCTTGCAGTAATACTTGGTTAATTAGTTTTGATATCCACATAGGCATTACTGAAGCAGTTGCTTCAGTAATCCTTCTGCTCATGTCATGATGTTGCCATGTATTGGTTTCTGTCAATTATTCTTTGATGAACCATGTGTTGGTTACGATTCAACTGTATAAACTGTTGCTTAAATGAATTCCAGCATGATTTGGAATAAATAATCTTATCTCGACCAACATGGTGATGAAGACACTAGCATGTGTGGCTTAGTTTGCTTGTTAAGCTAGTATGTGACCTCAGTAGCTGCATCCTATTTGGCTATTTGGTGGGTTTTATAAAAATATAACAAACTCGACAGTTGGGAATCATCTAGATGAATGCCATGTGGTTGCTTTTGATGAAAATGGGTTAACCTGATGGTTTAACACACCATATGGTGCTAGGTTAGTTAGTTGGCTACTGTTCTAGGGTTTTAGTGACTTGGATAGCTAGTACTTAAGCATATCCAATGACTATCTTCTCTAGTTCTTGGTCTGGCCTCTTCTGCCTGGCATCACTTGGTAAATACCAAGTGATGATATACCCAGTGGAGCATCTGCTCCACACCAAGTGTGTATGAGCATGCTTATGATGGATTGGATCATGAGATCCATCCAGGTATGATGTATACCTTACTCCAGCTCCTAGAAAGTTGTTTTGTGTTGATGTAGTGCTTCTGGATGGTTGTTGTGATCACACCCCTTCACCTCCTAGCTCCTGGTTGATCTAATCCTTAGGTCACCATGATCTATGCATGGTTGATTGGTTTTGGTGGTTGGTTTCTCTGGTTAAATGTATGAAAATACCTTGCTAATGATTCTATGGTTGTTCTTGATGTTCTTCCTTGATGAACTGATGGTTCATACCCATCTCCAAGAAATGTGCTATTTATAGCACCATATGCTGGGCTCCTTGGTCGACAGCTCATGTATGTGTGTGTGTTGTGTTGTCTTGTGCTCCACTCCTTGCTCCTGCTGGTGAACTGCTACTATGTTTCCCCTTGTCTTTGGTTGGGACTTGCACCCTGCCTGCCAAGCTTATCAGCTCCATTTCCATTTCTTTTGATTGCCAAGTGTCAATGACACTTGGTACTGGACAGATTCTTCTATTTGCTTATGTTTTGCAGGTTTCCAAGATGAAACAAGAATTTGGAGAATGACAAGATGATGAATGATGAAGACTTTAGTTTAGGATAAATTCAATTGATGTAATCTTTATTTTTCTGTATTTTATTATTCATTCATTCTTGTATAATGGATAATGTAATGACAATGTAATAGTTGTGCATGATCAATAAAGCTCAAGTTTTGTTTTATGAGCTCTTTGTAAATTTTTATTATTCACTTGTGAATTATTTATATAAATTTTGATATACTTTTGAATAATTTTGTATATCTGTGATGTGTGCATGAATTATGAATTCATAATTCATTTGTATATTGTTTATCTTATACTTCAATTGTTTTATGAATTCCATTTGAAATGCAATTCAAATTTTCTCCCAAGACTTTAAGTTTCAAAAGAGGTCATGTCGAAATTCATCACACTCCCCTTGCTCTAACCCTAATAGCAACGAGAGAGAAACCTCGATCATGTTAGATTTTATACAATAAAGCGCGAAAATTTCCCCCATTTTGCGATGAAATGCACATCCCATTTCTAATTCTACCCTTCGTTAGTCCTATGTTCTGGGATATTACACCTTCTATGCCCGTCGCCGCCCTTCTCCATGTTGCCGCCACCACTACAAAAAGGTTGTTTGATGTGGGCATTACCCTTCGGGTAACCAACATTAGACTACCTCTTCCAGTCCAACTAGGGACCCATGAAGATTGCCCAACAACCAAGGTGGGCCTATACGTTGGTTTCAATGAAGGAGACCTACCCGAAGAAGGATTCTTGACGAACAAGGAAAGAAGACGCTATACAAGGAAAGATTAGAATAGATTTCTTTGTAACCTAGTCGATTCCGGACAGAACTCTCGTAAAAAAGTTAAAAAAGAACTCTCGGGACATGGCCTGCTATATAAAGGCCAGGAGAGGGTCTGCCGAGACAGAACATCAATACGTAGATTCATCGGAAGTTAGAGCTAGAATCCTAGAATCTTAGCCTCTCGACGAGACAGCCACCACAGCCTATCGGCTACCCCATTGTAACCCGATATATTCGATAATCAAGATCAGACAAGCATGAAGTAAGGGTTTTACCTCATCGAGGGCCCCAAACCTGGGTAAATCTCTCTTCCCATTTGTTTGGTATCCAATGTCTCGTGCTAGCCTGCAGGATTCCGTCAACCATAAGCCCCTCATGGTGGGCATTGCCGAGGAGCACCCTCGTCGATTGGCGCCGTCTGTGGGAACCCTATCGGCACAAGGCACATCATCGGCTGCTTCGATCATGTCGACCACGACTCCACCAGCATCGCCGACACCACCGACAGCTCCTTCATTGCCAAGATCAGTAAACTCGATTCGTTTCGGGTCCTTCGAGTTTACTCTGCACACCGACTCGTCTCGTTCGGTCTTCTCGGGTCTACGCGGCGGATTAGATTTGACGTTTGGGAGCGTCCACTATTGTGTCGATGCTGAAGGCATCCTTCGGCTGCCCGATCCATTCGCTCCTAGCACGTCAAGAACTCTGGCTTCATCGGCTGCAGCATCGACAACATCGACTCCAACATCTTTGCCATTGCCATCTTCACGCCGTTTGACAACATCTATGTCCGTTGAATCCGACGATTCTGCATCGTCCGATCTGACGACGTACTATTGCCTCAACCGCGATACCCGTCACGGGCTAGGTTCGGATGACACGCTGCTGTCCACAACTGGCGCGTGGTTGACGTGGGAGTTAGGAATCTCTGTGGTGCAGCTTTTATTCGTTCCCCGGCAACGGCGCCCGAAAATAGCTTGATGTCTACGCACGCTTCTATTCCTGTAGACAGTGTAGGGCCTCCAAGAGCAGAGGTTTGTAGAACAGCATCAAGTTTCCCTTAAGTGAATCACCCAAGGTTTATCAAACTCAGGGAGGAAGAGGTCAAAGATATCCCTCTCAAGCAACCCTACAATTACGATACAAGAAGTCTCTTGTGTCCTCAACACACCTAATACACTTGTCAGATGTATAGGTGCACTAGTTCGGCGAATAGATAGTGAAATACAAGTAATATGGATGTATATGAGCGGTAATAGCAATCTGAAATAAATATGGCAGCGAGTAAACATGCAACAGAACAGTAAATAAACGGAGATTCGATGTTTGGAAACAAGGCCTAGGGATCCTACTTTCACTAGTGGACACTCTCAACATTGATCACATAACTGAAACTACTCTACACTCTCTTGTTGGATAACAAACACCATTCATTGTGTAGGGCTACAAGAGTACCTCAATGCCGGAGTTAACAAGCTCCACAACATTCGATGTTCATATTTAAGTAACCTTAGAGTGCATGATAGACCAACGCAATTATACCGAGTACTAACATAGCATGCACACCATCACCGACAGACTATGAAAGGGGGAATAGATCACATCAATACTATCATAGTAATAGTTAACTTCATAGTCTACAAGAGATCACAATCATAACCTATGCCAAGTACTACATGATGCACACACTGTCAACATTACATCATGGAGGAGGAATAGACTACTTTAATAACATCACTAGAGTAGCACATAGATTAATAGTGATACAAAGCTCATGATCACATAAAGATCACACCATGGGAGAGAGAGATGAACCACATAGCTACCGGTAGAGCCCTCAGCCTCGGGGGAGAACTACTCCCTCCTCATCATGGGAGACAGCAGCGGTGATGAAGATGGCGGTGGTGTCGATGGAGATGCCTTCCGGGGGCACTTCCCCGTCCCAGCGGCATGCCGGAACAGAGACTTCTGTCCCCCGAATCTTGGCTTCGCGATGGCGGCGGCTCTGGAACTTTTCTCGTATCGTGGCTTATTCCTTTAGGGTTTTCGCGATGGAGGCTTTAAGTAGGCGGAAGGGCAGCCTCGGAGGGGTCCTGGTGGACCCACACCATAGGGGGGGTGCGCCCCTCCCCTTGGCCGTGCCGCCCTGGCGTGTGGGGCCCCCTGGCTCCTCTCTGGCCCCTCTTCGGTGCTCTGGAAGCTTCCGGGAAAAATAAGATGTTGGGCATTGATTTCGTCCAATTCCGAGAATATTTGCTGTGTAAGATTTCTGAAACCAAAAACAACAGAAAACAGGAACTGGCACTTCGGCATCTTGTTAATAGGTTAGTTCCGGAAAACGCATAAAATCATCATAAAGTGTGAGCAAAACATGTAGGTATTGTAATAAAACAAGCATGGAACATCAGAAATTATAGATACGTTGGAGACGTATCGGCATCCCCATGCTTAGTTCCTACTCGTCCTCGAGTAGGTAAACGATAACAAAGATAATTTCTGAAGTGACATGCTACCAACATAATCTTGATCATAATATTGTAAAGCATATGAGATGAATGCAGCGATTCAAAGCAATGGTAAAGACAATGACTAAACAACTGAATCATGTAGCAAAGACTTATCATGAATAGTACTTTCAAGACAAGCATCATTATAACTTGCATAGGAGTTAACTCATAAAGCAATAAATTCTTAGTAGAAAGTTTTGAAGCAACACAAAGGAAGATATAAGTTTCAGCAGTTGCTTTCAACTTGTAACATGCATATCTCATGGATAATTGTCAATACAAAGTAATATAATAAGTGCAAATACGCAAGTATGTAAGAATCAATGCACAATTGACACAAGTGTTTGCTTCTAAGATGGAAGGAAGTAGGTAAACTGACTCAACATAAAGTAAAAGAAAGGCCCTTCGCAGAGGGAAGCAGGGATAAAATCATGTGCTAGAGCTTTTCAAGTTTTGAAATCTTATAGAGAGCATAAAAGTAAAGTTTTGAGAGGTGTTTGTTGTTGTCAATGAATGATAGTGGGCACTCTAACCTCCTTGCCAAACAAACTTTCAAAGAACGGCTCCCATGAAGGACGTTATTTCTACCACCAAGGTAGATCATCCCTCTTCTCTTTTGTTTACACATGTACTTTAGTTTGGTTTATTTTTATCTTTGGGTGACACTCCTTCCAACCTTTGCTTTCACAAGCCATGGCTAACCGAATCCTCGGGTGCCTTCCAACAATCACATACCATGAAGGAGTGTCTATTTATTTTAGTTTTATTTAGAGATGACACTCCTCCCCACCTTTGCTTTCTCAAGCCATGGCTAACCGAATCCTCGGGTGCCTTCCAACATTTCACATACCATGGAGGAGTGTCTATTTGCAAAATTAAGTTGCTTACTGACGAATCAGAGCAAAACATGTGAAGAGAATTATTAATGAAAGTTAATTAATTGGGGCTGGGAACCCCGTTGCCGGCTCTTTTTGCAAAATTGGTGAAAGTCTGCCCAATAAGATTGAAAGATAAAACACCACATACTTCCTCATGAGCTATAAAACATTGACACAAATAAGAGATAATAACTTTTGAATTGTTTAAAGGTAGCACACGAAGTATTTACTTGGAATGGCAGAAAATACCATGTAGTACGTAGGTATGGTGGACACAAATGGCATAGTTTTTGGCTCAAGGATTTGGATGCACGAGAAGTATTCCCTCTCAGTACAAGGCTTAGGCTAGCAAGGTTATTTGAAGCAAACACAAATATGAACCGGTACAGCAAAACTTACATAAGAACATATTGCAAGCATTATAAGACTCTACACTGTCTTCCTTGTTGTTCAAACCCTCACCAGAAAATATCTAGACTTTAGAGAGACCAATCATGCAAACCAAATGTCAACAAGCTCTACATTATTTCTTCACTAATAGGTGCAAAGTACATGATGCAAGAGCTTAAACATGATCTATATGAGCACAACAATTGCCAAGTATCAAATTATTCAAGACATTATACCAATTACCACATGCAGCATTTTCTGTTTCCAACCATATAACAATGTACGAAGCAGTTTCAACCTTCGCCATGAACATTAAGAAAAGGATGGATTGGCAACATTGCCAGCCCTGAATTCATTACAGTTGGAGGCTTTAGAAAAGCCATTGTTTGAAGCAAAATGACAAATTACCAGTAAGAAAAACTCAAGGAGCTTGAGTTTGCGTCGACAGGCTTGGGCAGCTCCTCCGGCAGCTGGCTTGTTAGCTGTCACCATATCAAGAAGCTGCAGGGTGCACTTGCGCGCCGACGCTTTGAAAGGGCTAAGATCGATAGCTAGCCCATCTTGATCCTTCGGCAGCTCCTTTGTTAGCAATTCCATTTCGGCTTTGAAGTCATGCCCCATTAGAAGTTGGAAAGCAAGGAGAGTGTCGAAGGTATGCGAGCTACATTTAAAGACCTCGATGCCTTCGGTGTTGATGGAGAAAGTACCTGCCAGCTACTCCAGAGTCTTTTATTGATCCGCCTTTGGAAAGATCATGGCGTGCAGTCTCGACAAGACCACCCTGTTCTTCTGGAGAAGAGCTAGGACGAGGTCGCTGGATTCAATCACCATAGAAATGGCATCAACAGAAGAATCAGCCGAGAGCTTGCCTACGGAATTGAGAGGAATATCGGTAGCTTCTGCAAGAAATAAGAGCAGAAGTTAGAAGCTAATGAAACTAAATGAAAAGGAATTTGAAGACAAAACAGTAACATTACCCAACAAGGCCATGGTGGATTTATGTAGAAGATCCTCCCACTCCTTCTTCTGAGCTTGGGCCTCTGCTTTCTCCTTCTCCTCCTCCTTCAACTTCTTCTTCAGCTGACCAAGCTCTTTTCTCAAAGAATCTGCATCCTGACAGGCAATCGCAGCTATTTTCACTGCCTGGTCAAGTTTTGAAGTCTTCGACAGAACATCCTCTTGGAGCCGAGCACTATCGGCTTAGGCCAAACAGAGTTGGGAGGCAAAGTCCTTTATAATTGGTATGGCAGTCCGGATACCCTATGAGAAATTTTCAAGCCAAGCAGTATTACGCCTACGTTAAAAAACCTTTCGAGTCCACACTCGATTGCAAGCAGTCGTATGTAGACTCCGGGTTGGAAGAGAGGCAACCACTATCAAGAAAGAGAAAGGTTGAAACACTTATGGGCTCCCCGCGAGGCGAAGGGGAAACGGTAGCTGCCGAAGGAACTTCTTTTTTCCTTCGAGAGAGAAGAAGGAGTTGAAGCAACTTTTGGCGGAACCGAAGCTTCAGATGTTGTGGGAGTTGGCCTGCTGGGGCTAGCCTTCGCCTTCTTTGAAGGAGGCTCTATAAGCCCTCCTCGCTACAAGAAAATGGATCATTATGTTAAAAGAAAATACAAATCAACTTCGGGAGAAGCAGAAGGAACTTACAAATCGAGAAGCAAATCATCCTCATCGGCAAAGCCGCCGGAGGGTCTTTTTGGTGGTTGGGCGCTGAGTTTCTCCGGAGCTGCATGAACAAAGGGAGCACGATCAACATCATTGTCATGATTCGACTCTGTTGTATCGGTTAGTTCATCATCAAGGATTCTATGATCGGCAGAAGAAGCTTCAGCGTTGGCAGGATCATTATCCTCTTCTTTGGGAGCTTCACTATCTTCATCTACTTCTGTACAAGATTCTACATTGGCGGTAGAATCACCTTGTTCATGATTTTCTTTATCTTCGGATGCAATTGGAAAGTATGCGGCAGTTGGAGAAATCTGCCAAAGTAAGCAAGAACTCGATAAGACAAAACAAAATATATTGGATGGAAGCACTAGCATGAATAGGGAAAAGATTAAAAATGATTACCTTGGATGGTTGGTGAGCAAGGTCATAGGGCTCATTAAGAGCTAGCAGGGGAATTGAATCTTCTTGGCTAAAATGGGTCAAACATCTGACCTCTTCCAGCAGTTCCTTCTCAGACAGTTCTGCAACATTGACTCGAGTCTTGTCCTTAGGACCCGAATACAACCACATTTGATGATCTCTGGACATAACCGGCTGGATGCGACAGTTCAAGAACACAACGACAATTTCAGTGCCAATCATCATTTGACCATCAGATTCCTTTATCTGCAGTACTCTCTCAAACAACTTGTCGGCTACTGACTTTTCTTCGGCTGTCAGTATGTTCTTCCAAGAATTCTTCGGCACACCCTCAAGGACGTCAACAAACTTCGGCAGGCACGTGTTGTGGCCAGCTGTCGATGGGTCTCTAAGATAAAACCACTTCAACCTCCATCCTTGGACTAACTCTCTCATTGGAAAGTTGAAGTAATTCACCTCTTTCCGGACAACAAAGCCAACCCCACCAATGATAAAGGATCCATTGCTACTAATATAATGCTTAACAAAGAGAATCTTCTTCCATAAACCCCAGTGAGGATCAATGCCAAGAAAAGCCTCACAGAGAGTGATAAAAATTGCAAGGTGAAGAATAGAGTTTGGAGTTAATTGCCAAAGTTGGATCCCATACGAGAGAAAAGACGCCGAAGAAACTCATGTGTTGGCAAGGATAACTCACGGTATAGGAACGCGATGAACATTACAGTAAAACCAGCAGGAGGATTGGGGCGCGAGGTTGGAACCTGGAAGAATGACGTTCCCTTCTTCATCAGGAATCAGGCCGAGGCTGCGCGCCTTCTTCTCATCATGCTTCGACATTGTCGAAGCGGGCCATTCCCTGGGGGCGTGTGATACGTCCCAAACGTATCTATAAATTTTTATGCTCCATGCTTGTTTTGTTACAATTCTTATATGTTTTATGTGCACTTTTCCACACTTTTTAGCATTTTCTGTGACTAACCTATTAACGCAGTGCTAGTTCCTGTTTTCTGTTGTTTTTGTGTTTCAGAAAAGTTGTACATGAAATTTTCTCGGAATCGGATGAAACAAAAGACCAGAGTCTTATTTTTCCGGGACGAAGACGGAGCCAAAAGGACACAAGCAGGAGAGCTGCCACATGGCAGTACATAGGGTAGGCGTGGCCCCACCCTTGGCCATGCCTGGCCCATGTACTGGCGCCTCGTCGCCTTGTTTGCTCCGCCCTTCCGCCTATTTATTCCTTGTATCGGGAAACCCCAGAGACCCGAGCATCCATCCACGAAAATTTCCGATGCCGCCGTCAACCGAAACCCTAGTTTGGGAGGGTCCTGCAGTCCATCCCGGCACCCTACTGGAGAGGGAAATCACCGCCGGAGGCTTCTATATCGCCATGTCTTTATCCCAGGTGATGCGTGAGTAGTCCTCCACGGGACCATGGGTCCATAGCAGTATCTAGATGGCTGTCCTCTCCTTGTTGTGCTTCATGTATAGATCTTGTGAGCTGCCTAACATGATCAAGATAATCTATTTGTAATTGCTACATGTTGGTTTGATATGGATCCGATTTATAGAGAGATTGCTTTGGTTGAGATTATGTATTATGTTATTATGATCTTGCATTCTCTCCATTTCTAGTAGATGCTCTAGCCAAGTAGATGCTAGCGACTCCAAGAGGTAGTATTTATGCTCGATAGTGGGTTCATGCCTCTATTTAACCATGGGAAGTGACCTTATTCTCTACGGTTGTAGATGTGATGTTGCTACTAGAGAGAAAACATCGGTGTTCTATTCAAGGGTAGTTTCATCGTTTACTTTACACACATTGCTTAAAGCGATAGTCCGTTGCTTGCAACTTAATACTGGAGGGTGTCGCGGATGCAATCCTGAAGGTGGATTATTAGTCATAGATGAAGTTGGATTACGGTCTATGTATATTGTTGTAATACCCGCATACTTTCATAGCATGTATTCTGCACCAACCATTAGCGTAGAATCTTTGTTTGTCAATTTCCCATCTGTAATTTATTTACCCAGGATATTTATTTTATTGGGGAGGTGCCTCTAGTGAACTGTGGACCCCGGTCCTTCTTCTTTTAATTGCAATCTTCTACAACATTTTCCTGTTCTGTTCTCTGCAAACAATTCTTCTTCCAAATGGTTCATTTAATCCTTTGTTTTCAGCAAAACCAGTGAGCTTGACAACCTCGCTGAAAGTTGGGGACAAAGTATTTGGTTGTTTGTGTGCAGGTCTTCACGTTGCTGCTGACACCGGCAGTGCGCCCTGCCATGAGTTGGTTCGCAACACCTCGGGAGAGAACGTTTTTCTCCTACTGGTCAATAAACCTTTGTTTCTTACTGAGGGAAAACTTCCTGTTGTGGTCATCATACCTTCCTCTTGGGGTTCCACTCAACGTTGCGCATAAATTCTCCTTCATCAACTCCGCGCTCAGCAAGACTTTTTCTGGCACCGTTGCCGGGGAGAAAAGCATCTCTTCTACGAGGGGAGTCTCTCACTCTCAACTCTTTTACTTTTTTATTGTTTTGCTTATCTTGTTTGCATTTTTTTATCCAAAATCCAAAAAAATTAGTATAGTTTTTATTTGTGTTGTTTACTTTACTTTGCAAAATGAATGTCCCTGAAGTTGAGGTTTGTACTTTTAAGCAACAAAGGGGTGAAAGTTTGAAAGATGCTTGGTATAAAATATGTGATGCTTATCATAGATGTACTAAGAAATATTCTACTATGATTCTTCTTAGGAATTTCTATGTTGGTATTTCTACTTGGAATAGATATGTTCTAGATACTCTTATTGGTGGTAATTTCCTAGGTGCTCCCGCTTCAGAAGCCTATGTTTTAATTGAAAGTTTAGTAGGAAGTCCTCCCATTAATGTTGCTAAAACTGAGATCACTTTAGAAGAGGGAGAGTGGATTTGGTGACCGGGTGTATACGTGAGCACGCCCTAGCTGCCGTTGGATCAACCTTGAGATTCATTTTTTTCTAATGGACGTTTAACACTGTCCGCGCTTCCCATCCTCAAGCCACCCATTGTCCAACCGCACCTCCGCTTTTAACCACGACCTACTCTGTCCACTTATCTCATCCATCTCATCCACTGGCTACCATGGAGCTCGCCGCCGCGCTAGCATGGAGCAGCGGGGGAGGACGCCGCTGCCTAGCACGGGCCGCGGGGGAGGCCGCCGCTCCCTGCCTCGAGATCCTCCGCGCCGCCCTTCATCGAGCCGACTATGCCGCCGCCACCGGCTGCATCACGACGCCATCGACGCCGGCAGCTGCTCGCGGCCCGGTCGCGCGACGCCCTCAACACCGGCGGCTGCAAGATGCAGCTCGCACCCCGACCGCCCGACGACCTCGGCATCCTCTCCAAATCGCAGCGTTCCAATCGCTGCATGGCCGGGACGCGGCGCGAGCTACGCCGGCAGTTCCCTTCGCTCCTCCAAGGCTCAAATCCGAGCCACATCGTCCAGGCGAATGCCGCTTCCAAGAGCACCCGTTCTCCTGAGAGGGAGGCGGTCCTCATCGTTGAATCGGAGCCAGCGGACTAGCGGGGATAGAGCTGCCGATGGAATCCTCCGGCCCAATCTCTGGATATAGCTGCTGATGGAATCCTCCGGGACGACGGAGATTGCTCCCAGATTCGTTGCAATTTCTTGCAATTCGTCGGCGGCGGCCAGGATCAGGAACTCCCCCGAGCTCGAGCCCCGGTTGAGGAGAAGACTCCAGCGACGCCGCCTTCTCATCCTGCTCGAGCGCCAGTTGAGGAGAAAACTCCAGCAAGGCCACCTGCTCATCCTGCTCGAGCCCCATTGAGGAGATTCCAGAGACATCACACCTACGCAACGGATTAGCCCTCCACTCTTTTGTTTTATTTACTTCCTTTTTTGTTTTTCAGATGCAATTTTTTTATTGTTTCATCGTTTTCCAGATTTAGAACTGCGTAGCTCGGATCTGAGTTTGGGGATTGACTTTGTATCAGCTGATTTTGGTTATCTTGCTAACGAAAAATTTTTATCCGCTTATGAGCTCAGATCAACTGCAGATCAATTGATTTTGGAGAACAAATTCGACATCAATCCGTATTAGTGTACTATTTTATTTTTCAAGATTGTTCAGTCCGGAGCAGTAGTACTTACTTTCTTTCTTTATCGAAAAAAACAGCAGTACTTACGAAGGCACACAGAGCTCGATTTATTTTCTAGCTAGTTATCATCTAACGGCAAACCTAACACCGTTAGACACGTGTCAGTCTCTCACCGCGTGCTCACGTATACACCCGGTCACCAGGCTTCATCCGTTAGAAGAGGTGGTAAAAAGACTAGATTCTTTGGAGAAAAGTTTGCCCAATTTACTTTTTTATGCTATCCATACTAATGAGTTGATAGGAGGAATCAATAAAAGAAATTGTTGTTTTGGAGGGTAGTATTGCAAATGATGATAGAACTATTAGAATTGGTAAACTTGAAGAAGCTATGGAAACTTTGAGTTCAACTTTTTCCTCTCTTGGTTTCAAAAAGGAGAGAGCTTTTGTTGGGAAAGAACAAAAATTTATGTATGTCCCTAAGGCACCCAAACCAAAAACCTGTGATATGTTTAAATTTGATAAAAAAATTAGTGCAACTAAGAGTAAATTGATGTTGAATCTTCAGAGGTGTCAAAGGTACTTGATGATACAAATGGTGTTTTGAAAGAAGTAATTGATCTTAATGATTTCTCTCTTGACAATACTTGATTTTCATCCTTTCTGCGCCTAGCTCAAAGGCGTTAAAGAAAAGCGCTTATGGGAGCCAACCCATGTTTTATTTCTGTTATTTTTGCTTTTTTGTGTCTTGGAAGTTATTGCTACTGTAATAACCTCTCCTTATCATTTTTATTTCGTTTTTGTGCCAAGGGTAGTCTCTAATAGAAAGAAAGAAGTGTTTGGGGTATTTGCAATTCTGAAACAGATTCTGTGCTGGTCACGAAAACAATTCTTAAAAATCGCCAGAACGTTTTTTTGAGCTGCAAATTTTTGTGCTTATGCCCTAGTATGTTAGATAACTTTCGTTGGTTTAGCATTTTCGATTTGAGCAACAGAACTATTTTTTTAATTTTGATCTCTGCCTGCTGGTCTGTTTTGACAGATTTCTGCCATGTTTTGCATTTGCGTCTTATGCTTCGTCTTTTTGAGTTCAATTGTGAAAAAGAGCTTTGGGAAGAGTAGCCACAGTAGCATATGTTAAAATTAGTGTTTGATATGTGCCATTACTGAAGCCTTGCTGGTTTGATATATTTTTATTTGCACTAATGTTGCTAATCAATTGTGCTGAGTTTTGTGTGAAGGAAGTTTTCACGTGTAGGGAGAGAAGAATGATGCAATAAGATGAAGCATGGAAAAGAGATCAAGCTTGGGGATGTCCCCTGGGCCCCTCAAGAAATATCCAAGAATTACAAGCATCAAAGCTTGGGTATTCCCAAGGCATCCCCTCTTCATCAACAAAAAGCACCAGGTCATTTTTCAACACGCTATATTTTTATTCCTTCATGTGATATGTGTTATCCTTGGAGTGTCTTTACTTTTGCTGTGTGTTTACTTTCAATAAAGTTGGATTCCATCATTCATGTTTACTTTGGAGTGAGACACGCTCCACCACTTTGCATATTTACTTTGGAGTGAGACACGCTCCGCTGTTTTGTATGTTTATTTTGGAGTGAGACACGCTCCACTGTTATGCATTTTGGGTTGGAGAGAGACACGCTCCACTTTTACATTTATTTGAGTTCAATAGCTCTCTTGACATTTACTTGTTTTTCATATATGAGAGTTGTTTGGTTTCATTTGGTTGGCATTGGAAGCATGAAAAAAGTTTTATGTGTATGTGATGCAAATGGAAGCATTTTTAGACTATGGCATAGTTATTTTTGCATATCTTGCTAGATGTTATTCTCATGATGAGCTTTTTAATTATGTTTTAATTATGATTATTCTCAAATACTGAGAGTGTTTAGTGTGCCATTGAAGGTTTCATGCATTTTTTAGCATACAATACAAAAGCATAATATTGTGGTATATATTCTCCTGCGAATGTTTTTATTTGGGTCGACTTGGCACATGTTTTGCAACATGTCATGACTACATTCCAGTCAATTATTTCCTCTATGATCATTTAATTTGCAACTTGTGTATCACTTTATGCTTTGATTAATATATTTTGTCGTTGTGCATGATTATGGCCATTATGCTCTCTTAGTTGGTCGCACCCGGTCTTTTTCTAGCCTCCATTTGTATGAGTATTTTATTGATGCATCCAACCACCAAAAACAAAATATGCCAAAGTGTCCACCACATCTACATATATGTGGTATTTCATTGCCATTCCATAGTAGTTTTCTCATGTGCTACCTTTAAATTTCAAAGTATTATAAAGTAGTCAAAAATGACTATTGTGCCTAGCGTGTGTTTCTTGTGTAACCGTAGCTCTTTTAAGTTGCTTGTTGTGTGATAACCATTGAAATACTGGGGACACCTCAGCGTGCTTTTCCGCTGAATATCATGTGGGTTGCTATGCATGTTCATCTTGTCTGAAATGAAGGAGATTATCCATGCAAAATAGTTTGAGTATACATTTTTGTTAGAGAAGAACATTGGGCCGCTAACCGAAGCCATGTATCATGGTGGAAGTTTCAGTTGGAAAAATCCTCAATCTCTTATGAGAAAGCTTCTAGCAATAAAAAAATAAGAGGGGTCTATTTATCTGTTGCTCGTGTCGTCCCGGTATGGATGTCCCAAGTTGAAGATGCTTTAAAAATGAGAAATCAAAAGCAATGCATCTCCTAGGACCTTTGTACAGGAGGCACGGGGGTATCCCTTTGTGATACTCGGTTAAAACAACTTGTATGTGATGAGAGCTAATGGTGATCCGAGGTGAGTAGGTGTAATGTCCCAGGTTTAGAGACGATCGAGGGGTAGATTTTAGAAAGGGATGTGCATTGCATTGTAAATTACGGGGAAATTTCGCGCTTTTAAAACAAAACTGCATCGAAGGGGAACAGGTTTCTCTCTCGACATCTTACAGGGTTAGGGTTTCGAGAGTGCGATGAACTTGTTCTTAATTAACTAGATTAGGGTTTTGAGAAGAGAGAAGAGAAGATGCATCACAATCTTAAGTTGCATGATTGAATTCAAAATTGAGTTGTTTGATTGAATTCAACCCAAATTTGAATTTGAATTTCAAATTCAAACATCAAATTGATATCACATAATTCAAACTTGAGATAATGCATTACACAATTATAAGTACTCAAGAGTATGATTAATACAATACTTAAATAAAGCTCATTAAGGAAAACTTGAGCTTTATTGATAATCACACATAATACATTGTCATTTACAATATTCAGAATTGAATTATAAAATATTACAACACATTAAATGAATTGAATAAAAGGAAAAAGAAATAGGAAATTACAAGTAAATTAAATGTCCTAAACTAGATTGTTGATCGTCATGTAATTCTTGCTCAAGAAGATCTTGATCTTCATCTTGATCATCACATTGTCCCTGCACACACACACAAAGACCAAACAAGGATTAAGCCAAGTGGCAAAGCCACTTGGCAGATTAGAAAAGAAGTGAAAATAGTGGATAATACCACAGCTCTGCCGAGCTGATCCTCTCACCAGCTCAAGTACCAAGCAGCAAACACACAGGCAGCTCACTAGCTAGTGTGCATGCCTCACAGCACACAAGCCTGGGAGAGTCACCAAAAAGGACCAGGCCTTGCTGTCGACCAGAGAAGCAGAGGAGAGGCATACTTAAGCTTTTCACAGCCAAACCCTAACCATTCCATCGTCAAGGAGCATCAGGGTAAGAACAGCAAGAACACATCAAGAATAGCTAGAACAGGTGAACAGCAAGAGCTGCTCCACCTATTCCAGCAACCACCAGAAATCAACCAAGATTCACAAGCTTGCAAGGAGGAGCAGGGCAAGCAAACCAAATCCACCAGAAGCAATCCTCTACACCAACAACTCATACTAGGAGCTGGAGTGAGGTATACATTGATGAACATGAGCAAGCCAAAGTTTTGCTCATAAAATGAGCATATGCATTTTCACAGCAACAGAAAAGGGTAGAAACCCTATGTGAGTCATCATATGGCTAACAGCCAATTGGTGCAAGTAAAAAAGAGAGAAACCAATAGGAAGCCACCCTGGGAACATTGAGTATGCCAAAACAATGGCATAATCAAAGATATCCAGCAAGGAAATGATCCTATATAGCTAGCTAGAATTACTTAGCACCTATGACCACTACACCATCAGACAGATAGACATATTGTGTCTATTTTTTGTTTGTCAACATCAAAAGCTACTGGCAATCCAACAAAAGGATCACCCAGAAAACATCTAGTGAGCCACAGCAAGCCAACAAGAGGGGAGCTACCCAAAAGCAGTACATGATTACTGCTAGGGTCACCTCAACCACTGAAACAGCCCAAACCATCAAGCCAAGCACTTGTATCATCACCCAGATTGGGTTCAAAGTGGAGCTAGGGTCCCCAACAACTATTGGCATCCCTCTAGCTCAATCAGATGAATAGTTAGATGATCACAACTGCAGGTAGCTCACATCATTTATCCACTTAGCCAAGAAAGACAACACAGATAAATGAATATTCAAGTAATCAATACAACAGAGCTTTGCAGTGGATCCAAGGGATCACTGCAAGCAACAGCAATTGCTTGAGCCAACCACTACACACACCAGCACTAGTCTGTAACCACACACAGCTCAAATTGAGCACTGGTAAGGAACAAGATGGAGCACCACACCTTTTACAAGCCACTGATAATCACAAGATCATCAGAAGCTTGCTACAGCATGCTAGAATCCATTCTAGTATGAACACATGGACAGTTACTTAAATCAGCCACAAGACATGAACAAATGTATCACATATAAGTAAATAAAAGCATTATAATTGTATCCAAAAGCACTCCATCAAGGGATGGAGCTGTCAAGTCAATAGCTAGGCTCAATTGAGCATGTCCATGAATATAAGCACAAGAGATAGCATACAGGAACACTGGCACTTGCAAAAAATGCAAGGATCATGTATCATGATCAAGCCAGGGGCAAGGAATTGCACACACAGGAGAGGCAGGAGTCATATAGCAACAACAGGAGCAAATGAATCAAACATTAGCATCACAGTATGCTCATGAGCAAGAGCTCATGAGCTACAACAGTAAGATATAGAGAAGAACAGCACAGCACAGCAGCTAGGATCAATGGCAGCAACACAGCAGCAGCATACGCACAACAGTAGCACGAGCACATCAGCTAGAATAATGGCGCAGGAAGACAGCAGCAATTAGCACATCAAGGCAGCACCAGGGCAGGCATGGCGCAAGGCACAGAGGCGCAGCAGCAGAAGCACAGCAAGGTGGATGCCAAGGCATCCAGAGAAAGGAGAAGGGGTAGAGGGACAAGAGAGAAGGAGGCGACACACCTGGAGCAGAGCACCACGGTGCCACCGTGGCGGCACGGCGGCACAGCCTGGCCACGGCAGCACCAAGCCATGGCCAAGCCAGGCGTTCGCCGAGCGCAGAAGCTCCAGCGCAACCACGGCGAGGCACACGGCCACGCCACGGCGCCTGGATCGACGGCGGGCGACGAAGCGCCACGAATCACCACAGCCGTGTCGCAGAGGCGTTGGGGGCGAATGGAGGCGGCGATGAAACACAGATCGGCGAGGACCGATCGGTGCGCCGTCGTGCGGCCGTTCGATTGCGACCGATCTCGCCGGCGGGGATGGCCGGAGGTGGCCGGAATAAAGCGGCGACGGCACAGGCGACCACAGCGTCGCGGGAGAGGAGAGAGCTAGGGTTTCGCGAGAGGGGAGAGGAAGAGAGCGACTGAGTCCGACCGAGCCGGTTGGGGCGGCTCGGGTTAGACTCAACCGGTTGGGCCACCTGACATGTGGGGCCCAAGGGCATTTTAGACATTTCACAAATTCATAAAATGCTGAAACTTTGAAAATCAATAGTAAATGTTTAATAGCTCTAAAAAAAATATGAAAACTGATCAGCATAAAATTCTCTATCTAAATAAAATATCAAAGAGAATTTTTGAAGACAATTAAGAATAAGTCTTAACTTGATGATTTAAATAATAATTTAAATCACACATATTATTTTCAATAATGAAAATAAGTCCATTAATGCAATTGGACTTTAAAAACACCTTGACAATATTTCAAGGTTGTATTTACCCTAAATAGAGTATCTCCAAATCAATCTTAGTATTAACCTCTTACATAAAATAATAATGTCATCGGAAGGGGGGACAAACCCTAAAACTGGAATCATGCATAATTGCTTCTTTAACCATTGCCCTTATCGGACAATGATGCTATTTTTCAGAAACAGAGGACAAGGGTCAGTCCACACCTTCCAACTGCAAAACTTTGCAGTGTTCAGGCAAGTTCATCACTTGCTCATGTCATTTGAGTATTTCTATCAAATTACTTGCAAAGTACTATGGTTATCACTATTGCATAAAAACCAAAACCACTATTTTAATAACTATGAATATGACTATGTGGTTGGCAATGGAACCATGGATTGTGTTGATATGGTGGAGGTTCCATTGCAAGGGTTTATATCCATCTAGGATTAAACAATAAATGTCGCCAGTGATTCTTGTGCCGTAATACCCATGTTAACCATAAGATCTGGAATGGGACGGACTAGTCAATTGTATTTCCACCTCTCGTACATCAACGGATGCGCTTACCGTAGCAGTTGTGTCTGGCGGAACAACCGGAGGGTGGGGATCCCACTCTAATTCCCCATGGTAATGCAATGCTTACCGTAGCAGTTGTGTCTTGCGGAACAACCGGAGGGTGGGGATCCCACTCTAATTCCCCACAGTAATGCGGTCTATGATGGGTTGCAGCTGCCGGCGAAGGAGTTTATGGTAGAGCCTAGAACTGTTGTCGTGACCGGGGTCCACCCTGAAATTAAGGGAATAATGGGACCGGCGAGGACCCAGGGTCGGGGTTTGCAACAAAGGGTGGGTGTGCGAGGTAGCGGAGGAATATGATTGGCTATGACCTTATACCGGGCCTCACACCATAGGAAGTGTGGACGGGAAAGCTGCCCGGTTGGCACCAAGGTTAAGATCTCTTATGGGTAAAGCAACACCCCTCTGCAGAGTGTAAAGAACCGTGACCTGTCACTCCCTGTTCCGGGATATGGAACTGCGAACGCGGCCGGAAAGGAGCTCCATGAAGTTCTAGTAAACCGGTGAAGGTTGACGGACATAGCTCTTTGAAATAAAAGCAATCTCTTGAAGAAATGTTTACCAAAAGCTGCATTGGTATTAGACTTTCTGGTCTAATATCGTAGCTAGTGCATTAAACACCTCTTATCTATAATGAACTTGTTGAGTACGCTCGTACTCATCCCACTTTTAAATCCCTTGCTTAGATGGTCTGAATCGTCTGGAGGAGGACTACGACAACTCTGAAGGAGCCGAGATCATCGGCTATGAAGAACCAGACCTCTCTGGAGGTATTGAAGGCGTAGACTACCTCATAGTCTACGGAACCGGGGAGGCTTCCGAAGGAGATCAAGCCTAGAAACATCGAGTAGTAGTAGTAGCCGAGCAGCCCGAACTCTTAGTACTTAGCTGCTCGAGAGAATAAATGTATAACTTAATGAGACTTCTATATTGTAAGCTAAGATGGGTTCGCCTCGAACCCAGGAGTATTCCTCTTAGGACCCAAGAGGAGCTCCGAGACGATATATGTATTATGTTTGTAATAATAAATGAATGAGTTATGGACCTGCTATGTTCTGTTGTACTACTCTGAGGGATGTAATATTTGCGGAATGGTACTTCGTGAATGTTATATCAACGACTGGCATACTACAACATGAAGTGGTATGCAGGGTCACCACAGTTAATTATCGAGCAAAAGCTTTGACCTTAGGTTGGAACCTAGTAAATGGGACCGAACGTTAGGAGTCAAATAGGACTAGTAAAGAATTCTCTAAAAATATGGTGTATATTCAATTGAGAATACAACAATCATATCTTTTAGTGCGATAATTCTTTATTATCTCTATTATGATGCATTATTACTAATCTTATATTCTTTCTATTCTACAGCCAACAATGGCAAGTTCACGTCCGGGACGAAACGTGAAAGTGATGGATTCCACACTGAGTGAATATGAAGGAGGACTTGCAGCTATTCTACGCGCGATGTTACTTGAATTTGGGTGTGATCCCCAGATCCAAGTAAAGAAATACATGTACTATGATGGTACTGTATTGGCAAAGTGTAGGGTAGGGCTACGACTTCCCGAATCTTTGGGAATGAGCGTAGTAATGCCCGGCGAGCGAAGCCAGAACTATCAACACAGCCTACCATATAGCCTTTATGAGAGCCATAACTGATATTCGGGAGCATAAGACGAAAGAGCTTATGGGTTCCGAATTCACCCACATTCCTCATATGGAGGAGGAAGACGATCCCATGCTTAACCACTTCAAATATGCAAAACGCAAACCAGCAGAAGCCGCAAAATACATGGATAATAGCCGCAACTTACTATCATTGCTCTTTCAGTTGAACCATCATTTGACGGGGGCAATTGATACAATGCTAGCGGAGTTTACTGAACCCAAGGAGGAGACTAGGGGGAAAGAACCTATGGAGAATATGGTGCACACACCAGTTTACTCAGCTGGTGACTACATTAGTATTGATCCTCTTAAGCGTGAAACTACACCCGTCACACCTGGGAATTTTCTTAGTAGTTCCTATAGGGGATATGAGGGTGGAGAGGAATCCGGAAACAATCAGCGTTCCGTGACTCCTATAGAAAACTCCACGGGTTGGCGTTGGGGATCTGATACTGGAACTCATAGTACTTCAGTGTATTATGACGGAGAGATGAATGAGGACGCCACAACCCAGAACCAGAGTTATCCTATTAATGGAGGAGTTGATGGAGAGTATCCTACACAGGTTGAGTCGGATACGAATGTTGGAAATACCTATGGTGGAGCCACAGGGGAGTACACCCGATGGGTGGACTATGATGCACTGAATGACCAGTTCGTGAACACTGATTTCTCCCTAGGATCATCGTCTGATTCTGACTACCAGCCGACGGGGAGACCTTATGTTCCAGGTTTTGTCAGGAGGACGACACGTTCGACCGGATGGAAGCCTGGGATGTACCGGGAGTGAAGATCGACTAGAGTCCACCAAGGAAGGCGGGACTACAATACACAAGTACCACGTGTATTGTAGTGTGTAATATTTGTAGAAATTTGTACATATACTTCAATAAGTGAGTTTGCATGCTCACAACGTCACTGAGTATTGTAATCAGACCACCTAAGTATGTATATATATGGTATATGTTTTGTATGATTTGGATTTGCTTCTTGATTTCCATTGCGTGACTAGTTCTGTGCACATAGTTGAGCTCAGAAAACATGCGCATGGAGTAATTATGAGTATCATCTTGTGTTGCAGAACTAGGGGGTTATGTCGGGAGCGATAGGTGAGGAGACGGAAGCACAGCGCATGGAGCGCGAGGCGAAACAGAAGGAAGAGCTGATGAAGCAGCCAGGAATCAGTTTCCACCACCAACACCCATGACGCAGCAGAATTTCATTCAGTACATGCAGATGGTGGAGGAGAGACAACGTATAACGTTGGAGCAGCAGAATAAATTCTTCCAGGAGTTGCTGCAACAGAACAGGGTGGAGAGACCCGAGAATCCGGGAGTCACCTTAGCAGACTTCCAGAACACCAAGCCTATATCTTTCTCATATGCGCCCGAACCAATGGACGCGGAAGACTGGCTTATGGACACCGAGCGAAAGCTCAACACTGTTGGTTGCAATGACCAGGAGAAGGTCCGATATGCTACACACTTGTTGTGTGGACCTGCCGCATCATGGTGGGACAACATTGTAGCCGTTTATCCGGCTGGAAAGGTGTTTACCTGGGAGGAGTTTGCAAGGAAGTTCAGGGAATCCAATGTCCCTGAAAGCATTGTGGAACTGAAGCGTCGAGAATTCGAAAGTCTCGAGCAGAAGGATAAGGCCATCCTGACTTATGTCAGGGAATTCTCAAAGCTGTCCCGGTATGCTGTTGAAGAAGTCAACACCGAGGACAAGAAAAAGAAGAGGTTTTTGAGGGGGTTAAGTCCCCAGTTCAAGGTACAGCTCCGGATGATGAGAGCGACAGAGTTTCAAGAGTTGGTGGATGCAGCCATCACTCTTGAAGATGATTTTAAACAGCTGCAAGAGGAGAAGAGGAAAAAGGCCAAGTTTGAGCCTAAGAGGTTTGTTAGTAACAAGCCCAATACCAGCTTGAGTTTCAAGCCAAGATACAACAACAACAACAACAACAACAACAACAACAACAACAACAACTACTACTACTACTACTACTACTACTACTACTACTACTACTACTACTACGGTAGCAGGAAGAACC
Source organism: Lolium perenne (assembly GCF_019359855.2). Lineage (NCBI taxonomy): Eukaryota > Viridiplantae > Streptophyta > Magnoliopsida > Poales > Poaceae > Lolium > Lolium perenne. The sequence continues at coordinate 244,058,770 of NC_067247.2, read as the reverse complement.
AAGCATTTCAGACTGCAAATCAAATTGTTTGCAGAAGCTGTGGATTCACAGGACATTTCGCCAAGGATTGCAAGAAGCCAAGGAGAATATGTTTTGGTTGTCGCCAGGAGGGGCACATGCTGAAGGACTGCCCCAAGAGAAATACTGGAGGAGGTCAGTCAGGAGGAGGAGGAAGCCGAGGAGGAAACACCGGAGGGAACTGGAAGAACAAGAAACCCTTCGGCAAGCTGAACTGCACTAGTCTGGAGGAGGTGGTCAACTCCGATCAGGCAGTGATAGGTACGCTCCAGATACTCACTCATCCTGGCAAAGTACTTTTTGATACTGGTGCAACTACATCATTCATTTCTCAGCAATTCATCATCAAACATGGGATTAGTTGCACTAAGCTAGATACACCCATAAACATACTTTCCACGGGGGGAACGATAGTAGTAACCCATACCAAACAAAAACAAGTCATCATGATCAATAAATGCGCGTTTGACGTAGACCTGTTCATTTTACCGATGAAGGACTTTGATGTCATTCTTGGTATGAACTGGTTAGAAGCTAACGGAGCATTGATCGACTGTGTGAACAAGACAGTGTCTTTGAAAAGCCCCGATGGAAGTAGAATGATCTACCAAGGAGACAAGCATACCCAGATAGAGGTCGAGCTACAGCTGAACAGCATGAAGGAGGTGAAGTTGGAAGATATACCGGTAGTAAATGAATTCCAGGATGTGTTTCCTAAGGAATTACCTGGAATGCCACCAGATAGGGAGATAGAATTCACTATCGACCTAATTCCAGGAACAGCTCCGATTGCTAAAGCACCATATAAGATGGGGCCTAAGGAGTTGAAAGAACTTAAGGAGCAATTGGATGACTTGGAACAGAAAGGATTCATACAAGAAAGTGTTTCACCATGGGGATCACCTGTGATCTTCGTGGATAAAAGAGATGGTGGTAGAAGGATGTGCGGAGACTACAGGAATTTGAACAATGTCACAATCAAGAACAAGTACCCACTTCCAAGAATACAAGATCTATTCGATCAAGTTAGAGGCGCGGGAGTCTTTTCCAAAATTGATCTAAGATCCGGTTATCACCAGATAAAGATCAAGAAGGAAGACGTTCCGAAAACTGCCTTTGTCTCAAGGTATGGACATCATGAATACCTTGTAGTGCCTTTTGGATTAACCAATGCCCCAGCAATTTTCATGAATCTCATGAATAAGATTTTCATGCCATATCTAGACAAGTTTGTCATCGTATTCATTGATGATATCTTGATCTATTCCAAAGACAAGGCCGAACATGCTGAACATCTGAGGTTAGTTTTGCAAACACTAAGAGAACATCAACTCTATGCCAAGTTTAGCAAGTGTGAATTTTGGCTAGATCAAGTGGAATTTCTTGGTCATGTCATTAGCAAAGATGGAATAGCTGTTAACCCGAGCAAGGTAGCAGCATTTTTAGAATGGGAAGCAGCCAAGACTGTCAAAGAAATCCGGGGATTCCTAGGAATGGCAGGATACTATCGGAGATTCATTGAAGGATTCTCCAAGATAGCAGGACCAATGACGAAGCTGTTAAGAAAGAACACACCATTCGTGTGGTCAGAAGAATGTGAGAAGAGTTTTCAAACTCTGAAAGAGAAACTCACCACAGCACCGGTGTTAGCAGTTCCTGAAGTTGGCAAGGATTACACCGTGTACTGTGACGCATCCAAGCATGGATTGGGTTGCATACTCATGCAAGATCAGAAAGTAATATCTTATGGATCGAGGCAACTCAGACCTCATGAAGTGAACTATCCAACACATGATTTAGAATTAGCAGCAGTTGTATTTGCACTTAAAACATGGAGACATTTTCTCTATGGAGCCAAGTGTGAGCTCTATACAGATCATAAGAGTCTCAAATACTTCTTCACTCAGAAGGAACTCAATATGAGGTAGAAAAGATGGCTTGAACTAATCAAGGATTATGATTTGACCATCAATTATACTCCAGGAAAGGCCAATGTTGTAGCAGATGCCTTAAGTAGAAAGAGCACTGGCGGAGTGGAACAAGAGTTATCACCAGAGTTGAGGAAGGAAATAAGTCAAGCCCAGATACAACTTTGGGAGAAAGAAGCTCGTGAAGGACTATCGGCTTTGCAAGTAGCCGATGAGCTAAATGTTAACCTGAAGAATGAGATAATGATGGGTCAGTTGGACGATCCATTTATCGTGGAGGAGATGAGAAGGATAGATGAAGGAAGACCATCATAATTTCATCGTGGAGAATCGGGATCATTATGGTTCCAGAATAGAATTTGTGTTCCGGATATTGCTGAAATCAAAGAAGTAATACTCCGGGAAGCCCATCAAACACCATATTCTATTCATCCGGGAAGTACAAAGATGTACATGGATCTAAAGGAGCTATTCTGGTGGAATAACATGAAGAGAGAAATAGCACAATATGTGGCGGAATGCCATACCTGCCAAAGGGTGAAAGCTGAACACCAGAGTCCGGCAGGGAAGTTACAACCTTTACCCATTCCAGAATGGAAATGGGAGGAGATAGGAATGGATTTCATCACCGGACTACCCATGACCAATAAAAAGAAGGACATGATATGGGTAATCGTGGACCGGTTGACGAAGAGTGCACACTTCTTAGTGGTAAATCAGCAGGATAAAGGAGAGAAACTCATCGATCTTTACATCAAAGAGATCGTGAGTAAACATGGAGTGCCCAAGAAGATCGTGTCGGATCGAGGATCCGTGTTCACGTCAGCATTTTGGAAGCAACTACACGAAGCTTTAGGATCCAAGTTGGACTATAGCACCGCCTATCATCCCCAGACAGGTGGACAAACCGAGAGAACTAACCAGATTCTAGAGGATATGCTTAGGGCTTGTGCCCTAGACTTCGGAGGATCATGGGAGGAGCATTTACCACTAGCAGAGTTTTCATACAACAACAGCTATCAAAGTAGCATCAAGATGGCACCGTTCGAAGCTCTGTACGGAAGGAAGTGTAGATCACCCATATGTTGGTATGAAGCTGGAGCTAGCAAAGAGTTCAACCCGGATTATGTCAAGGAAAAGCAACAAATTATTGACATTATAAGAGATAGGCTCAAGATCGCCCAAAGCAGACAGAAGAGTTATGCCGATCAAAAGCGAAGGACATGGGAGCCACAAGTTGGAGACATGGTATATCTCAAGGTGAGCCCGATGAAAGGACTTCCGAGGTTTGGAGTAAAAGGAAAGCTAAGCCCTAGGTACATCGGACCTTTCAAGATTCTGAGTCAAAACCGAGGGTTAGCCTTTGAATTGGAACTACCGGGAAGGTTATCTCAAGTTCACAATGTATTCCATGTGTCGCAACTTAGAAAGTGTTTGAAGACCCCAGATGAACCAGTATCACATGAAGAGCTCGAGTTACAACCGGACTTGACCTATATCGAGAAGCCAGCAAAGATTCTCGAGGAGAACTGGAAACAACTCAGGAATAGAGCTATAAAGTACTGCAAGATACAATGGAAGCACCATCCCGAGAGGGAAGCCACCTGGGAAAAAAGAGGAAGACCTGAGGAAAACATACCCCGAACTCTTCAGGTATTACAACCACAACTTCGGGACGAAGTTTTCTTTAAGGGGGAAAGACTGTAATGTCCCAGGTTTAGAGACGATCGAGGGGTAGATTTTAGAAAGGGATGTGCATTGCATTGTAAATTACGGGGAAATTTCGCGCTTTTAAAACAAAACTGCATCGAAGGGGAACATGTTTCTCTCTCGACATCATACAAGGTTAGGGTTTCGAGAGTGCGATGAACTTGTTCTTACTTAACTAGATTAGGGTTTTGAGAAGAGAGAAGAGAAGATGCATCACAATCTTAAGTTGCATGATTGAATTCAAAATTGAGTTGTTTGATTGAATTCAACCCAAATTTGAATTTGAATTTCAAATTCAAACATAAAATTGATATCACATAATTCAAACTTGAGATAATGCATTACACAAATATAAGTACTCAAGAGTATGATTAATACAATACTTAAATAAAGCTCATTAAGGAAAACTTGAGCTTTATTGATAATCACACATAATACATTGTCATTTACAATATTCAGAATTGAATTATAAAATATTACAACACATTAAATGAATTGAATAAAAGGAAAAAGAAATAGGAAATTATAAGTAAATTAAATGTCCTAAACTACATTGTTGATCATCATGTAATTCTTGCTCAAGAAGATCTTGATCTTCATCTTCATCATCACATTGTCCCTGCACACACACACAAAGACCAAACAAGGATTAAGCCAAGTGGCAAAGCCACTTGGCAGATTAGAAAAGAAGTGAAAATAGTGGATAATACCACAGCTCTGCCGAGCTGATCCTCTCACCAGCTCAAGTACCAAGCAGCAAACACACAAGCAGCTCACTAGCTAGTGTGCATGCCTCACAACACACAAGCCTGGGAGAGTCACCAAAAAGGACCAGGCCTTGCTGTCGACCAGAGAAGCAGAGGAGAGGCATACTTAAGCTTTTCACAGCCAAACCCTAACCATTCCATCGTCAAGGAGCATCAGGGTAAGAACAGCAAGAACACATCAAGAACAGCTAGAACAGGTGAACAGCAAGAGCTGCTCCACCTATTCCAGCAACCACCAGAAATCAACCAAGATTCACAAGCTTGCAAGGAGGAGCAGGGCAAGCAAACCAAATCCACCAGAAGCAATCCTCTACACCAACAACTCATACTAGGAGCTGGAGTGAGGTATACACTGATGAACATGAGCAAGCCAAAGTTTTGCTCATAAAATGAGCATATGCATTTTCACAGCAACAGAAAAGGGTAGAAACCCTATGTGAGTCATCATATGGCTAACAGCCAATTGGTGCAAGTAAAAAACAGAGAAACCAATAGGAAGCCACCCTGGGAACATTGAGTATGCCAAAACAATGGCATAATCAAAGATATCCAGCAAGGAAATGATCCTATATAGCTAGCCAGAATTACTTAGCACCTATGACCACTACACCATCAGACAGATAGACATATTGTGTCTATTTTTTGTTTGTCAACATCAAAAGCTACTGGCAATCCAACAAAAGGATCACCCAGAAAGCATCTAGTGAGCCACAGCAAGCCAACAAGAGGGGAGCTACCCAAAAGCAGTACATGATTACTGCTAGGGTCACCTCAACCACTGAAACAGCCCAAACCATCAAGCCAAGCACTTGTATCATCACCCAGATTGGGTTCAAAGTGGAGCTAGGGTCCCCAAGAACTGTTGGCATCCCTCTAGCTCAATCAGATGAATAGTTAGATGATCACAACTGCAGGCAGCTCACATCATTTATCCACTTAGCCAAGAAAGACAACACAGATAAATGAATATTCAAGTAATCAATACAACAGAGCTTTGCAGTGGATCCAAGGGATCACTGCAAGCAACAGCAATTGCTTGAGCCAACCACTACACACACCAGCACTAGTCTGTAACCACACACAGCTCAAATTGAGCACTAGTAAGGCACAAGATGGAGCACCACACCTTTTACAAGCCACTAATAATCACAAGATCATCAGAAGCTTGCTACAGCATGCTAGAATCCATTCTAGTATCAACACATGGACAGATACTTAAATCAGCCACAAGACATGAACAAATGTATCACAGATAAGTAAATAAAAGCATTATAATTGTATCCAGAAGCACTCCATCAAGGGATGGAGCTGTCAAGTCAATAGCTAGGCTCAATTGGGCATGTCCATGAATATAAGCACAAGAGATAGCATACAGGAACACTGGCACTTGCAAAAAAATGCAAGGATCATGTATCATGATCAAGCCAGGGGCAAGGAATTGCACACATAGGAGAGGGAGGAGTCATATAGCAACAACAAGAGCAAATGAATCAAACATTAGCATCACAGTATGCACATGAGCAAGAGCTCATGAGCTACAACAGTAAGATATAGAGAAGAACAACACAGCACATCAGCTAGGATCAATGGCAGCAACACAGCAGCAGCATACGCACAACAGTAGCACGAGCACAGCAGCTAGAATAATGGCGCAGGAAGACATCAGCAATTAGCACATCAAGGCAGCACCAGGGCAGGCATGGCGCAAGGCACTGAGGCGCAGCAGCAGAAGCACAGCAAGGTGGATGCCAAGGCATCCAGAGAAAGGAGAAGGGGTAGAGGAGACAGGAGAGAAGGAGGCGACACACCTGGAGCAGAGCACCACGGTGCCACCGTGGCGGCACGGCGGCACAGCCTGGCCACGGCAGCGCCAAGCCATGGCCAAGCCAGGCGTTAGCCGAGCGCAGAAGCTCCAGCGCAACCACGATGAGGCACACGGCCACGCCACGGCGCCTGGATCGACGGCGGGCGACGAAGCGCCATGAATCACCACAGCCGTGTCGCAGAGGCGTTGGGGGCGAACGGAGGCGGCGATGAAACACAGATCGGCGCGGACCAATCGGTGCGCCGTCGTGCGGCCGTTCGATTGCGACCGATCTCGCCGGCGGGGATGGCCGGAGGTGGCCGGAATAAAGCGGCGACGGTGCAGGCGACCACATCGTCGCGGGAGGGGAGAGAGCTAGGGTTTCGCGAGAGGGGAGAGGAAGAGAGCGACTGAGTCCGACCGAGCCGGTTGGGGCGGCTCGGGTTAGACTCAACCCGTTGGGCCACCTGACAGGTGGGGCCCAAGGGCATTTTAGACATTTCACAAATTCATAAAATGCTGAAACTTTGAAAATCAATAGTAAATGTTTAATAGCTCTAAAAAATAAATAAAAATATGAAAACTGATCAGCATAAAATTCTCTATCTAAATAAAATATCAAAGAGAATTTTTGAAGACAATTAAGAATAAGTCTTAACTTGATGATTTAAATAATAATTTAAATCACACATATTATTTTCAATAATGAAAATAAGTCCATTAATGCAATTGGACTTTAAAAACACCTTGACAATATTTCAAGGTTGTATTTACCCTAAATAGAGTATCTCCAAATCAATCTTAGTATTAACCTCTTACATAAAATAATAATGTCATCGGAAGGGGGGAACAAACCCTAAAACTGGAATCATGCATAATTGCTTCTTTAACCATTGCCCTTATCGGACAATGATGCTATTTTTCAGAAACAGAGGACAAGGGTCAGTCCACACCTTCCAACTGCAAAACTTTGCAGTGTTCAGGCAAGTTCATCACTTGCTCATGTCATTTGAGTATTTCTATCAAATTACTTGCAAAGTACTATGGTTATCACTATTGCATAAAAACCAAAACCACTATTTTCATAACTATGAATATGACTATGTGGTTGGCAATGGAACCATGGATTGTGTTGATATGGTGGAGGTTCCATTGCAAGGGTTTATATCCATCTAGGATTAAACAACAAATGTCGCCAGTGATTCTTGTGCCGTAATACCCGTGTTAACCATAAGATCTGGAATGGGACGGACTAGTCAATTGTATTTCCACCTCTCGTACATCAACGGATGCGCTTACCGTAGCAGTTGTGTCTGGCGGAACAACTGGAGGGTGGGGATCCCACTCTAATTCCCCACGGTAATGCAATGCTTACCGTAGCAGTTGTGTCTTGCGGAACAACCGGAGGGTGGGGATCCCACTCTAATTCCCCACGGTAATGCGGTCTATGATGGGTTGCAGCTGCCGGCGAAGGAGTTTATGGTAGAGCCCAGAACTGTTGTCGTGGCCGGGGTCCACCCTGAAATTACGGGAATAATGGGACCGGCGAGGACCCAGGGTCGGGGTTTGCAACAAAGGGTGGGTGTGCGAGGTAGCGGAGGAATATGATTGGCTATGACCTTATACCGGGCCTCACACCATAGGAAGTGTGGACGGGAAAGCTGCCCGGTTGGCACCAAGGTTAAGATCTCTTATGGGTAAAGCAACACCCCTCTGCAGAGTGTAAAGAACCGTGACCTGTCACTCCCTGTTCCGGGATATGGAACTGCGAACGCGGCCGGGAAGGAGCTCCATGAAGTTCTAGTAAACCGGTGAAGGCTGACGGACATAGCTCTTTGAAATAAAAGCAATCTCTTGAAGAAATGTTTACCAAAAGCTGCATTGGTATTAGACTTTCTGGTCTAATATCGTAGCTAGTGCATTAAACACCTCTTATCTATAATGAACTTGTTGAGTACGCTCGTACTCATCCCACTCTTAAATCCCATGCTTAGATGGTCTGAATCGTCTGGTGGAGGACTATGACAACTCTGAAGGAGCCGAGATCATCGGCTATGAAGAACCAGACCTCTCTGGAGGTATTGAAGGCGTAGACTACCTCATAGTCTACGGAACCGGGGAGGCTTCCGGAGGAGATCAAGCCTAGAAACATCGAGTAGTAGTAGTAGCCGAGCAGCCCGAACTCTTAGTACTTAGCTGCTCGAGAGAATAAATGTATAACTTAATGAGACTTCTATATTGTAAGCTAAGATGGGTTCGCCTCGAACCCAGGAGTATTCCTCTTAGGACCCAAGAGGAGCTCCGAGACGATATATGTATTATGTTTGTAATAATAAATGAATGAGTTATGGACCTGCTATGTTCTGTTGTACTACTCTGAGGGATGTAATATTTGCGGAATGGTACTTCGTGAATGTTATATCAACGACTGGCATACTACAACATGCAGTGGTATGCAGGGTCACCACAGTAGGATGAGGTGTGAGCACTAGTAGCAATTATGCATGAGGCTTGCGATTTAGAAGTAGCACTTTTGCATAACCCATATGCTTTGTACTTACCATTGACATCATCCACCTCTCAAAAGTGCATTTTATACTCTTATTGTTTCAATAAAAAGCTCTAGCACATGAGTGATCTTACTTGCCTCTCAAAGAGAGACCTTCTTTTACTTTTATGTTGAGTTTCCACCTTCTAGTTTATGCACCACTTATGAGAGCATAGTTGTCATTCTTAGTTTTATGTGCATGGTCCCAAGATTTTATTGATTGATTCATAATTATGGTATTTCTTGTTCAAATTTTTTGTTTCTAGTCATCCTTATAATCTTTTAAAGGTGTCCAAGCATGTATGTTTTGCTTCCACTTATGGGACAAGCTGAGTACCACTTTATTATGTACCTATGCTATGCTCTTGACAATCACTTTGCTTTCCATGCACGTTATACATTTTCTTTTGTTTGATTACTATTCATGTTTTAGCATAGTTATTAAGTTTGATTTTTTGATTATATCTATCATGCTTATGTTAGGATTCTATGATTCCAGCTATGTTTGCTTTTACACTTAGATTGATCAAAGTAGTGTGACAGCATGTCACCTCAAAAATTATTTGTTTGTTATCACTTACCTACTCGAGGACGAGCAGGAGTTAAGCTTGGGGATGTTGATACGTCCCAAACGTATCTATAATTTTTGATGCTCCATGCTTGTTTTGTTACAATTCTTATATGTTTTATGTGCACTTTTCCACACTTTTTAGCATTTTCTAGGACTAACCTATTAACGTAGTGCCGCAGTGCCAGTTCCTGTTTTCTGCTGTTTTTGTGTTTCAGAAAAGTTGTACATGAAAGTTTCTCGGAATTGGGCAAACAAAAGCCCAGAGTCTTATTTTCCGGGATGAAGACGGAGCCAGAAGGACACGCGCAGGAGAGCTGCCACGTGGCAGTACATAGGGCAGGCGCGGCCCCACCCTTGGCCGCGCCTGGCCCATATACTGGCGCCTCATCGCCTCGTTTGCTCCGCCCTTCCGCCTATTTATTCCTTGTATCGGGAAAACCCCAGAGACCTGAGCCTCCATCCACGAAAAGTTTCAACGCCGCCGTCAACCGAAACCCTAGTTCGGGAGGGTTGTGCAGTCCATCCTGGCACCCTGCCGGAGAGGGAAATCACCGCTGGAGGCCTTTACATCGCCATGTTTTCATCCAAGGTGATGCGTGATTAGTCCTCCACGGGATCATGGGTCCTTAGCCGTAGCTAGATGGCTGTCCTCTCCTTGTTTTGCTTCATGTATAGATCTTGTGAGCTGCCTACCATGATCAAGATCATCTATTTGTAATTGCTACATGTTGGTTTGATGCAGATCCGATTTATAGAGAGATCGCTTTGGTTGAGATTATGTATTATATTATTATGATCTTGCATGCTCTCCATTTCTAGTAGATGCTCTGTCCAAGTAGATGCTACCGACTCCAAGAGGGAGTATTTATGCTCGATAGTGGGTTCATGCATCTATTTAACCATGGGAAGTGACCTTGTTCTCTACGGTTGTAGATGTGTTATTGCTACTAGGGAGAAAACAGCGGTGTTCTATTCAAGAGTAGTTTCATCGTTGACTTTACACACAATGCTTAAAGCGATAGTCCGTTGCTTGCAACTTAATACTGGAGGACTGGAGGGTGTTGTGGATGCAATCATGAAGGTGGATTATTAGTCATAGATGCAGTTTGATTATGTTCTATGTATATTGTTGTAGTGCCCGCATACTTTCATAGCATGTATTCTACACCAACCATTAGCGTAGAATCTCTGTTTGTCAATTGTCCATCTGTAATTTGTTCACGCAGCATATTTATTTTATTGGGGAGGCGCCTATAGTGAACTGTGGACCCCGGTCCTTCTTCTTTTAATTGCAATCTTCTACAACATTTTTATGTTGTGTTCTGTCCAAACAATTCTTCTTCCACACGGTTCGTTTAATCCTTTGTTTTTAGCAAAACCAGTGAGCTTGACAACCTCGCTGAAAGTTGGGGACAAAGTACTTGGTTGCTTGTGTGCAGGTCTCCATGTTGTTGCTGACGCCGAAAGTGCGCCCTGCCACGAGTTGGTTCGCAACACCTCAGGAGAGAACGTTTTTCTCCTACTGGTCGATAAACCTTGGTTTCTTACTGAGGGAAAACTTCCTGCTGTGCTCATCATACCTTCCTCTTGGGGTTCCACTCAATGTTGCGCATAAATTCTCCTTCATAAACTCCGCGCTCAGCAACGTGCTTGGCGGTAGCAGTAGAAGCCTCCGGTGCGACCTTCTTCATCACAAAATCGGTGATCTTGGGGCCGGTGGCGCTCATAGCAACACTGGCGGCGGCGGTGCTCTTCTTCTTCACTACCTTGAAATATCCTCGGAGATGATGGTGGTTGAAGCACGATGGTGGCGGCGGCGCATCAGTTATAAGTTGGAAGAACAATGGAAGAAGAAAGCAATAGGGGGAAGAAAGAGGAATAAAATATGCATCTTTCCTTATAAAGGGGAAAGTTGCCATGGGTTTGATCTAGAGGATCTGTGCCATAAGCATTGGACACAGATCTGGGTCACCGCGTGTCACGATAGCAGTTACACCAAAGGACGATTATCTTCACTACGCGCGGGAATCGGGGAGACACCTCGGTCAACAAGCAAGCATCAGTCATTTCCTAACTGACCGCACATGTATAGGGTGGGCCCATTAGGTCACGTCATTTCAATCGAACCGCCGCAGAGGTGACGTAACTGATGATGTCATTAAAAGTATCGACTCCTCATTTGTGAAGCATCCAAAGAAATCTACACCGTTGGGTTGCTCGACTTGAGTCTACGAATGGTTGCAAGCATCTGTCCCTAGACTCGGGAGCTACTCCCATCGGGAGCGCTGGACGCGCACCCGATAAAAACTACTGAAGACAAAGGAAAACAAATCCGAAAGTTTCAGAAGATCCAGGATCGAGCCCGGAGACTTGATCCTAAGTAAAGTAGCATTGTTTTACCATCCGCAGTTAACTAGCATCGATTTATCGAGTAAGATTGGGCACGTTACTTCTATCCCTTACGTACTATCATATTAAATGACTTCACTCAAAGTTTTAGAATACCCGATATATAAAAAGATATCGGATGATGAAGGCAATTCAGAAAGCATCGGCATCAGAATCTTCGAGTAGGACAACTTGAGTCTACACACGGTTGCATGCATCCGTGCCTAGACTCGGGTGCTATTCCCATCGGGAGCGCTGGATGCGCACCCGATATCAAGCAGTTTCGACTTCAAAATGATGAAGAAGGATCAAGTCTTTTCAACAACTATGGACATTCGGATGAAGGCAATTATAGTCCCTGCCCGAAGCTTTACTTCGGCCAGTCACTCGGGGGCTACTGATGTGGGCATTACCCTTCGGGTAACCAACATTAGACTACCTCCTCCGGTCCAACTAGGGGCCCATGAAGATTGCCCAACAACCAAGGTGGGCCTATACGTCGGTTTCAGCGAAGGAGACCTACCCGAAGAGCGATTCTTGACAAACAAGGAAAGAATACGCTATACAAGGAAACATAAGAATAGATATCTTTGTAACCTAGTCGAGTCCGAATAGAACTCTCTAGACCTCGCCTGCTATATAAAGGCTAGGAGAGAGTCTGCCGAGACACAACATCAATACATAGATTCACCGCAAGTCAGAGCTAGAACCCTAGAATCTTAGCCTCTCAACGAGACAACCACCACAGCCTATCGGCTACCCCATTCTAACCCGATATATTCGATAATGAAGATCAGGCAAGCAGGAAGTAAGGGTTTTACCTCACCGAGGGCCCTGAACCTGGGCAAATCTCTCTCCCCATTTGTTTGGTATCCGATGTCTCGTGCTATCATGCAGGATTCCGTCAACCCTAAGCCCCTCATGGTGGGCATTGCCGAGGAGTACCCTCTTCATTGTTATTAACCATGACAAAATCGTCAGCAAATGAGTGTTTTTTTGTGTGGTTAAAGACTCACTGGGGATGAAACTACAAATGTGGTTCATATCATGTTTGAGAAAGATCTAGCATGGATTTTTTTTGGTCTGTGGCTGATGAGTGGTCTTCAACAACGGAGAATCACACTATGGTAGATGAGTTTCTACCATTGACTAATGAATTCATGCCAACTGACACGTGGACAACGCCATTAGTTGCTTGGTAGCATTGTCAACTAGTTTTGGGGTCCCCGACATAAACCCTTCTAATGCAACCCATAGTGTTGGAAGACGGTTTCTGTCATTCCGACCCCTCCAACACTAATGCATTACATCAAAGTGCAACCCTATGAGCCCATATAGGTGAAGTAATATGCAGTCGATGTTCGCATGAAATCATCATAGGATAACATAAAAGATAGAGAACTTGACCAAATACTCATTGCACATCATATAGAATCATAGCCAGATCATCCTAGGCCCTCAGGACAGTATGGAGCTACTCACAAGTGTCAAACATGATATGGACCAGAGCCCTAATGATTACCACACAATCTGAATATATAATATCCCCACCAAATAATGAAAAGTACCAATCATGAACATGCAATAGCACTAAAAACAATATACGAGGTTCAATTCGACACAAACTATGAGGGGGATAAGGTCGATATCGTAGATGGAGATGGTGGTGATGATGGATGAGTTGATGGAGATGCCTCCTCCCAAGCCAAGATGGATTGGGGATGTCGATGGCATCGATTTCCCCTTCACTGGAGGCACCGGTATAGCAGGATCTGCCCTCTCCCGGAGTAGGAGAGAACTTTCGCCTCTGCCGCTGCCTCAATAAATCTCGGGAAAAATATGGCTTAGGTTTTTGGGAGAAACGGAGCTTCTGGTATAAAGGGGGCCCCGATGCGACGCTCGAGGGGCGAACGAGCCTGGGTGGCGCGTCCTATCTGTTTGGGCGTTCCACTTGGTGACGTTCGCACCTCGTGGCCCCTCTCGTGTGGTTCTTTCACTCAGGGCCTTTCTTCGAGTGAAAAACTGATCAGGTATTTTTTCCCCTATATTTTTAGTGATCCAGAAAGTCTTGAAACAAATCAAATACGAAAAGGAGGTTTTCTGCCTCTCAGGAATTAAATACCAAAGAAGGGGAGTTTGTAGCAAAGTCATGGAAATCAACTAAAAATATATAAATAACAATGTATGAAGGCAAATAACAATGAAAACTAATCCTATATGTAGCAATAATGATGATGCAAAATGCACGTATCAAGTAGCTATAGTGGATTGGAAATGGGTTAGGTGTTTGCTTCTTAGATTTTTACCTTATATGAGTGGATGGGGTACTTCCCCTTTAATTTTCCTTTGGGCACCGGCTCATTGGGTTCTAACTCTTCTTCTCTTTTTCCTCTTTTTTTATTTTCATTTTCTTTTGTTTTTTAATTTTCTCTTTATCTTTTCTTTTCTTTTCTTTCTAGGTGGTGGCTCATTGGTTCAAAGGCTAGCAAGAGGTTGGTTGGTCAACCAAAGATACTATCAACTGACTTACATATGTTTCAATGATGAGGTTCACCATTTACAAGACTAGACATTCATATTTTAAAGAAATATAGGAATATGTTTATTACTCGTGCACTTCTTAGTTTTATCCCATTAATTCTTTGATATAATAATTATTTATCATTGAACATGTGCCAAGTTCGCAATAACAAGCATAATGGGATGCATATACTTTTATTCGAAGCTACTATCTCTCAATCAAGTATAAGAAATGTTCCTTAATAAAATCTCATTGCATAAAATATAGAGAGGAGAACACAAAGGTAGTAAACATCTAATATCACTTCCACAAACACTGATGAAACTATGCACAAGTATTTGCTATGGTTAAAGTGCACACATAAATATAGCAAAGGTGTCACACTTTCTTTTATCAATTCCCACATATGCATGCAAATTATTCTCATTAAGATTTTTAAGAATAGGATAAATTACTTCAGTACCTCTTTAATAATAATCCTAGGAATTTTTCATGATGGTAATATTTATTTCAAAGCAAAACTAGACATAAAACTAATAAAGGACGCTCCAAGTATTTACGAGAATTATATGTTGCTCAAAAAACAAAGTTTAGGGGTGTACAAACCGAGAGTTTTAAGCTGAGTCTAGTAGGGTGCCTCGGGCATACCAAATATTATGTTCTTCACCATTCTTGGATAGCTCTTGGTGTGGTGTTCTCTATTCTCTGTGAGAAAACTTCAACACAAAACTTTCTCCTATTTTTTCTATGGGGTGACATTAGTGGTAAAAAGATATCATGCTTGCTGCTACTTTCTACATAAATAAAATTATATCTTTATGAACCAGAGAGAATATAATGTTCTACTCATTCTAATATATCAAAAGTTTCACGAAAAAAACATTTTGATACTTCAAAGAATGGATCTAACATTGAATGGAAGAATCTGTCAAGAATTTTTGCTGCAGCAGAACTGAATTTTTACTACCACTTAGAAACATAAGGTATTTTAGACAATTTTTGTGGATATATAGGATGAAATGTTACAGCTACTGTTAATTTATCAAGATTTTATGAGTTACCAAAAAATCAGAAAAATCATGCACTAAAATGTGCATCGGAGGAATCAGCAACTCCATATTTTGTTTGAAACTTTTATCATCAAATAGGTGGAAACTTGGTAGTTTATTTAGAAAGCAGAGAGTAAACTAATAAGAAAATATCTTGCAACAGAAAAATAATCAAAGGTAAATAAGCACATGGTCCCGCAAACATTCAAAGGGATCATGAAGATAAAACTAGAACATGAGTTTGAAATGATTTACTTGAAATATTTGAAAGAATATAGGGATGCATGGGAATCCCCAAACTTATGATCTTGCTACTTCTGGTCCTCTACTTCTTCCTCATCATTTCATGTCACTTATCTCAAACAAAGAAATATTTTCATCTCCATGATACTCAAATGCCTACAAAATGGTTAGTTCTCCAAATAAATGATATGATAATCTCTACCAAGATGGGAACTATAGGTATCATTGGGAAACCATTTTATTCAATAATATAACATACATATAGAAAGTAAACACTATTTCTATTTTTATTAAGACTTTTAATGATATATACTTTGCAATGGTTCCATTGGCATGAACAACACATGTGCAAGGTGGACCCCAACTTCTCCATTGCTCATCATTTTCATTTACTCTTCCATAGTTTATTATTTTTTAATTTTATTAAAAATTATAAACTCATAAATATGTAATAAGAAGTAAAGTTATTTAACAAGGACATAAATTTGTGCTCAAATTAAAAGTTACTTGAAAGCATATGGAGCACACCACAAGATTTGAAACCATTAACTTTTAAGTCTAGGTCTCTTCCGATGCATTGACATTTTGTATATGAATATATAATAGGAATTTAATAGTAGCCATTGCATATAATGATCAGTAGCTTGTATTTTAAATAACATGGAAATATAAAGAGGGCTATTATCTCTTCCTCTTTCATAATAATTGCAAGCATCAAAGGTAGACTCAACAATATAGTTGTGAACAGAATCACCACATAAAGACAAATCATCTAATGAGCTTATGATATCATCTATTTCTTTTACATCATCATGATCCTCCCATAAATTAGATAAGCTTATATCACATAGCGGATCGTCATCAATATTATAAGAAGGGGTGTTTTGTGTGTTACCATTGTTGGGAGTTGGAGATGGGTAGCCACTCCATCCTTCCTCCTCTTGTTCTTCTTCATGCTCTTCTTGGGTTTGAATGGGCATCCCCAAGCTTATGCTTTTTTCATCATCCTTCTTTTGTTATTCTTTGTCTTCCTCCTAGGTCTGCATGGACATCCACAAGCTTATGTTTTCCTCATCGTCTCCCTGCAAAATATTAGTGCTCTCTTGAGCAGCCATGCCCCTCTTTTTGAAGTCAACAACATAGATATTTTCATGAAATTTGGTTATACAATAATTAAGGATACCAATGAGCTCTCTTTTAGAATTACAAGGTATAGGGCAAGTTTCATGTTCACAAATGAAGGTATATAATTCACATGCTGCCATATCAGTAACAAATTTCTCAACTTGTGACATCCCTAAAATAGCATAATCGCAACTATGATAAGATGCAATAACATATTCTTTATGGGATCTACACTGATATTTAAAGTGTCTAATTGTTTTTTCAGAGCAACATTTTTCATCATCATAGTACTCAAGAAGTTCAATAGCCATAGAATTTATAATTTCCAAGCAACATTATAATCGCATACCTTCTTTTGATTCTCTATGTTTCTTAGCAATCTCAGAAGCATTCGATTACATAAACAAGATGTCATTGATATTCATACTTGTGCTCATAACAGGAGTATTTTTGGTATTTTCTATTTGAAAAATAAAGGTACTGAAAGTAAAACTACCAATGCAAGCAAGAATAGAAGCTTAGCGCCAGAAAAGTATCTTGATAAGTATTTGAGTGTCGAACCCACGAGGAGCTGAAGATAAACTATCTATTCTCTAAAGCCCTATAACCCACTTATATGGTCTTCTATGCAAATCTAGGAGATATGGTGTGTGAAGAGGTTTTTACTATGAAACTACAAGTGCAGAAATTAAAATGCAATGAGTAAAATATAAGACAAGTAAAGTAAAGAAAAGTAAGAGAAGGAAAGTGAAGTGGAGTGGAGTAACTCAAGGGAGTAAGTGTTCTAGCAAATTTCTACTTCATTTGTGTGGTTGCCACAATTAGTGAAGCACAAAGATAGTCTTTTTGGTGTTTCTTCTAGAGAGGAGCCATAGATTGGTGCAGCCATAAACATGTGTGAATACACCGCTAATGATTGATCCAAAGGCCAATAATGAACAAACAAGGGAATTATTAAGAAATAAAGTCCAACCACCGTTGTAAGATTAAAGGTCCCCATAGTTAAAACCCCAGTTGATTAACCATGAATTAATATAACATGCATCTAAGAATTGGGACATGGTTTCTTTCAAGCTTCAGTTGTCCCTCATCCTATCAACATGCGACGGTGAAAACCTTATGCATCCTCCAACATATGCGTGCACTCATATATTAGTAGAAAATATTATCATAGAAGATAACAAATACTTATATGCAACCATCACAAACTATCTCACAATTGCCATGAACAAGTCACTACTCAAACATCAACATAGAGATACAATAGATCATGGGAAAACAATATATTGCATCATACATCATGTTTTCCAAGAGATTACAAGGGGTAGATGAAGATGGTTCTGCTGTAGGTGGTGATGGAGATGATGATGTTGATGAAGATGTATACACTAGAGGCGATTCCAGCAGTGTCCCCCCATGTTCGCTAGCGGCAGCCTACTAACTCTTTGTTTATGTGTTTTTGATCTCCGCCGCCTTCGCCTCAACGAAACCCCTAGGGGTCGTATATATGGTGGTTTTTATGTCAAAATAAGTCGCTTCGCAAAAAGATCACGCGAAACGGACTCTCGAGATGGGAAAGAGCACAGGTGGCACACCCGAAGGGGGAGGGCGCGCTACCGGGCTTATTTCAAGGCCCGTTGAACAACTGGTGACCCTCTTCAGCCCATTTTGTTCTTCTCAAAAATTCCGAAGTGTGGTCCTTGACCTTCCCTTTTTCGAGCCTCGTAGCTCTTGTAAAGTCAAAAACACAAAAAATAGTCGGTTTCTGCCAAACAAAATTAGAACCGGGGGAGAGGTGATTGTTTAGAAAATCCCCAAAAACATCATATAACATGGGAATAACATTATATAAGATGCAAATATGGTTAATATGTTGCAATAAAGTGCAAAGTTCATGTATGCATTTTACATGCATCACACTCATACCCTCTTATCACCTTGACCGACCCTCGAATCTAGGGTACCCTGACAAGAGCTTAGATCGAGGCCAGAGATGATAAACAAGGACACTATCTTATTCAAACTCAACACAATATTCCCATTTTAGAAGATGCACATAATCGTTGCGAGGATTCACCCGAGCCCGCAACCCGTGAGGACTACTCACTCATTTTGAGATCAAAGATCATAAACATTGTAAAAATGAATTTAATATAAATATCAAATAGTCTTACAATATCATCAATTGAGGAGATTAAGATTGCAAGTAGATGGCCATGGCTATGGAGGTGGAGAAATGGATTTGGAGATGGTGATGCCGACGGCTTGGTGATGGATCTCCTCTTTTAGATGCGATTTGTTGGCGATTGTGGCTCTCTCCTTTTGCAGCATGTAGGGGTCGATTCATATAGAGGTCCCTTCATGGAAGTTTCCAGGGTTGACTTGGTCGAGCCAGTGGCACCCAATACGGGCGCTCCCTACCGGTATGCCTACTCGTTAAGTTCTGTGTTGGCATCTGATACGTCTCCGACGTATCGATAATTTCTTATGTTCCATGCCATATTATTGATGTTATCTACATGTTTTATGCACACTTTATGTCATATTCGTGCATTTTCTGGAACTAACCTATTAACAAGATGCCGAAGTGCCAGTTCCTGTTTTCTGCTGTTTTTGGTTTCAGAAATCCTAGTAACCGAATATTCTCGGAATCGGACGAAATCAACGCCCAGGTTCCTATTTTTCCCGGAACCATCCAGAACACCCGAGAGCCACCAGAGGGGAGACCTGGGGGCCCCACACCACACCCCGGCGCGGCCAAGGGGGGGGGCGCCCCCCTATAGTGTGGGCCCCCCAGAAGCCCTCCTGCGCCGCCTCTTCGCCTATATAATGCCCCTGGATCGAAAACCCTGAGACGATTGGCGAAAACCACAGAAACCTTCCAGAGCCGCCGCCATCGCGACGCCAAGATCTGGGGGACAGGAGTCTCTGTTCCGGCACGCTGCCGGAGCGGGGAAGTGCCCCCGGAAGGCTTCTCCATCGACACCACTGCCATCTCCACCGCCATCTTCATCACCGCTGCTGCTCCCATGAGGAGGGAGTAGTTCTCCATCGAGGCTCGGGGCTGTACCGGTAGCTATGTGGTTCATCTCTCTCCCATGTACCTCAATACAATAATCTCATGAGCTGCTTTACATGATTGAGATTCATATGAGTTTGTATCACAATTTATCTATGTGCTACTCTAGCAAATGTTATTAAAGTAGTTTTATTCCTCCTGCACGTGTGTAAAGGTGACAGTGTGTGCACCGTGTTAGTACTTGGTTTATGCTATGATCATGATCTCTTGTAGATTGCGAAGTTAACTATTGCTATGATAATATTGATGTGATCTATTCCTCCTACATATGCATGAAGGTGACAGTGTGCATGCTATGCTAGTACTTGGTTTAGTCTTTTGATCTATCTTACACTAAAGGTTACTAAAATATGAGCATTATTGTGGAGCTTGTTAACTCCGGCATTGAGGGTTCGTGTAATCCTACGCAATGTGTTCATCATCCAACAAGAGTGTAGAGTATGCATTTATCTATTCTGTTATGTGATCAATGTTGAGAGTGTCCACTAGTGAAAGTGTAATCCCTAGGCCTTGTTCCTAAATACTTTGCTATCACCGCTTGTTTCTTTGTTTCTTGTGTTACTACTGCTGCAATACTACCACCATCAACTACACGCCAGCAAGCTATTTTCTGGCACCGTTGCTACTGCTCATATATATTTATACCACCTGTATTTCACTATCTCTTCGCCGAACTAGTGCACCTATTAGGTGTGTTGGGGACACAAGAGACTTCTTGCTTTGTGGTTGCAGGGTTGCATGAGAGGGATATCTTTGACCTCTTCCTCCCTGAGTTCGATAAACCTTGGGTGATCCACTTAAGGGAAAACTTGCTGCTGTTCTACAAACCTCTCGCTCTTGGAGGCCCAACACCGTCTACAGAAAGGAGGGGGAACGTAGACATCAAGCTATTTTCTGGCGCCGTTGCCGGGGAGGAAAGGTAAAAGGTACTCACACTCCGGATCTCGGCTACTAAGCTATTTCCCGGCGCTGTAAGTACTCAAAGCTATTTCCTTTAGATCCTGCAATTGCAACTTTTTGTTTCTTGTTTACACTAGTTTGGCATAATGGACAAGAATGAACTTCTTATGCTATTTCCTGATTTAAAACATGGATTGTTTGATGCGAAAATTAAAAAACCTATGGAATCTTATTTGCATGCTGGTAGTAATATTAGTATGAACGCTTTGAACACCATTGTTGATAATAATATAGAAAGTTCTAAGCTTGGGGAAGCTGGTTTTCATGATCTTTTTAGTCCCCCAAGCATTGAGGAGAAAATTTTCTTTGATGATACTTTGCCTCCTATTTATGATGATTATAATGATACTGGTCTTTTGGTACCACCTACTATGGAGAGTAAATTTTGTTGTGATTATACTATGCCTCCTACACTTGATGAGAATAATAATGGTAGCTACTTTGTTGAATTTGCTCCCACTATTACTACTAAAATTGATTATGCTTATGTGGAGAGTAATAATTTTATGCATGAGACTCATGATAAGAATGCTTTATGTGATGGTTATATTGTTGAGTTTGCTCATGTTGCTACTGAAAGTTATTATGAGAGAGGAAAATATGGTTGTAGAAATTTTCATGTTACTAAAATACCTCTCTATGTGCTGAAATTTTTGAAGCTACACTTGTTCTATCTTCCTATGCTTGTTACTTTGCTCTTCATGAACTTGTTTATTTACAAGATTCCTATGCATAGGAAGCATGTTAGACTTAAATGTGTTTTGAATTTGCCTCTTGATGCTCTCTTTTGCTTCAAATACTATTTCTGGCGAGTGCATCATTAAAACTGTTGAGCCCATCTTAATGGCTATAAAGAAAGAACTTCTTGGGAGATAACCCATGTGTTATTTTGCTATAGTAATTTGTTTTTATTTTGTGTCTTGGAAGTTGTTTACTACTGTAGCAACCTCTCCTTATCTTAGTTTTGTGTTTTGTTGTGCCAAGTGAAGCCTCTAATCGAAGGTTGATACTAGATTTGGATTTCTGCGCAGAAACAGATTTCTATCTGTCACGAATCTGGGCTGTTTTCTTTGTAGAAAAATCAGAAAAATATGCCAATTTACGTGCGTGTTCCTCAGATATGTACGCAACTTTCATTAGTTTTGAGTTTTCTGATCTGAGCGACGGAAGTATTTATTAGAAATTCGTCTTTACGGACTGTTCTATTTTGACAGATTCTGCCTTTTATTTCGCATTGCTTATTTCGCTGTGTTGGGTGGATTTCTTTGTTCCATTACCTTCCAGTAGCTTTGAGCAATGTCCAGAAGTGTTAAGAATGATTGTGTCACCTCTGAACATGTGAGTTTTTGATTATGTACTAACCCCTCTAATGAAGTTTATGAGAAGTTTGGTGTGAAGGAAGTTTTCAAGGGTCAAGAGAGGAGGATGATATACTATGATCAAGAAGAGTGAAAGCTCTAAGCTTGGGGATGCCCCGGTGGTTCACCCCTGCATATTCTAAGAAGACTCAAGCATCTAAGCTTGGGGATGCCCAAGGCATCCCCTTCTTCATCGACAAAATTATCAGGTTCCTTCTCTTGAAACTATATTTTTATTCGGTCACATCTTATGTGCTTTACTTGGAGCGTCTGTATGTTTCTTGTTTTTGTTTTTGTTTGAATAAATGCTTGTGTGGGAGAGAGACACGCTCCGCTGGTTCATATGAACACATGTGTTCTTAGCTTTTAGTATTCATGGCGAAGTTTTCTTCTTCGTTAAATTGTTATATGGTTGGAATTGGAAAATGATACATGTAGTAATTTGCTATAATGTCTTGGGTAATGTGATACTTGGCAATTGTTGTGCTCATGTTTAAGCTCTTGCATCATATACTTTGCACCCATTAATGAAGAAATACATAGAGCATGCTAAAATTTGGTTTGCATAATTGGTCTCTCTAAGGTCTAGATAATTTCTAGTATTGAGTTTGAACAACAAGGAAGACGGTGTAGAGTCTTATAATGTTTTCAATATGTCTTTTATGTGAGTTTTGCTGCACCGGTTCATCCTTGTGTTTGTTTCAAATAACCTTGCTAGCCTAAACCTTGTATCGAGAGGGAATACTTCTCATGCATCCAAAATACTTGAGCCAACCACTATGCCATTTGTGTCCACCATACCTACCTACTACATGGTATTTCTCCGCCATTCCAAAGTAAATTGCTTGAGTGCTACCTTTAAAATTCCATCATTCACCTTTGCAATATATAGCTCATGGGACAAATAGCTTAAAAACTATTGTGATATTGAATATGTAATTATGCACTTTATCTCTTAATAAGTTGCTTGTTGTGCGATAACCATGTTTACTGGGGACGCCATCAACTATTCATTGTTGAATTTCATGTGAGTTGCTATGCATGTTCGTCTTGTCTGAAGTAAGAGCGATCTACCACCTTATGGTTAAGCATGCATATTGTTAGAGAAGAACATTGGGCAGCTAACTAAAGCCATGATCCATGGTGGAAGTTTCAGTTTTGGACATATATCCTCAATCTCATATGAGAAAATTATTAATTGTTGTTACATGCTTATGCATAAAAGAGGAGTCCATTATCTGTTGTCTATGTTGTCCCGGTATGGATGTCTAAGTTGAGAATAATCAATAGCGAGAAATCCAATGCAAGCTTTCTCCTTAGACCTTTGTACATGCGGCATAGAGGTACCCCTTTGTGACACTTGGTCAAAACATGTGCATTTTGATGATCCGGTAGTCCAAGCTAATTAGGACAAGGTGCGGGCACTATTAGTACACTATGCATGAGGCTTGCAACTTATAAGATATAATTTACATGATACATATGCTTTATTACTACCGTTGACAAAATTGTTTCATGTTTTCAAAATCAAAGCTCTAGCACAAATATAGCAATCGATGCTTTTCCTCTATGGAGGACCATTCTTTTACTTTTATTGTTGAGTCAGTTCACCTATCTCTCTCCACCTCAAGAAGCAAACACTTGTGTGAACTGTGCATTGATTCCTACATATTTGCATATTGCACTTATTATATTACTCTATGTTGACAATATCCATGAGATATACATGTTATAAGTTGAAAGCAACCGCTGAAACTTAATTTTCCTTTGTGTTGCTTCAATGCTTTTACTTTGAATTATTGCTTTATGAGTTAACTCTTATGCAAGACTTATTGATGCTTGTCTTGAAGTGCTATTCATGAAAAGTCTTTGCTTTATGATTCACTTGTTTACTCATGTCATATACATTGTTTTGATCGCTGCATTCACTACATATGCCTTACAAATAGTATGATCAAGGTTATGATGGCATGTCACTCCAGAAATTATCTGTGTTATCGTTTTACCTGCTCGGGACGAGCAGAACTAAGCTTGGGGATGCTGATACGGCTCCGACGTATCGATAATTTCTTATGTTCCATGCCACATTATTGATGTTATCTACATGTTTTATGCACACTTTATGTCATATTCGTGCATTTTCTGGAACTAACCTATTAACAAGATGCCGAAGTGCCAGTTCCTGTTTTCTGCTGTTTTTGGTTTCAGAAATCCTAGTAACGAAATATTCTCGGAATCGGACGAAATCAACGCCCAGGTTCCTATTTTTCCCGGAACCATCCAGAACACCCGAGAGCCGCCAGAGGGGAGCCCTGGGGGCCCCACACCACACCCCGGCGCGGCCAAGGGGGGGGGCGCCCCCCTATAGTGTGGGCCCCCCAGAAGCCCTCCTGCGCCGCCTCTTCGCCTATATAATGCCCCTGGATCGAAAACCCTGAGACGATTGGCGAAAACCACAGAAACCTTTCAGAGCCGCCGCCATCGCGACGCCAAGATCTGGGGGACAGGAGTCTCTGTTCCGGCACGCTGCCGGAGCGGGGAAGTGCCCCCGGAAGGCTTCTCCATCGACACCACTGCCATCTCCACCGCCATCTTCATCACCGCTGCTGCTCCCATGAGGAGGGAGTAGTTCTCCATCGAGGCTCGGGGCTGTACCGGTAGCTATGTGGTTCATCTCTCTCCCATGTACCTCAATACAATAATCTCATGAGCTGCTTTACATGATTGAGATTCATATGAGTTTGTATCACAATTTATCTATGTGCTACTCTAGCAATGTTATTAAAGTAGTTTTATTCCTCCTGCACGTGTGTAAAGGTGACAGTGTGTGCACCGTGTTAGTACTTGGTTTATGCTATGATCATGATCTCTTGTAGATTGCGAAGTTAACTATTGCTATGATAATATTGATGTGATCTATTCCTCCTACATATGCATGAAGGTGACAGTGTGCATGCTATGCTAGTACTTGGTTTAGTCTTTTGATCTATCTTACACTAAAGGTTACTAAAATATGAGCATTATTGTGGAGCTTGTTAACTCCGGCATTGAGGGTTCGTGTAATCCTACGCAATGTGTTCATCATCCAACAAGAGTGTAGAGTATGCATTTATCTATTCTGTTATGTGATCAATGTTGAGAGTGTCCACTAGTGAAAGTGTAATCCCTAGGCCTTGTTCCTAAATACTGCTATCGCTGCTTGTTTACTGTTTTACTGTGTTACTACTGCTGCAATACTACCACCATCAACTACACGCCAGCAAGCTATTTTCTGGCACCGTTGCTACTGCTCATATATATTTATACCACCTGTATTTCACTATCTCTTCGCCGAACTAGTGCACCTATTAGGTGTGTTGGGGACACAAGAGACTTCTTGCTTTGTGGTTGCAGGGTTGCATGAGAGGGATATCTTTGACCTCTTCCTCCCTGAGTTCGATAAACCTTGGGTGATCCACTTAAGGGAAAACTTGCTGCTGTTCTACAAACCTCTGCTCTTGGAGGCCCAACACTGTCTACAGGAAAGGAGGGGGAACGTAGACATCAGCATCCTCCGCGAGGCATTTGACTTTGGTCTTATAATGAATAGTTGCTCATGTTAAGTACTGCAATAATCCTGTTGTGGTAAAACCCAGACACTAGCCCTCCTAGTATTTATAGACCTAGCTGTTAGATGCATGCGTTGGATCCTCGGGAGGGAACACGCTAAAGCAACCGTCAAATTTTTACAACGTGCCCCAAAATTTACGTGGTAACTTCCTAGTGCAACATATTACCATTTGAACTTCGAATCTGAAATTAGGATAGGCAGAGCGACAATCATGCTCTCATTTTTTTCGATAAGTTCACACCGGTATCTTCCATTCAGATACATGAAACTTCCACGATATGTTCATTGGGTAGATATTTTCTTGAGATGAACATTGGCATCAGATATGGAGATGAACGCGATGAAGCATAAAATTGGTAGATCCGCCTAATGCCAAGGCATATGGAGATTGTTTTTGGAGCTCTTTGAGATCCTTCATGAGACTGTTTTGAAGATTTAATATGGAGGTGAAGATTACAGTTGGAGCTTGGCAGATGGAAATGTAGATCTCAGAGAACCCCCAGGGGCTACAGTTGGGGATATACTAAATGGGTATGCCCACGGTATATTCTCACAAAAGCAAGCTAGGTGGCCCACAAATAGTGGTTAGACCCATGGATTAACCAGGCATCCCACTTGCTAATACAATAAGTTGGAGGTTCGGTTGAGATGGAGCAAGGCGGACCGAGACCGTCTTGAGAAAGACGGTGTCTTGGAAGACAAGACAACCCACTGCGTATTAGTCTAGGACTTTATTACCCAATCTGGCTCGGACTCTCCTTATAACCCTAGGACTGTGCGACTATATAATCCAGCCTACGGGAGCTTTTAGGGGACAACCGAATGACACATCATTGTAATCTCACACCTGTCGGGCTTTAGGTATCTTAGAGGAACACGGGTACCTCGGCTAGACCCTTAGGTGCCCAGAGAAGCGACCAAAGCCATGAAGACGGTGGAGAGAAGCGACGGTGTCACGATAGAGAGACACACAGAGTTACCCAGGTGCAGGGCCCTCGTGGTGAGGTTAAACTTCTACGTCCTGCCTCAGAGTGGTATTGATGTCTAACCGAGTGAGTATAGTGTTTACAACGTGGTGGCTTGATGATGTTGGTACTCCAGAGTAGAGTGTTATAATCAGCGAAGATTTTTTCCCACCGGGGTGACTCGAGGGTTTATATCGAACTCTCAGGGAATCCTGCAAAGTAAAATATTGCATTGTGTCCCCAACTCCACCGTGTGGTTGTCAAGCACAATGTTTTGTATTAGTATTTGTAGATAAAAGATGTAGTAGAAGTAAAGTAAAGTAAATGAGCAATTTAAACTAAGTGAATGAAGTAAAGAGATAGTTGTTTTTGGGTTTTGTGTGTGACTAAGTAAACAAAGTATTTTTTATTTTCGGATTAAAATAGTGCTGCAAGTATAAATTAAGATAAATGAAATGGAAAAGTGTTTCTTATGATTAAAATTGGACCGGGGTTCGTGGGTTCACTTGCCCACTCTCTTTTTAAGTTGTAGTGGATAATAGCAATTAATCAATGAGATAATATTGGCAGAACATCAATATGTGTATGATAAGCATTCGTATGGGCATCACGTCCTAACATAGAGATAATGCAACACATCTCTCTTACACTCCACAAGAAAGGAAAAAAGTCCAAGAAATCTTGTATTAAAAATTAACAGAGCATAGGAATAATTACTTTGACATGATGTTTGAATATAAAATATGATACCTCGAGAAAACAAGATTATTACTATTGTCACATGATAAACATAGCACATGCATTCACTTTATCCCTAGTGAGGTAGCAAAGGAAAAGGTAAAATCATAATAGATCATGAATTTGTTGTCACTATTCAATAACTAAAATCATGCTACTCCAACTAATATACACATCTCCCTACACATGTTTTTGCATACAAGTTGGATTAGAACAAGCACTTAAGAACAAGGTACATGATATGAATCTATCAATACATCTTACACATAATATATTCCAATCTCATATCACAATATCATAGAATAAAGATCCACCACATAGGATTTACATATGTGACCATAATCATGTTGGGAAGCTCATATGATACTAAGATCTAGGAAGAATAAGTGAGAAACATATTAAGCTACTGCCACAAACCCATAGTCCAGGGGTGGACTGCTCCCCCTTCAGCATGGTGTTGATGTGGAAGACGTTGGAGAGGGTGGAGATCCCTCCGGTGGCGGCTATGGCGGAGTTTCCCCCTCCAATCTCCCCCGTTGTAGCCTTTGTTTTGGTGTTTCGGTGTTTCTATGGTGCTCCTCGAGGAACCCTTAGGGATCATATATATAGGGGTTTTTAGGTCAAACCAAGTCGTTTGGCGCAAGACTGAAGAAAATCGGACGGTCGATGGCGAATCGGAGGTGGGTGGCGCGCGCCCCTTATAGGGCGCGCCACCACCCCTCGTATGGGCCTCAGGCCCTCCCTCGTGAGGTCCATGTGCTCCAGCTGCTTCTTGTGGTGAAATATTGACGTCCCTGAAATCATTGCTTAATTTGACTCCGTATAGGTCCCTAAAAGTGGAAAATACACAAAACAAAGTTTTCCTGTTTTGTAGAGTTATAACCGAAATAAAGGGGATCATTGATAAATCCCCATAAATCAATATAAAACATGGAAACAACATCATATATGTTGCAAATATGTGGGAATATGTGTCAATAAAGTGCAAAGTTCATGTATGCGTTTTACATGCATCATGGTTCGGTTCATCCGCTCCCATATCTCGATCCGATCTACTCTAGGTGGAAGAAGATGGGATCTAAATGGGATCAGCCGAAGTCGATTGGAAGAGGAACCCCCTATCTACATGGCAACTACCCCTCCTTTTATAGAGGCACCAAACCTCCTCCCCACGGAAACTTGGGGGAGGGCTAACCACATGCGTAAACAAGGAGGAGGACAACTATACCGGTGTACGCGCATGAACCTAGTCCATGGCTTGGAAAAGTGCCTTGGTCCACGGGAGTGGTTGTGGACGATGTCGACACCCCTCCTGTACTGCGTCGTCCACCCCTAACCTTTAGAAAAGGACCAACGGCCACCCCGCTTTATGAAGGCAAAGTTAGTGCTTCTCTTGTCTTCTAGGCCACGTCATGGCTTGCGTCAACCTCGTTACCTTCATCCCTACACAGCCTGCGTTGCGGAGGGATCTTGCGCAACACCTGGTGCCTGGCACGCACCCCTCGCGAAGGGAAGCCTCGCGAGGGCGTCATGTCGTGTGGAAACACCAAGTCTTGACTTCCTAGCGAGGGGTGCCTCTCGTGGGGCTTCAAGCTCGCGAAGCCTTCTAACCTCGATGAGGGATAAATCCTTCTAACCGCATGTGCCTCGAGCTTTCGTTTCTGGGGAGATTTGCGATTTTATTGCCACCTTGGCTGTTGCCTACTCTAGGTATAAGGTTACGTCCAAGAGCGATGGTGCTAGCCCAAAATCGGACTTTGGGAAGGAGAAATCTAATGAGTGTAGTCGTGTAGAAGCAAGAAGAGGAGTGCTAGCCCAAAGGCATCTCCAGTTGCTTGATGGTTGCCCTTTGCCCTGGCATGCCATTGTCGGCGTGGTGTAGGTGTGTTGTGTCTGGAGTTTTCATTTGTGTGGCTCTGGGGTATCATGTGTTGGCATGAATGGGTGCGGCCTTATTGTTCAGATCTTTCGTTAGGCTTGGCTGTTGGTGAGTGTGGGTGGTTGGTGTTTGGGCCGGTTTAGCCCTATTATTGTAGGTTTTTGTCTGGTTTTATTTAAAAACTGAATATTTTCTTCTTAATTAATAATGAATGAGAAAAAGCGTCTGCCTAAAAAATAGTACCAACGCGGCATCAACGGCCTGCAAAACAAAAGTCCTAGAACAAGGCTAGAGACTAAGGAAGCAAACCCTACCGACAACAAAAGCACAACTAAACAAACACCCCTCAGGTCATATTTCTTCCCTCGAAACAAAATCAAAATCAAAATCAAAATCGCTATCTTCCTACATTAGAGCATCTCCAGCCGCGTCCCCCAAAGCGTCCCCTAATGGTATTTGAGGTGCGTCGGACATTTTTTCATTCCCAGCCGCGCGCCCCAAAGCCTCCTTCCGGCTGGCGCGGCTTAATACGGTGCCCGACGCCCCGAGCCCGTCCCCGGTCCACAGGGGACGCTCTGGGCACACCAGACACAACGAGAAGCGAGGCGAGCTCCCACCTGTCGGCGAATACATCCACAATGGTTGGTTCCTGCCTTTTATTTATCATCGCATCTCCCCTCCCGCGCCTCCCACCCCTCCGCCGCCGCTCGATTTGCCGACCGTCTCGACAGAAAATCTCTTCTGAGTCGGGCACCGTCGTGGCGGCTGGCTCCCTCGCTGGCCTTTTCGCCACCGTCACTTTGTCAACGCGTCCCAGAACGCTCCGTCAAATCCGCTCCATCTCTGTGCACATAAGGTGTTCGACGCCTTGTCAGGTAGGCGCGACATGTCGTTGTTTGTTGCCTCATCTGTCATGGCTAAATTTTAACAATTTATTTACTTTCATACATGGATAGCGATGACGAGATGATTGTCCGATTGTTGGAGGAAGAGCAAGCCTTCGACGACGCCATTCGGGAGCATTTGTCGATCATCGCGTCCCTCTAGAAAATGCTTGACGCCGAGGTGGAGAAGCGGAAGAGGCCACGCCGCGGAGGTTCAAGGCCGGGAAGAAAGAAGTCGAAGCCTTGGCAGAGGATGGAGGGGCATACCATGCTGCACAACGACTACTTCGTAGATGACGCAACACATGCCTACAATTTTCGGCGCCGATATAGGATGAGAAAGGGTTTTTCATGAATATCCTCCAAGGCGTTCGAGAATTCGACCCCTACTTCAAGCTGAAGCACGATGCTGTAGGCATTGCCATGTTCTCGTCGATTCAGAAGTGCACTGCCGCCATGAGGATGCTTGCATACAGAGCACGTGTCGATACACATGACGACTACCTTCGCATGAGTGAGTCTACTGCCAGTGAGTGCATGTACAAGTTTTGTCGAGCTGTGGTGGAAAAGTTTTGGCAAAAACTACATGAGATGGCCAATTGAAGAAGAGACTGCAATGATCATGGCACAAAATGCTGCGAGAGGATTCCCTAGGATGCTTCCAAGCATCGATTGCATGCACTGATCATGGAAGAACTGCTCGTTTTCTTGGCAAGATATATACAAAGGGTGTCATGGATATGGCAGTGTGGTGCTTGAAGCTGTGGCACATTATGACATGTAGATTTTGCATTCTTTCTTTGACATGACGGCATCACACACTGACATAAATGTGTCGCAGCGGTCTCCGGTGTTCAGCAAACTAGTGGAAGGTCATGCTCCACCATGCAACTATGAGATCAATAGCCACCAATATACCAAAGCCTATTATCTAGCCGGTGGTATATATCTAAAATGGACCACTTTTGGCAAAACAATCCCGGCTCCATCAGGTCAGAAGAATTGCCACTTTGCTTCGTGACAGGAGGCTTGCATGAAGGATGTCGAGCATACATTTGGTGTGATTTAAGTTCAATTTGCAATTGTCCGGTACCCTGCTCTAAGCTAGTCTCACGATCAAATGTGGGAGGTGATGCAGATTTGTGGGATCATGCACAACATGATCATCGAGGATGACCGCAAGAATCAGGTCAGGAGATATGCTGGTCCCCATGAGTGTCTGAGCCCTCTTGTGGAGGTTGATCATGAGGTGCCTGCAGATTTTGCTGATTTCCTCGCCTTGCATGCAGGCATCCGTGACAGCAATGTTCACGAGCAAATTCAAAATGATCTTGTTGAGCATATGTGGAGGGTCAAAAGATTATCAGCAAATGCTGCGGCGCCTTGATCTAGGCCCACTTATTATATTTGTTTAGTTGTTTTATTGTTTGTTGTATTTTAATTTGAAAATAATTTTGGTAAATATATTTATTTGTATGACATGTTTAATAAAACGGTTGTTTTTCTAAAAATCCTAAAAAAGGTTTAGGGTCACGTTTGAGGGACACAACTGGGGACCGACGTTCCCTAAATGCAGCACGAAGAAAACCCGTTCTCCAAACGCTAATTTAATGCTGCTTGAGGAACGCTTTGCGGGACGTGGCTGCACACGCTCTTACGATCGAATATTTCTAGTTTGACCGGGCCTAATACATTGCGTGGTCGGTCGGGCTGTGAGACGCGTACTGCCACTTGGAGCAGCTTGGCATCCAGGCGTCGCTACCGACCTAATAAAATTTCCCTGCTTTCATCTCTGTTCATGAAAACATACTAGTAGTATTTTGCATCGTCTGCGCAACAGGTCGACCAAATTAATTTCAGACGCTGATCTGACTGCTCTGCCTCCTCCTGAATTTTCTCCTTGAAGTTGTTGCGCAACTGACCTTTTGATGAGGGAAAATCCGTGCAAACATGCATGCGCTTGATTGCCACGGCCATTTATCTTGAGAGCGTTTGGTATTTTAGGTTAGTTTTCCGTCTTACTGCGCCCGTGAGATGGAACCCAAGTGGTAAAAAGGTACTTTGTTTATTAGCCTATATCGCAAACAGTGGTACACAAGTCCCATTTTGTTTGGTTGGTCGTAAGTTTTTTCTAGCCTAATCTAGATTGTAACATGATGATCTTACCTCACTTATCATAAGCATTGGCACGTCGGCAATCACGAAGCCAGACACCACCATGGCGCCACCGTTCACGTCGGTCACAAGCATCATCACGTCGCCGATCATAAAGACGAACACCACCGTGACACCGCCGTTCACGCCGGTCATAAGCAGCACCACGTCGCCGAACACGAAGCCGAACACCACCATGACACCGTTGTTCAGTCACAAGCATCACCATGTCACCGACTGTGAAGACGAACACCACCATGAAACCGCCGTTCACGCCCGTCAGAAGCATCACCATGTCGCCAACCACAAAGCCGAACACCACCATGACACCGCCGTTCACGCCTGCCACAAGTATCACCACGAAGACGAACATCACCATGCCACCACCAACGGCGAGCACTTCTCACCTAGAATCACCGGGTCGCCGTCCATAAAGATGGAAAGTGAGAAGTTCAGGAAGAGTACTCCAAAATATACTCAGACATATGTACGAATTACAGTATACTAGCGAATCATTTATCTATTAGTCTATATCCACGAAACAAAAACCTTACAACACAAGAGTCATACCGAATGGTAAGGTGAACCTACTCCTCGGAGAAAATTTCAAATGGTTGAGCTTGTGCAATGAATTTGACAAAATTCGCTCAAAACTTCATACACGAGATTTACAATTTACGACCGACGAAACTCGAAACTGATTGTCAAAATGGATTCATATCATCGACATGTATCATTTTCGTATACAACTTAACTATTTTGATTCGGAGTATGGTTATGCTGATTTGAAGAGAGGGTGCGTGAAATAGTTTAAGGGATAATGAGCTTAGGTTGCATCGATCGAGCGTACGAGAGAAAACAATGGGACATGCCCGCTTGAAACGGCTGATTCGGGCGTTCCTCCGGACCAGGTAAAACACTGCTTTAAGAACCGTACGATGCACAACGTGGAGGAACCCGGGAAACCAAATGGGCCAAAAACGGCGCCCGCAATGCAAGCCAAGGGGAGCTACATGTTTCGCGGTGTGGAGCCCACTGTGATGCTGGTGAACCCTCCTGTGCATACTCGCCAGTGAGCGATCTTCCATGTTGTTCAGGATTAGTGCGAGGGAGCCCGCGACAACTCCAATTAACAAATGCAGCGGTTTGTTAGAACATCTCCATGCGCAGCCGATCGCGCGATTGACATTTCCGCTCCTGCTTCATGAGGAATCCATGTCAGATTACCACCATGTTTTGTGTCATAACGGGCGTGGTGAGTGGATCCGGGGCAGCAATGGAGCTATCCCGCGTTGGAAGCAGGTGCTCTTGCTTTGGCGGCTCGCGTCGCGGCGCGGGTTCTGGGTTTCGTGAAGGTTGTTTCTAATTTTCCATGCGGGCACCTGGATACGGTGCATTGGCCTGCTCCTGCATTGGAGGTGCCAACTCATGTGGCTGCACCGTTATTTCAGGTCGCCATGGCCGTTGCCGGCGTGGCCGTATATGTTGTGGCCGCCACTGCTGTCACAGTAGCGGTTTCCGTCGCGGTGTCCATAGGTCGTGTGATTAAGACTACAGCTGGTGTGTCCATTCCGTGGGATATGGAGTCATCGGATTCGCCCTCCAATTTGTAGTTGAGGGTGGGGAAGATCGACTGATCGTTGTGGTTGCCTCCTACAACTAGCTTGGTAACGAAGTTGGCGTCGATGGGAGAACTGAAGGCCGCGTCGATGTTGTCCATCCTGGTGGGCATGTTGGCCGAGTCGCTGACGTTGTTGGTGAGGACCGTTGCTGCGATCGAATCTCTAGGGTTCTTAACCGTGGTGCTTTTAGCCGAGCTGGTGAATCCGATGAAGGTGTTGATGCAGCCGATTGGGACGATCAAGGCACGCGTGATTGACACTGGGACCTGGAGATAGCCGCTTCGTAGAATCATGATGTAGTTTCCTATGGTGATCATGCGTCCAGTGGCAATTTTTTCGCTAACCGGTGGAAGGAATTCCGCCAGGAACACTAATCCATATGCCTTCGTTCGCCCCAGGGTTGGCGGCAAAGGTCGTGGTATTATTGAGAAATATGCTACCGGGGTAGCTTACAAGAGGTGGTTGACAATGACGACATTGAGCACCTGGACAAAAATTGGCACATGACACGATGTACCTAGGTTCGGCCCCTCTCGGTGGAGGTAAATACCTAATCCTGCTTAATTGTATTGATGTCTATATGTTTAGAGTATTTCCGATGGCGTAAATGATGGATATGGAAGCTACAACGGCTATGGAGAGGCTATGGGGATGAATGGATGTCTTCTCTATGATATTATGGCCAAGCTTTAGATAGGCAGCTTGATCTAGGGTTTTACATCATTCGAACGAGTCATCTAAAATCCTAGTCGACGACCACCGTTGATTCCTTTGCTTGTTCTCCACGATGGTCTTGAGTGGACCAACTTGGCCTTCATATCATGATGGCCTTGATCAATGGGTCCGGCTAGGTGGTGACTGAATTGGTCCACCCAGGTCTTGCTCGATGACTCGATTCCGTAGGCTTACCCGGTTGGGTATTCCCCGGCCTAGTCAATATTCCTATCATGTTAGACTCAGCCATTAGTTGAAATTCTAGTCCACACACTTCATTATCCTTAATCGGCCTTTTGGTATCGCATTTAAGACCAAATTAGTTGGTTTAGAAGGATGGAAGCAATTGAACTACCAAAACAAAAATGTATTAAGAATAGCCAGATATCAGATTTAAACCAATCGGACATTTGCTGCATAAAATACGCATTTCAGATAGTCAAATAATATAATTCTTATGGCAAGGTTTTATAAGTCATCACTAGCAGAAGGTACCATGCTTACAGGTGGAAGAAGTTAAACTAACAAAACAAATCACATTAAGCACGAACAGATATCAAATTTAAACTAATTAAATAGTTGATGCATGACATAAGTATTTCAGATTGTCAGAAATATAGTTGAGCGTGACTATAATAGTTATGGCAAGGTTTTCCGACTTATCACTGGCAGAAGGTATCATGCATACAAGTTATAACTTATAACATAAGTAACTGGTATTAAAAATGACTGATGTCAGATTTAAACCAACTTGGCATTTACTACATGGCTTAAGCATTTGAAATAGCCGGAAACGCAGTAAAGCATGAATCAAAAAGTTATGGCAGTGTTTTAAGTATACCATGCATACAAGTTCTAGATTGTTACATAAGTAAAATACCATAATTACAAATCAAAAACTCAAATTACAAACTTCCTTAGTGTTAGTATTGTTAATGTTCGTGGTTGTAAAAGCGGATCGCATGATCAATCGCTCAGAAAAAATAACATTAACAAGTTAGTATTTTATCATACACAAACCAAACATGCACGCGAACATAATTACACACTATGCGATAACAACATGCAAAAAAATAGCTAGCAGTTAATAATGTGATATAAGACCAACCAGCCTATGTAGGGCACGAAATGAGTTATTCCTACTACTCCCTCCGTTCCATAAAATTTATGTGAGATTTGTTAAAATTTAAATGTATCTAGACATGAATCGAAGAGAGGATTATTTTATACGGTCAAAGTTAACTTTCAACCCCCAAAACCGGTGGACTATGAGTTGCAATGCGCGGCCGGCACCTGCCATGTGCTACCTAGAGATCAAATACCTGGTCATATTTCATTTTTGGTGAACAGAGGTCTCTCTTCGGCTCTACTTCATTAAAAGAAAAGAAACCACGAGTATTCAGAACTATACAGACCAGCAGCAAGAAAGTAAAACAGAGTTATACAGTTCCAACACGGCATCACCGGCCTGCAAAACGAAAGACCCACAAGAAGGCTAGAGACTGACGAAGCAAACCCTGCCGAGAACAAAAGCACAACGAAACTAACACCCCTATATTTCTTCTCTAGAAACAAAATCAAAATCGCTATCTTCCTACGTTACGATCGAATATTCCTAGTTTTACCGGGCCTAACACATTTACGTGATCGGTCGGTGTGTGAAACGTGTACTGCCACTTGGAGCAACTTGGCATCCAAGAGTCGCTACCGACCTAATAAGATTGCCCTGCTTTCATACCTGTTCATGAAAACATGCTACAGTAATAGTAGTACTATTTTGTATCGTTTGCGGAACAGGTAGACGAAATTAAGTTTCAGACGCTGATCTGACTGCTCTGCCTCCGGTTAGACATGTTTGGCCGGTAACGATCGTTTGGGTCCACCGTGTCACTTTTCCCTCTCCAAGCCACGGGTTTCACTGCCGATGTAACGCGCGACCGGACGTCGGTTTCGATTTTTCAAGTAGGACAGGAGGAAAAGATGGATGGTAACTCATCTTACCCTCAATTAATCGATCCACAATTAAGTAGGTGCCTATCCAAATAAGAAATGAAGGGATCAAAGACTTCCAAACCGTCCCGCACCCTAAATTGAATTCCGAGAGAAACGCCCATCGTTATGATCGGGATTTCCAATTAGAGCAAGTTTAACAGTAGAGCTAAAAGCTGGCTATAAGACCGTGCCATGTCAGCTATAGCTAGCTCTATAGCTAATATGTACAACTAGACCGTGAAGGCGTGGGGTGGTAGGGGATATTTATTCAACTGTCAATCTGACATCACAAATAGAGATTAACAAGACGGTAATGAATCCACGTTCTATAAATTAAAGTTTCTACACAAAAACATATTTATATATACATCAATACAACAATGATTTACACTGTCTAGCAAAATTTATAACAAACACAATAATATGTATGACAAATGCATAATATATATCCACATCCAAATATGAAGCTCACGTTTGAATTGAGATGATTTCTATCAATTTGTGTAGAATGAATGTTGGCGTTGTATGATAAATTAAAAAAGGCTCCTAGAGGCTCAAGTAGCCATAAACAAATACTGATTGGTTTATTTCTGAAGTTAAGAAAACTTGGGTCAAAAGGGATTCCACACACCATGTACTCGTCCTGCTACCTAAGGTTAATGAGGCAGAAAGAATACAACTGTATAGACCTATCTGTCTCCTTAATGTTAGTTTCAAAAATTTCACCAAAGTTGCAACCATTAGGCTAAATTCTGTAGCTGATCATGTGGTTCGTCCTTCTCAAACTGCTTTTATGCAAGGTCGTAACATCCTTGACGGAGTTGTGATCCTTCATGAAACGGTACACGAACTACACCGTAAGAAATTGAATGGGGTAATTTTAAAAATTGATTTTGAGAAGGCCTACGATAAGGTCAAGTGGTCTTTCCTTCAACAAACTTTAAGAATGAAAGGATTCTCTCACGAGTGGTGTGCGTTAATTCAAAGCTTCGTCTCAGGAGGAAGTGTAGCCATTAAAGTCAACGATGACATTGGCAAATACTTTCAGACCAAGACAGGGCTTAGACAAGGTGATCCTCTATCGCCAATGCTATTTAATATAGTGGCCGATATGTTCGCCGTCATGATTGAACGCGCCAAGGCTGGTGGCCAAATTGAAGGTGTTGTTCCTCATCTAGTTGATGGAGGTTTATCTATCCTTCAATATGCCGATGATACAATTCTTTTTATGGAACATGACATCGAAATGGCAAAGAATCTGAAGTTAATACTTTCAGCATTCGAGCAACTATCGGGTCTAAAGATTAAATTCCATAAGAGTGAGTTGTTTTGTTTTGGCGAGGCTCAGGATGACGTCGCCCAGTATGCTGAGTTATTTGGTTGTGGGCAAGGTCAGTTCCCTATTAAGTATTTGGGTATTCCGATTCACTATCCGACACTTACAAATGCTGAATGGAAGCTTGTTGAGGAGAGATTGCAATTAAGATTAGCTAGTTGGAAAGGTAAATTACTGTCCTTGGGAGAAAGATTGGTCCATATTAATTCAGTGCTAAGTAACATGGTACTGTATATGATCTCTTTCTTCCAATTGCCCAAAGGAGTCTTAAAACGATTGGATTATTTCCGGTCAAGATTTTTTTTTGGCAAGGGGATAGTGAGAAAAAGAAAAATCGATTGTCCAAATGGAGTATAGTTTGCCGACCTAAAGATCAAGGAGGTCTTGGCATTCATGACCTCGAGGTCAAGAATAAGGCCCACCTTGGCAAATGGCTTTTTAAGCTACTTACTGAAGAAGGGGTGTGGCAAACCTCACTCAAGAGAAAATATGTTGCCTCAAATGCTATGTCCCAAGTTTATTGGAAACCAGGTGATTCACATTTTTGGGCTGGCCTTATGGCAACGAAGAAATTTTTCTTTCCATATGGCTCCTTCTCTATTAGGAATGGACCGGAAATTAGATTCTGGGAGGACAAGTGGCTAGGTAATACCACCCTCTGTGAACAATATCCGGGTTTATACAATGTTGTGCGCCATAAAAGCGATACTCTCGCCAAGGTGATAGAATCTTCCCCACCTAATGTGACGTTCAGAAGGAGCATTGTTGGTCCTAGACAAGCATCTTGGAATGCTTTGCTTCAACGTTTGGATTCGGTCCAGTTGACGCAGGGATCCGATGTGTTTCGATGAAATCTCACCGAAAATGGAAAGTTTTCGGTAGATTCGATGTACAAGGCTTTAATCCATCCTGAGGTTCAAGTCGATAGTAATAATAAAATTTGGAAGATGGAGATCCCTCTTAAAACGAAGGTATTCGCTTGGTATCTTCGTCGTGGGGTCATCTTAACAAAAGATAACCTTGTAAAACGAAATTGGCATGGAAGTAAATCATGTGTCTTTTGTCATCAGATGAGACAATCAAACACATTTTCTTCCAGTGTAAATTCGCGAGGTCTATCTGGTTAGTCATCCAGATAGGTTCTACCTTATATCCACCACGTAGCGTTGCGGATATTTTCGGCAATTGGCTTAGTGGTGTTGATCCTAGGTTTAAGATACTTATTAGGGTGGGAGCGATTGCCGTGATATGGTCGCTTTGGCTATGTATAAATGACAAGGTTTTTAATGATAAAAATGCTTCTCTTTTGCAGGTTATCTACCGGTGTACGGCTACGCTCCGTTCTTGGTCTCCTCTACAGCGTGTGGAGTATCAAGACCTCTTTATGGAGGTTCGTACACGGTTGGAGGACACAGCGAGGGATATTTTTTCCCAACATGCACTAGTAGAAAACGAGCCTTCCATCCGCCCCCATTAGTCCCCAAAATATAAGAACCGCGACTAATGGGGTCTTTAGTCGCGGTTCGGGAGGTGACCCGCGACCAAAAGTCTGGGCCCAGCGGGCTCGGTCGACAGCTGGGGCGCGGGAGGGGCCAACCGCGACT
Source organism: Lolium perenne (assembly GCF_019359855.2). Taxonomy (NCBI): domain Eukaryota; kingdom Viridiplantae; phylum Streptophyta; class Magnoliopsida; order Poales; family Poaceae; genus Lolium; species Lolium perenne. The sequence continues at coordinate 244,019,203 of NC_067247.2, read as the reverse complement.
AAAGCCCCACCCCCTATATATACCGTTCAACACACTCACTTAGCCATTTGGTGCCACTTCTCTTCACAATCTTCACAAGTGGGTGGTGGGTTTGATTTGGTTTCCTCTTATGCACACAAGGTGTTCGATGAAATGCCCGAGAGATTGAAAGAAACATGATATGAAGCGTCCGAGCCACACTTGAGCTTTCTCATTTATTTTTCCTCGATCGCGGTTAGCAACTTGAACCTTTCATGTGTCATTGATAAAATATGCATGTGTGTAGTTCATTGTTTAATTTCTATTATTTCTAGTTAGTTAGTTTAACAAATGCATGATGGTTAATTATATAATTTATATAATAATAATGCAGATGAATCGGCAATGGATGTACGGTAACCGACTCTCCTGCGAGTTCACTACGGGTTTGAAAGGTTTCCTCGTAGTGGCTAATGCGAATAAGCAGGGGGGTTTTGTTATATGTCCATGTGTTGGCTGTAAGAATCAGAAGGGTTACTCTTCCTCAAGAGAAGTTCACCTGCATCTGCTTCGGCACGGTTTCATGCCAAGCTATAATTGTTGGACCAAGCATGGAGAAAGAGGGGTTATAATGGAAGAAGATGAAGAAGAGGATGATATCATCGATGAAAACTATCTTGATCATTTCGGTGATACTTTCATGGAGGATGCTGAAGGTGGGGAAGGTGAAGGGGAAGGTGAAAAAGAGACACGTGATGAGCCCGCTGATGATCTTGGTCGAACCATTGCTGATGCACGGAGACGCTGCGAAACTGAAAAAGAGAGGGAGAATTTGGATCGCATGTTAGAGGATCACAAAAATTCGCTGTACCCAGGATGCGATAATGGTCTGAAAAAGCTGAGTTGCACACTAGATTTGCTGAAATGGAAGGCACAGGAAGATCTATCTGACTCAGGATTTGAAAATTTGCTGAAAATGATGAAGAATATGTTTCCAAAGAATAACGAGTTGCCCGCCAGTACGTACGAAGCAAAGAAGGTTGTCTGCCCTCTAGGTTTAGAGAGGTTCTGAAGATACATGCATGCATTAACGACTGCATCCTCTACCGCGGTGAATACGAGAATTTGAATGAATGCCCGGTATGCACTGCATTGCGTTATAAGATCAGAGGCGATGACCCTGGTGACGATGTTGAGGGCTAGAAACCCAGGAAGAGGGTTTCCGCCAAGGTGATGTGGTATGCTCCTATAATACCACGATTGAAACGTATGTTCAGGAACAAAGAGCAAGCCAAGTTGTTGCGATGGCACAAAGAGGACTGTAAATCGGACGGGGAGTTGAGACACCCCGCAGATGGAACGCAATGGAGAAAGATCGATAGAGAGTTCAAAGATTTTGCAGCTGACGCAAGGAACATAAGATTTGGTCTAAGTACAGATGGCATGAATCCTTTTGGCGAGCAGAGCTCCAGCCATAGCACCTGGCCCGTGACTCTATGCATCTACAACCTTCCTCCTTGGTTGTGCATGAAGCGAAAGTTCATTATGATGCCAGTGCTCATCCAAGGTCCGAAGCAACCCGGCAACGACATCGATGTGTACCTAAGGCCATTAGTTGATGAACTTTTACAGTTGTGGGGCAGACCTGGTGTACGTGTGTGGGATGAGCACAAAGAAGAGGAATTTGACCTACGAGCGTTGCTTTTCGTAACCATAAATGATTGGTCTGCTCTTAGTAACCTTTCGGGACAGTCAAATAAGGGATACAATGCATGCACGCACTGCTTACATGAGACTGAAAGTGTATATTTGCCAAATTGTAAGAATAGCGTGTACCTTGGGCATCGTCGATTTCTTCCGAAAATTCATAACGTAAGAAAGAAAAGAAAGCATTACAACGGCAAGGCAGATCACCGGCCAAAGCCTGCGGAACGTACTGGTGCTGAGGTATTTGATATGGTCAAGGATTTGAAAGTCATCTTTGGAAAGGGTCCTGGCGGACAATCAGTTCCGCGGGGAGGTGACGGGAACGCACCCATGTGGAAGAAGAAATCTATATTCTAGGAGCTAGAATATTGGAAAGTCCTAGATGTCCGCTCTGCAATCGACGTGATGCATGTTACGAATAATATTTGCGTGAACCTACTAAGCTTCTTGGGCATGTATGGGAAGACAAATGATACAAAGGAAGAACGGCAGGACCAGCAACATTTGAAAGACCCTAATGACCGGCATCCGGAATGGTTTCAAGGTCGTGCCAGCTACGCTCTTACCAAAGAAGAGAAGGTCATCTTTTTTGAATGCCTGAGCGGTATGAAGGTCCCATCTGGATTCTCGTCGAATATAAAGGGAATAATAAACATGGCGGAAAAAAAGTTCCAAAACTTGAAGTCTCACGACTGCCACGTGATTATGACGCAATTGCTTCCGATTGCTTTGAGGGGGCTCCTACCGGAAAATGTTCGAGTAGCCATTGTGAAGCTATGTGCATTCCTCAATGCATTCTCTCAGAAGGTAATCAATCCAGAAGATCTACCACGGTTACAGAACGATGTGGTCCAATGTCTTGTCAGCTTCGAGTTGGTGTTCCCGCCATCCTTCTTCAATATTATGACGCACCTCCTGGTTCACCTAGTCGAAGATATTTCCATCCTCGGTCCTGTATTTCTACACAATATGTTCCCCTTTGAGAGGTTCATGGGAGTATTAAAGAAATATGTTCGTAACCGTGCTAGGCCAGAAGGAAGCATCGCCAAGGGCTATGGAAATGAGGAGGTAATTGAGTTTTGTGTTGACTTTGTTCCTGACCTTAAGCCGATTGGTCTTCCTCGATCGCGGCACGAGGGGAGACTAAGTGGAAAAGTCACGATCGAAAGGAAATCAACGATATGTATGGACGGCCATTCTATGACTGAAGCACACCACACAATTCTGACCAATTCCAGCTTGGTGGCTCCGTACTTTGAGAAACACAAGAATATTTTACGCTCGGACGACCCGGGGAAGCCTGAGTCCTGGATTAGAAAGGCCCACATAGAGACTTTCGGCAGTTGGTTGAGAAAACATTTAATGAATGACAATGATGTTCGAGATCAGCTATATATGTTGGCCAAGACACCATCTTCGACTATAACGACTTTCCAAGGGTACGAGATAAAAGGGAATACATTTTACAAGATCGCCCAAGATAAAAAGAGCACCAACCAAAACAGTGGTGTCCGCTTTGATGCAGCAACCGAGAATGGGTAAAAGGTCACATATTATGGTTACATAGAGGAGATATGGGAACTTGACTATGGACCCTCCTTTAAGGTCCCTTTGTTCCGGTGCAAATGGTTCAAGCTAATAGGAGGTGGGGTGAAGGTGGACCAGCAACACGGAATGACAATGGTGGATTTCAACAATCTTGGTTACCTTGTCGAACCATTCGTCCAAGCCAAAGATGTTGCTCAGGTTTTCTATGTGAAGGACATGAGTAGCAAACCGAGGAAACGGAAAGATAAAAAAAAGATCAGTACATCACGCGATGATCCAAAGCGCCATATTATTCTTTTAGGGAAAAGAAACATCGTGGGAGTGGAGGACAAGACAGACATGTCAGAAGATTATAATATGTTTGGTGAAATTCCGCCCTTCAAAGTGAACACTGACCCAAGCATTAAGTTTAATGATGAGGATGATCCATGGATATGGCACAATCGTAAGCAAGCAGGGACACAAGGGAAGAAATGATGTGTAATAATTTATTGTACCAAACTTTGTTGAATGGATCATGTGAATTATATTATCCGTGATGTGTTTGGTGTCCATTTTCGAATGATTTGATTGATTCGAGATACCACTGATGATACATGAAATTTGGAGTGATTTAGTCATACTCCTGCGTAGGCGTATAATATGCATACTCGTAGTCTTCATAGTCGCCGCCGTTGTACTGGTAGTTGTCGCCTTCTAAGTTGCCGCCGTCGTCGTTGCTGCCGTCGTCGCTGTTGTCAGGCGGCGCTCGTGGCTCGAACTGAGGGTAGCGCAGGCGGGGGATATCGCCGGCTGTGATGTAGTCCATGACGCTCTGCAGAGTCCGGCCGTACCACCATAGCCGACGGCCGCCTCGTGGAAGTTCCCAGGAGGCAGACCGTCCTCTTCATACCTGGCGAGCGCCCTCTCACGCCGATTGTTGAAGAAGGCGTCCCAAGTATGCTGGTTATCGGGATGCCAGCGGGGATTCATCCGCTGCTCCGGCGTGAGGTCGAGGTAGTAGTGGTTCATGATGGCCGCCCGGCGCGCAGTACCCTGAGGGACGGGAGGGACCGGCACGCCTCCGGCGCTTAGGCTCCAGCCGACGGGGACGCGGTAGCCCGGTGGACAAGGGTAGTTCGAGGCGCAAAGCTCCTCCACCTGCTGGTAGGTTAGAGTGGGTACGGTGGAAGCCATGAGAGAGTGATGAGAGATTGTAGAGATGTGATAATGTTGGCCAAGTCGGGCTACATATATAATGTAGTGAGAAATGGTGGGAAAAATGGGAGCGGGAAGACAGGAGGCGGGAAGAAAGTGGCGAGAAGAAAGAGGAGGGAAGATAGGGAAGAAATGGCGGGAAGAAGAGGAATCTAGAGCTGGTCATCTAACCTTTAGTCCCGGCTGGTGGGTGCAACCGGGACTAAAGGTGGTTTTGTGTCATCTAAGAAAACTGTCGGTGGGATAAGGACATTTGGTTAAGCTTTAGTCCCGGCTGGAGGGTGCAACCGTGACTAAAGCTGTCGGCAGGATAAGGACGCGTGGGTGGACGCACTGCTCGATGAGATAAAGCATGTAGCGCACGACGGCCTGTCGGAGGAACAAGACAAAGCAAAAGCGGCGCCGTGCCTATAAAAGGAGCATCGATACGCCTTGGCAAGCAGACCAACAAGCCAACCTAGCAGGTAGGGAGAGTTTCATCCCCATGGATGGAGTAAAGGGTTGGAAAATCTCCCGTGGCGTAGCTTCTCGAAGATATCGTCGGTGCACACGCCCTACGACATCTTCGGAAGTTGCTCCTCGGGAAAATTTTCCTGCAAGCCCGTGAAAGACTCCATCTCCTCTAACAGTGTTGGGTAAAGGGTTGGAAAATCTCCCGTGGCGCAGCTTCTCGAAGATGTCGTCGGTGCACACGCCCTACGACATCTTGGGAAGTTGCTCCTCGGGAAAATTTTCCTGCAAGCCCGTGAAAGACTCCATCTCCTCTAACAGTGTTGGGTAAAGGGTTGGAAAATCTCCCGTGGCGCAGCTTCTCGAAGATGTCGTTGGTGCACACGCCGTACGGCATCTTCGGAAGAACTGGCGGGAAGAGGGGGCGGGAAGACAGAGGCGGCCGGGAAGAACTGGTGGGAAGAGGGGGGCGAAAAGACAGAAGCGGGAAGAACTGGCGGAAGAGGGGGGGGTGGGAGGACAGAGGCAGCGGCCGGGAAGAACTGGTGGGAAGAGGGGGCGGGAAGACAGAGGCGGGACGAAATTTATTTTTATGAATTTTTTGATGTATTATTTGTATTTTTAAGATTTTGAAATGAATTAGTTTTATTTTTCTGAATTTTTTGATATATTATTTGTATTTTTAAGATTTTGAAATGAATTAGTTTTATTTTTCTGATTTTTTTATGTATTATTTGTATTTTTAAGATTTTGAAATGAATTAGTTTTATTTTTCTGAATTTTTTGATGTATTATTTCTATTTTTAAGATTTTGAAATGAATTAGTTTTATTTTTCTAAATTTTTTGATATATTATTTGTATTTTAAAATTTTGAAATGAATTAGTTTTATTTTTCTGAATTTTTTGATATATTATTTGTATTTTTAAGATTTTGAAATTAAAAGAATTTCAGAAAAGACCTTTAGTCGCGGTTGGCGACTAAAGGGTCTTCCCGTGCGGGAACGAAATTTCCGGCGAAAATACCTTTAGTCACGGTTGGTCAGCCTTTAGTCGCGGTTGGTCTCACCAACCAACCGCGACTAAAGGTGGGGGCTATAAATACGCGCAGGCGCGGAGCCGCGCCCCACTCGTCTTCTCCGCCGATCTACAGAGGTGCTGCCCGACCGCGCTGCCGCCGCGCTTGACGCCGTCGCCGCCGCGCCGACGCCCTTGATGACGCCCTCGCCGAGCCTCCGCCCTCGCCGAACTCCGCCGCCGACCTCCGCCGCCGACGCCCTCGGATCGTCGCCCGCCGCGTCTCCGCCCCATACATCGTCCGCCCGTGGCCGGCCTCTCTGCTCGCCTGCGCGCCTCGATCCGCCGCCGCGCTACACCACGCCGCCGCGCGCCGGCGCCGGCGCTGCCATTTTCCCTGCGAGACCGCCGCTGCTCGCCTGAGAGAGAGAGAGAGAGAGAGGAGAGAGGCGCCGCCGTGGCCGCGCGCGGTTACAGAGAGAGAGAGGCGGCCGGGTGCGCCCCGGCCGTTTTTTTTCTTTTTTTTCCTAATTGATCAGCAAATTATGAACTTTCCAAATATAAACTTTGTTTTGGGTTTTGAATAATTAAAATTTGGACATATTTAAAATCTAAAATTAAATTGATTAATATGGCATAATTCATAACTCCTATTCTATAACTCCAAATTCAACAATCTTCATCAGAAAAGTGAGAGGAATTCAAATCTTGCATCATCATGCATCATTGGCATCATCTCTGAATTGTCCAAAATAAAATTTGCAAATTGAATTAAGTTGTATGTGAGGGTGCTTATCATTTCATGTGACATTAGAGCACCCCACTTAATTTTGCCTTACACATATCATCTTGCCATGCCATCATGCATCATATTGCGCATTGCATTTACTTGTATTGATTTGTGCTATACTTTCCTTGTATGTGCTATACTCGCCACCGCCCTTTCGCCACCGCCACCGCCACCACCCTTTCGCCACCGCCACCGCCACCACCCTTTCACCACGGCCACCGCTCCCCTTTCGCCACCACCACCGCCCCCTTCTTTACCGGGATTAATTTGTTTTTACTACTGTTTTCAGGAGTGACACATATGGCGGACGATAGAGCCGACCCGATTAGGGAAAACTATAATGCGGAAGCTGAGGCACATCTTTTCAGCATCATAAACGGCGACATTCTTTATGTGCCGGTCGTAGAAGATGAAGAAGAGGATGTCTCTTCTTATCTAAACCTTGACGGTGAAGGCGAAGGTCGTCAACAAGGTGATGACGAAGGAACGGACACTGTCGATGGAGGTCAACCATCGACAAACGATGATGGAGATAAGCAATTAGCAACCACCTCCGGCGAGGTATATATATATATACATTGAGCCTCTAGTGATACAAATTACCGATTTGAATAAATATGTGTATTAACGCGACTCTCTTCCTTATTTTAGCCCTCGGCCGGATCGTCGAAAAAATCGGTGAAGACAAAGCGTGGCAAAACCAAGACGCTGAAACAAGGAGTAACATATAACATCGAAGTTATCAGTGCAACCGGCAGGCCGCTGGAGCCCGAAGCGACGTATACCAAGTTCATCAACCAATGTGGAGTCGTTGTTAGAGACAGCGTCCCGATCACCGTCCAGGAATGGCATGAGCCAGTGAAGGCACGTGTTGGTTCCAATTTCTTCAGCAAGAGAACGCAAAAGGAATGCTGGAGAAAGCTTCTGGAGCATTTCATTCTACCTCCGGAATACAACAAAAAAGATGAATTCGGTAATGAGAATCCGGAGGGACGAAAGAGGAGGAGGCTAGTCAAAGAGTTTGCTCTTCAGAAGATGGCCGAAGCATTTCGGAACTACAAGAAAAATTTAGCGGCTAAATATGTCGAGCAGGGGAAGACTCCAGATTTCAATGGACAGTATGAGAAGCTGAAAGATGATTGGCCCGAATTTGTGAGGCAAAAGCAATCGGAGCAATTCAAGGCCATATCGGAAGAAAATGTACAATCATATTATGGGGCCTGGAGGATACTGCGTTTCGGAGCCTAAGTGGCAGAAGATGGAGGATGACCTGAGGGCGTGAGGAATTCCTCTAAGTACAGAGGGATGGGACCCAAGGACCAAAACCTGGTGGTACGGGCATGGGGGAACGCTAGACCCGGTGACAGGGAAGTGTGTTCACCGACAGACAACGTTTAAACCGACCCAAGCCCTTATTGACGCAATGAGGGATGCTCAAGAGGGGAAGATCAAGTTCAACGGAGAGAATGACGCGCTGACAAAAGCCCTCGGGAATCCTGAACACGGAGGCCGTGTACGAGGCAAGGGCGCCATTCCGTGGAAAGTAGGGTTTTCCCAGGAAAATGACCCCTATAGTTACAGAAGCTGTAAGAGAAAGGCTGATCGGGATGCAGATGTTGTGGCGCGGTTGGCATCAGAATTCGCTAAGATGAAGAAAACCCTGAATGTACTAGTACAAGAAAGATCAGCAGCTGGGACGCATGAAGATCATCCAGCGGATGTCGGAAGCCAACAGCGGAGAAGCAGCGTGGCTTCCATGGAGGCCCCGCCGACTGGTGCTAATGCACCGACGATCGATATTACTGCACCGGAGCCTCCTCGCTACCCCGTGGACGATGTAAAGGAGATGAAAGAATGTCATCTGCATTATCCAATGGGGAACATTTCCATGAAGGTAGCCATCGGCAGTGCTTTACCATGTTTACCTGGAGCACTCCACCACAACAACCTCATTCAAGATGGCTATGCTCGTGTCAAGGTGGAGGACATAGTCCAAGGGTTTGAGGACCTGGAGATTGACTATGCTACACCCGAAGGGGAGAGAAGACTTGGAGATGCCAAGCGCCAGTTCATTCTATGGAAAAAGAAGTTTATCAAGTTTCCAGGCGAGGCGCCAAGGCCAACAAGTCCACCCCCCTACGGTGGTGGTGGCGGTGGCGGTGGTGGTGGTGGTGGTCGTTCACCTACACCTCCTTCACGTCAGCCGATGCCGCCCCCAATTCACCTCCGGCGGGTAAGCAGACGACGCCCCCCAGTCCGCCTCGGGCGGGTAAGCAGACGCCGCCCCCCAATCCACCTCCAGCGAAGAAGCAGAAGCAGTCCTGAACTATTAACCCGGACCCTTATGTACCTAAGACCACAAAGGTACCGGAGCCATCACTGAAGCCTCTCCTCCCAAGGCCTTGGGAACTAAGTAAAGAGCAAACCAACTTGGCCGTGGCTGCTCAGCATGAGAAATGGAAGGCGGATATGAAGGCGAAAAGAGAGCCTGAGCCCAAGCCAGTATTTTCTGACAAGGAAAAGAAGTGGGCTAAGTCATTTTTTAGCACACCGTCCCAAGCCGAGAAGAATATGCCTGACAACTATGCACGTGAACTTCGTAGGCAAGCACTCATGTTGAAGGAGAAGAAAGACTTGGTGGAGAAGCAGGAGAAGAAAGCCTTGGAGGAGGCCGAGAAAGAATTAGAAAGTAAAAAAAGCGGGAAACGAGTTGCCCAGCTCGGGGAACAAAGTAACGGGTGCACAGGGAATGACTGTAACGGGTGCCAGAGAACAAGCGGCCCAGATCAGTATGACTCTTCGTGCAGTGTTAGGCCTTGAGGAGGCGCCAATAAGTGAGGTAGCAATTACATATGTGCCGAATGGGCCTCTCGTCGAGCCTGCGCAGGAAGAGGATCTACCTCCACAAATGAAAAATCTGCTACGTTGGTACAAGGGTTACATAAAAACTAACGCCGGCAAACAATATATTTATGCAGAAGTTAGATATGAGCATCACTTCAAAAATTACAATGTAACAATTCATATGAGTGAATTGTTCCAGGTGTTCAATCTGCGCGAGCTCGACAAATCTATCATCAGTTGCTACGTTCTGTAAGTGATTTATTTCTACCTCATCTCGTATATATATTGCATGCAATATATATATTGTCCTAACTATATTGTTGTGTATGCTATTATGCAGAATGAAGATTAGGGAATGCAGAGTAAAGATCATCCATGATGTTGGGTTCATTGACCCACATATCGTTAATGGATATGTGTTAGAAAAACACCCCGCCGACGTGGAGCAAGACCTGTGGCTTTTTCTTACAAAGCAGCAACTCAAAAGTAAAATTCTATTTCCTTACCATTTTGGGTGAGTGTTTCTGTCTTGAGCACATTCTATTTTGTTGACTCTATGCATGGTATGTGGCTAATCGATGAGTTATGCATGACTGTGCATGTATCGTGTCCGCAGGTTCCACTGGATTCTGCTAGTAACTGAATTTCACACCACCAGAGTTCTCGTCATCAACTCTCTGAATATGGATCCAAAGCTTTGGGTCAACATGAGAAGAATGCTGCAAAAGTAATTATTTTCATTCATTTGCGCTCTATATCGATCGGCCTCTTTCGTTCATTTTGTAATATCAAGTAACTAATAACTCTCTTGTTCATTTAATTTTCTTTGCCTTGTAGGGTTTGGAGACGGTTCACAGATGAAACGGTCGGTGAATTCAGAAAAGAGCTAGAATTTAGAAGGTCACTGACTGGGGATATTCAGCCACCGGGGACCAATCTATATGGATACTATGTTTGTGAGTTCATCCGGAGATACACCTCTGAGTGGAAGCCGTCGTATAACAACGTCAAGAGGAATAACTTCTGGAAGACGTTTAGTCCAGAAGCTCGCTTCCGACCAATTCAAGAGGAACTAGCAGGATGGTTCATGAGGGAAGTCCTCCATCCTAAAGGAGAACACTATTACGAGGACGTAGAACTTCTGATGCCGTAAATTATGTATGGAAACTTGTTCAAAATTGTATAGGGTCATCCAATATTGAATATATATTGTATATTCCTCTTGAATTCTTCTTGGTTCTAATTTCAAATTTGTTTGAAATTGTACATTCATATGCATGTATATGTGTACTGAAACTTCTTCAAAATTAAAATTAAACACAAAATAAAATATAAAAGAAATAAAACAATACAAACTAAAAAGAAACCAGATTTAGGGAGGGGGGGCTTTAGTCGTGGTTGGCCAGGAGAACCGCGACTAAAGGTCCTCCGCCCCGACGGACTGCTGGCGGCCACGTGGACGGGCCTTTAGTCGCGGTTCGTAAGCAACCGGGACTAAGGGGGGGGGGGGGGCTTTAGTCGCGCTTAATTAGTCCCGGTTGCGCAACCGGGATTAATGGCAGTTGCGAACCGGGACTAAAGCCCCTTTTTCTACCAGCGATGGGTGGCATAGAAATATTCGGATTGAGCCTCATTCATCTGTGGCGCTACCTTAGCTTTTCGTTTTTTACTATATGGATTGTACTCGTTTTGATGGTGTAACTTTTGGCTCGAATGGCTGTGTGCATCCTAGTTATGCAGAGGCTGAGTGTAATGCTTAACTTAAGTAATAAAACGGCCTTTATCGAAAAAAAATGTACTCAGCCTTGGTTCCTTTCTCGTTCTGTAATGCCAAAACAACAATGGCTACGTTAGAAGCATAGAAGAGTAGCAGAATGTTAAAACATTATCTGAAACTAAATAATAAAATGATTGATCTATGAAGGTTTAACCTCTTATTTGTTTTACCCCAACAATAGCAGAAAAAGAGCATTAAACTGCATCTTAACAAGAGGGCATTAAGCACAAACCTGAACATCGATAAGAGGAGGCAGTGAACTGAAATAAGTAACTTTTGAGGACACCAGGAACAAATTGGAAAGCACAAACATGAGCAAATAGCAAACCGACGGATTACCAGCAACACGGTTTGAAAAATACTTTGAAATGCATGCGATTAGTTGATTCATTCACGTAAACCACTATGAAGGCGGCATAATGACAATCAGGGTATAATTATTTGGCCCGCCTAGAACTTACAATAAAAGACATAAGAATGCTGAGCTTACCATAACAACCAAAACCTACCGTTTGTTGGCTCTCTGGCATAATATTGGCACTTGCAAATGCAGTTCAGCTTCTACATATCATTGAATTAACCAGGTAAACCACAGAAAATAAAAGTGGTAAGTACATAACCTGGATAGAGCTTGTTTTTAGGAGATGCTTGGTCAAAGTTGCTTTCCCTATAGCATTGATTGAAGAGCATGACCATTGGCTTATTTTGGAGGAAATATGCCCTGCTGAAAAAGGTACATCTTATAGGAGGATAATTATATTCAATTAACATAACATTTCCATTTTTGCTTTCAATTATATGTGAAAGCTTCACCTCACTAATGTTTGATGTAGGAAGAACCTCTACCTTTGTGGAAAATTCAAAAGTTCATGTAGTCATTCAAAACAGCAATATTACAGGGTATGCAAGAATAAACATGTTGGTAATTAAAATTGCTAACATGTAGCATGAGCTTGAAGTTTCACATAGTTTTTCGATTCAACAAATAAAAGTAGAAGGAATAACGTGAGCACTACCTTCTTTCATGACTTCGAGCTGAACCAATTGCTTGTTGAAGCCTTGAACGTACTTGTGCCCGAGGAGCCCTATATCAATATAAATGGTTTGCTTCATGAATTTATTCCCTTTATGACGGAAAGTGCATCGTTGAACCGGCCGGCATATGCTCCTGGTGGAAATCAGCCTCCCATTGGTCCATGTGTTTGGTGGGGCCCACGTAGCAGCTGATCTACTTTTCTGAACCCACGCAATACAGATACAATACAGAGGTGGGCCAAATGCATTTAAGAAAATAGCGGGGCAGCACGTCTCCCCCAAATCACGCCCCGGCCTCTCTCTCCTCAGTCCTCCACTCTTCCATAATAACTCACCAGTAGCGGGCGGTCGTCGGGGCAAACGGTGGCGGCGCGGCGCGAGCGCGAGGAGAGGCTGATGGCGGAGGCGCGGCGGCCGTCGGTCAGGCGGAGTAGCGGGCGGACGGCGGAGTCGGACACCGTCGCGGGCGTTCCTGCCTGTGGTGGTGTGCCCGTGGCCAGGCCCGCTCGGTGGTGGTTAGCGGCGGAGGGCGACTCGACTAGCGGCGCTGTAGATGTGCCTGATCCGGTGCGTGGCTGGCGTCGGGGGACAGGGTCGCATCGAGGACAATGCAACGATGGGGACGAGGCGGCGTCGGGGACAGGGCGCCGTCTCGAATGGATCGGCGTCGGGGACAGGGCGCCGTCGATCTGGCGTCGGAGACGGGGGCGTCGTCGAGGACATGGCGGCGACGAGGACGGGGCGTCGGGGACAGGGTGTCGTCGACGTGGCGTCGGAGATAGGGCACCGTCTAGGACGGGTCGGCTTCGGGGACCTGGCGCTGTCGAGCTAGCGTCGGAGACGGGGGCATCGTCGACCAGGCGTCGTCGACGGGGCGTCAGGGACAGGGCGTCATCGACGTGGCGTCAGGGACTGGGCGCCGTCGACGTGGCGTCGGGATGGGCGGCGTCGAGGTGGCCCGAGCTCGGCGACGGGGAAGATGCCGAGGAACTGCAGCAGCAGGCGCATGCGGCTGTGTGCGGCCACGACGGCCTTGAACCGCTGTAGGCGAGGGGATGGATAGGTGGCAGGAGAGAGGATGCGATGGGGAGATGGGGGAGGACCACACGTGTATGTTACTGTGGCATACGTACATCACACTGCAGCAGTGGACCCACATATATTTTCTGGACCAATTAGATGCTTATTTAAGCCAGGTTCATATACCGAGTCCACACTCCTTTATGACTTACTACTTAAGGGTTGAATTCTTACTAACAATATCTGGAGCAACCCTTTTTACCAAATACTTGGATTTGTGAGTAGTGTTTATCATCGCCTTTGCGTAGTGGTGGGAAGAACAAAGCACGGCAAAAACCAAAGAAGCATAAGGCACAGCAAACCTAACGTGTTTAGAGAATCCCACTGTAACTAGGATTGGGAGTCCAAGCTGTTGAGATCTGATAGAAAAATTACAACTCGGTGAAAAAGTAACTTAGCGAGGAAATTTGGTTGTTAAAAAATCGTACTTAAGGCTGTCACTGTCTTAAGTATTCTTATTTATTGCTTGCATCAGATGATCAGAGAGGCGAGCAGGTATAGTAGTTTAACCAACAATTGAGTATATATTCAGTAGGTCTAGAAAAGTTCAATAGCCGGCCTCCTTTGCAGCTGCAGTAGCATCCCTTCGCTCCCTTGACATACCATCAGAAACATTATCAGTCCAAGTTCGGCTTCAGGCTAAGAACTAACTAATTTGCTCTTAAAACCAAAAAAATCATCACAAGTGAAGTCATCCATCAAAAAATTTGTGAGAACTGGCACTTAACATTTCGACCCCCTGTATTAGTCGTCAATCCCAAGATCAAGTTAACAACACAGCGAAATAAATATCATTGGAGAACGTGCAAAGAGTAATAATTATTACAAAGTTTGAGCCACATAGTGTAACACCCCATTTTTCAGAACCTGCATTTTCCCTCTTGCTTAAAATTTTGAACCAACAAAAACTTTCATTTTATGTTTGTGAGAGTACTTAATTGTGTTTCATGCTTGGTCTAGTTTTAATTTTTCACTAAGAGTTTAACTTTGGAAAATAACCTTGAGTGATATTTTAAGTACCTCACATAGAATCATTAGGGTTTGCCCATTTATGCATATGGCATCATTTTTAGTTATTCACTTCATCACCAAAACCCCTAGTTCTACTTGATGACCACCACCATCATGGCATGAGGGAACACTCCCCTCTTTTCTTTGGTTGAGGCCACCTCATCACCTAGGGTTACACCACCAACATCAACACCACTTATTTATCCATTTATTTTCTTCAACACATGTGCTCATGCACTTGATGCCACAACTTGGCACATGCACATGACATGACCCCCTTTTCTTTCACCCCTGCCTCTTTTTCCTTTTTCTCCCTTTCTCTCTTGGAGTATGACCATGAGACAAAGAGGAGGGGAACTTCCCCCTCTTTTCTCTCTTCTTCTTCTTCTCTCTCTCTCTCTCTCTCTCTCTCTCTCTCTCTCTCTCTCTCTCTCTCTCTCTCTCTCATTTCTTCCTTGGTTTGGGCCGTGGTCGACACCACCTCTCCCTCTCTTGCCCTGGCCCAACCCTGGCCCCTTTCCACCCCTCTCTCTTGGCCCAAACACCACCAGAGCCCCCCCTCCTGCGCCAAACCCTAGCCCTAAACGCACGCGCGCGCCACGCTGGCAGAGCCATGATGGCTCGACGCCTCGCGTCGCCCGCCATCAGCCTCTTCTGCCGCGCACCGCCTCGACTCCCTCCCCTCGCTGACGCCACCAGGGTGACGTCACCCTGGGCCCGGCCAGTGACGCCAGCCCTCGCGCGCCCATTGGCCACCTGCACCGCCCACGCCACTACCAGCACCCCTCCTCGCCTATAACCCCCCCAGCGCCACCACTTCCTCTTCAACTCCCCCACTCGCACGTCGTTAGGCTGCCTCACCCACTACCTGGCCGCTCGTGTTGCTGCTCGAGCCGCTGCTGCTGCCACCCGACACAATCGCCACCGTGGTCACCGTAAAGGTGACGAGGAGGAGCCGTCGACGACGCCACTCCCCTGCCTCTCTCCTTTCCCCTTCATCGCCAGCACCACCTACTGACGCACCTAACCCCCTCCGTTACCCTCTGCCGCGCAGATCTGCAGCGAGGCGACGGCGACGCACCGGCGACGCCCGTGACGTAGACGTCGCCAAGCAAGGCGACGCCGACGTGTCCGAGCACCGCCAGGACGCCCACGAGCTGCACACCCACGCCGCCAAGCCGCCTACGCCAAGCCACGCCACCGCAGGCCGCCGGTAAGCCCCTGGCTGCCCCCTTTCTCCTCTGCGCCGGCGAGCGCCTCGCGCGCGTCGTGGACACGATGGCTCCTGGCCGTCGGATCCCGATCCAGCGGCTGCATGAGCCATGCAGCCACGCTGGCCATGCACGGCCTGGCCCGCCGCGGGCCCCCGGCCTTTTCTTTTTCTTTTTTCTTTTTCTCCGACCACCGGAGAGCCCCACTGGGCTGGCCCATCACCATAGCACCGCACGGCCCAGAGTTTCCCGCCCACGGGAAATTCGTATAAAAATTCTAATTAGAAATTAAAAACTAAAAAGTATCTGCGAGCCTTTTTGTGAATAAAATTAGTTTGGTAACTTCGATTGCTATGATTCCAGTTGCATTAGAACCAGTTTGAAAATATCTACCAGATGCCACTGACCACGTATTTTTAGGATTTTTATACGATTTTTATACGATTTTTAGTAAATGAAACTTGACCACTGTTTTCTGGTTAGTATTTTTAGCCTCTAAAATTGGAAAATAAACATTTTTGAATGAATCCAATTGTGTTAATCTTATTTTGTTACTGTGCACCAAGGAAAAATACCACGAGTCTCTGTTCATGAAGTTTTGTCTCTGGTTATGATTGTATGTGTGTCACATGCAATGATAGGGTTTACATTTGTTTGTTTTATTTAAACCTTGTCACCTTTTTATTCTAAAATCGGCCAAACCATAATTTGTTACTGTCAAACAACTCCCCTGCATATTTTGATCTTTTATTTATTTACCCTTGGTTCTTGAGTTTTCTTATTGATTGTATGCATCGTTTACTTTTGCGACGCTAGATACGAACGAGGGAGAAGTTGAAGGGGGGACTTTGGAGAAGGATTTGAGAAAGACCAGGGACAAGCCAACCAAGGCAAGCCATCTTTTGATCTCTGTTTTGGTGTCTAGTTGGGTGTCATTTGTTGATCCCAAAGAACCTTGATTCTATGTGTGTTGTTATCTCTATCTTTGTTATCTATGTATTGGTTGCTAGTGGAGTACTCCCTAGTGGTGATACTCCACTATTGTCTTTGTGATTATGGGATGCATGTAGGGATGGCAATGGGTACCCATGACCCGCGTACCCGCCGGGTAAAAACCCAATAGTGGTAAGGGTATGGGACAAAATATTACCCATGATTTTGTAAATGGGAAAATATTATACCCATCGGGTAGAGTGGGTATGGGTATGGATCATAGAACCCATACCCGCGTACCCATGTACCCATCTAAAATTAACAAGTGAGCCATTATAATATTTTAAACTATTTAATTTTCCCTAATCATGCCTTCATGCTGCTAGGATAAATCTCACGCTTTCCGGTCTCATAATCGTTGGTAGATTAGTGAGGATTAGACCCCTATTTAGGATCGTTTCACCTCCTATCATATTTTTTTGAAGAATTTGATGTGTTGTAAGAGCGGGTATTTTTACCCGTGGGTACCCATTTACCCTGCCGGGTGACGGGTATGGGAAAAACTTGTACCCATTGACGGGTATGGGTACGGGTGACGGGTAAGATTGAAGGTGATGGGTATGGGTATGGGATGGCTCTACCCGTACCCATACCCTGCGGGTGCCATCCCTAGATGCATGGCATCATGGTCATGCTATTCCACTTGGTTATCTTGTATGCTCAACATGAGCATGTCTCACCCCAAGATAATGACTTACACCACACCCACTCCCTTTGTCGTATAAAGGTATCAATGTAATGATCTTGGTGTATTCTCAACATGAGAGGAGTATGCCGTGTACCCCATTGAAGAGTATGTTGGATAGTGATACTTCATTATCTAAGATTGATAATTAGCCCCTCAAATCTGAGAATACATTTCTCCTTGTGTTTTCTTAATACATGCTTACCTTAAGCAAGTATGATCCACACCATTACCCCCTTTTTACACCATCTATGACGTGATGACTCTCATCTCGGCCATAGTGCAATACTAGTTCAACTCATGAAATTATAGGTTGGTAACCCCTCAAGGCTTACCTTGTTGTAAATGCTTACGAAAACCTTGGGTGAGTTAACTCTACCCAAGTGTATGTTTTCGATGGAAAAGCAAATGTTTTGAACAAGGTTGTTCGGAGAAATATGATGGTTTGTTGGTAAACAATGGAAGTGTGTGGGTTATGTTTTTCAAAGGAGCACTACGTATAAGTGTTCGCCGTCCCAACTTTAATTCGCGCAACCACATTATCCAAAGTGGGCACGGGCTTAGTTCGACGTCTGTTGAAATTGGCATGAGCACCCTTCACAACTTTCTAGGGAGGGTCACGACGACCTCTGACGCCGGGTTGCGCTCTGGAGGAGGCAATACACTGTAGTTGCCTATAGCCGGACGATTACTGAGGGTCTTCTGTCATGGCGCCGAAGATACGCTCAAAAGGAAGTATGCTGCCGGGGTGCCGGGAAGGGGTAAGCCCGCAGGGAAGGACTCATGTCAAGGGAGACGGGCGAAAGACTATGACTGGTTATCCAAACCTTGCATACTTTCGTATGACGATCTGGGGATGATCCCGGCGGATTTATCGGTTCTTGTGGGGAAAGTGCGCAAACTCTGCAGAGTCAAATCTATTCGAATAGCCGCGTCCGCGGTCATGGACAAGTTGAAATGGCCATACTTAACCTGGGCTTGAGTTTTGATTTGATAAATGTTTTGCAAAGGAAATGTTGTGTTGGATGTACCGGAAGGGTACAGAAAAAGGGCGCGTGTCGACCATATGGAGATGGTCGTGGAAAAACTAAGACCAAGTGGGGAACTCTTTCCTAGTGTTTCATGTAGAGGAACTCTTCTTCAATAAAGATCTAGAGATATCATAGGACTTTCCTAGTATCCCCATCAATTGAGATAGCGGTATGCTACCTCTTCTTCAATAAAGGTATAGAGATGTCATAGTTATCTTTTGAAGAATCTTCTTCAATAAAGATATAGAGATGTCATAGGACTTCCCTAGTATCCCCATCAATTGAGATGGTGGTATGCTACCTCTTCCTCAATTAAGTTACCGAGATGTCCTAGAAATATCGTAGTGTCCGCATCACTTAAGATGCCGGCATGCTATATCCACAAGAGAAACTGATCTTCTTATGCATGCTATATCCACAAGAGAAACTGTTCTTCCTCTCTTGCCTTCCCTAGATAGAATTGTTATCACCTTCTTGATGGTTTGCGAGTACAATTCCAAATATACTCACGGCTTTGTCCCTGGCTATTTACTTGGCCAGACTATGAGGAAGACTACGAAGATGATGGAGGATATCAGGACGACTATGCGACCTAGGATGATCTCCAAGTCAGTTGCCTGTAGGTCTAAGGCATGACTTGGGCCCGACGACGTTGACGTGTATCCGCTGCAATGTTTGTGAACTTGCCCAAAGTGGCATTTATGTAAGACAGGGTCATGTGACCCCGATGTTGTAAGACTTATTTATTCGGTACTGTAATGGATGTTGTTATCTGGATATTCAGTTCGGTTATGTGCTCACGGTACACTGATCATGGGATCGTGAGTTGGATGAATAACAGGGTATTTCGGTCAGCTAGTCCGGGGTCCCCACACATAGTGAAATGTTTTGTGACATTTATTACAACCAGAAAGCACATCGGATAATAAAATGCGAAGTAACTCCATCTCAGCCACAGGCAGTAGATGTAGTCCACGAGGCCTCACTCCTCAGCATCGTCGTAGTCGCCATAGTCTTCACCATATTCATAGTACTCTGAATATCAACAGAAGTTTTGCCATGAGTATATTTCGTACTCAACATGCCCCCACGATGCAAGACCTAATATATCTATATGAGGCTTCAAAGGAAGGCTGTAGATTCATTTGCATAAAGCCAACTTTATTTGCAATATATTTGGTAAAAGCAGTTTTAGACGAAAACACGTTTTATAATGAGTGTAATATGTCTCATCAATGTGTTTGTCCTCGACAGCTCACGTATTCTATAGGATTCAGATTCCAGGGAAAGAAGGAAAGGAGAGAGAGGCAAAGAGGGAAATAGCAAGAGAGGTTCATGTATGTCATGAAGGATTCATGTGTCGTCCATGACCGTGGACACGGCTATTCGAATAGTTTTATCTCTGCAGAGGTTGTACTCTTTGCCCACACGACACAACCCGTCTTGTTGCCCACCAACCGTCGCTGATTTAGTACACACCAATTGGTGTACCGGCAGACGGATTGTGACAAGATCTTTTAGCTAGATCCCCCAAAGATGTGACATTCCCACCGGGTCTGGCGCACGGCTGAGAGTATGTCCTCAAACCGGTCCCCCCCATCCGTGCCGAAGGTTCTCCCGTAGGCAGCCACCTCATCTGCGGTACGGCGACATCAACACCTAAGGTTGACTAACTTACTTAACCAGGCTAGTGCCCATATAGCATGTGGTTTTACGATTGTCACAATCTCCAAATCCAAGACTTATTAGAACCCTTATGCGGCACGAACGACGGATTGCTCCCTCCAACTTGTGAAGGGCAGTCAATTGCTTCTTCAAAATTTGATTCAGTTGTTGCCCGCGCCATGTTTAGATGGTAAGTTTCACCCAGAGTAGAAGAGAGAGTAGATGAAGCACAATGGCTAATCAGCCTTGCTCAACGAGCTCAACAAGTTTCAAAGGTATGTATGATCCCAAGGTCGTTCAATTCCTCCGAAGAGGCAAGATGAAATATTCTAAAGATTATTAAGCATGGCTAAGCAATTCTACTCTATCTGGAATACTATATAATCTCTACTCAGGGTATCAAGTAAGAGGCGACAAGTGAATCAAGGTTGGTGTGCCAATCGACACGCTAGCTACTGAAATAGCATAGCATATATTTGTAAAACATAAATAGCATGCAGTTTGTAAAACTGGGATAAAATATGATGAGAGGGCATGCCTTCGTTGTCAAACTCATGCTCTCCACTTCCTTGGTCGTGATTGTACCACTCTCCGTTCCCTTCTAATCGTTGTATCGAAGCAATAACAATACAAATAAATACAAGCAATACAAATAAATACAAGCAATACAAATAAATACAAGCAATACAACGAATAAGATGCAAATGAAAAGTGAATAAGATCCAAATGAAAAGATCCAAATAAAATGTTTGTGTCGGTCGTTCAGCATACATAGAGTACACGAGAAAGACCAGAATGGCTCGTACCGGATTTGGGTTATCTAAGGCATATGGGATGGCGATCGTTCCATTTGACAACAAAAATATATATAAACATATTTGACCAATATATATAGATTGCATATCTTTAATATGCAATGCCTAAACAAACTAGTTCCCTGTGTGCTATCTAGACATAAACATGCACATGTAAATGACCTAAGCTTAGAACAACTTGCATATGTGGTTGTGAGAAATATCTAAATCCATCCTGCATGTAAGATGACTTTAACAGTAGCATGGATTTAATTAGGGTGACATCTAACATGATCATGCTAACAAAATGACTACATGTTAAGTTAATCTTCCTGATGGGCTACATGTAAATGAATAAATCATGTGATTACTCTAGTCTATGCACGATGCGAAAGCAACTCGATTTTAAGGTTTACAACAACCTGATATCCTTTACTAAAAAGAACCGAACTAGCTAAACTTAAAACCAAAAGATACACTACACGGTTAGCATATGAAACTAGCAGATATCACTTAGTTTATAGCGATGCAATGAATTTAACTAGACCAACATGAGTACATGGGTAACTAGCAACAGTAGACTAGCATAGCAATACAAGGACTTGACTACATGCTCATGGTGATACACGGTTCAAACTACCTTAAAAATATATTTTGATAAACCTCGATTGTATCCGTCAACTAATCATACTACTGGTTTTCTATGGTCACTGGGCAACTTTTTCATGTTGGGATTAAGATCAGTAGACATGTGGAAGATAGACTACCAAGCTGATGCCATCCGGTGGCATTCGGTTCACCGGCGACTCGACAAGCAGTAAAACTATGGCTGGAAACCATGTCTAGGAGGTAGGCATATCTATTTCTACCGTTTGTGTGCAAGGGTTTGCCAAGGAGCTAACCGAGCGCGGCACAATTTGTGATAGAAGTCGGCGGCCGGAGTTGGGAGCGTTGTTGTGGGTGTCGTCGGTGTGCAGAGATTCGTCCTTCTGGTTCCGTAGGTAAACTCCCCTTCCTTCCGTGATCCTCCTGGCGCAGCAGCTCCGTCCTTCGTACCCCGACTCATCGGGAACGCGGGTGGCGTTAGGCGGCAGTCTCGTAGGGCTTCGTGAGATTAGATCGATCTGAGCCTCTAGGATCTCTGGTGGCGGCGTGAGGTGGAAAATAAGAGGTAGGGGGTCGATCCTGGGATCTTATAGGGGTAGGCTAGGTTGCAGTGATGGCAGGAGTTTTCAGTGGGAGGCGTTTCCGTTGGCGTTTCTTATGCGTGATTATGGTCGGACGGTTCGCATGCGGCCATTCGAGAAGAGGAAGAGCAGCGCGACGTTTTGGCGTGCTATTCTGGGACTCGGTCCCGTTAGTTTCGTGGGACGAGTCTGGTTCAGCCGGGCTGCATCGCTAGGTAAGCAAGAAGAAACGAGAGCACAGAGCACAGATCATAGATCAGGACGTGCGAGTGTAGTCAGAAAAGAAATAGTCCAGTCGATGCATGCATCTAGTAAAAAAGAGAAAAAAATGGTAGGAGAAGAGAGATAGATCGAGTGGAGAGAAAAAGAATGGGTAAAGTAAGTGGCTGACTTGTGTTAGTACGGTATGTCGTTTGCGTTCATGGCTATAGCCATGGCTCACATGTACATGCATGTGAAAGCCTAGTGGGATTTCTAGAAAAACAGACAAGAAGAAGTAAATTGGCAATTTAAAAAGCAGATCTAAAATTTGAAATACAAGAAGTACTCTGAGAAATTATTCCTCTTCTTTTATATGTCAACTTAATTTCAAAGCTGTTGAATTAAGTTTAACACTTCAAATAAAATATTTATTTTTATTCGACCGCGTTGCAACATCTTTTTTTTAGAAAAAAAAATCCAGTCCATAAAAAAATCAGGATGTTACAATTCTACCCCCTTACAAGGAATCTCGACCGCGAGATTCGGCCATGATCACATAATTGAATAAATAAATGCTACTCTCAAACACTCTCTTGTTGGATAACAAACACCATTCATTGTGTAGGGCTGCAAAAGCACACCTCAAGCCGGAGTAAACAAGCTCCACAACGTCATAAAGGAATCACACACGATGCGCACACTGTCACCATCACACCGTGGAGAGTGACTCCGGAGTTCATATTAAAGTAACCTCTAGAGTGCATAATAGACAAGAGTAACATCTACATATTCAACTAGATTACAAAGCTCATGATCACATAAAGATCACTGACATAGGCATCCCCAATAGGCCTGCCGAAGATGGTACCCGGGGTTTACTGGAGGCCCAATTAGTATCAAGGAAAGATAGAATTTTATTAGGAATATCGACTTGTAATTATTACGGGACGGGTTAGAAACCCTCCCGGACTATGTAACTTGTGTATTACGAATCCCTCGGCTCCGCCTCCTATATAAGGGGGAGTCGAGGGACAAAGAAAGGATCGACTCATTGTTTCACACAACCCTAGTTTCATAATCGTCGAGCACTTTTTGGCTGAAACCCTCGAGATCTACTTGCCCTCTACTTCCAACTAAACCCTAGTCTACAACTTCTTCGGTAGCAAGCAACGCAATGGATAGAGGTAAACAGATCGAAACTGATCTAGTCGATTTTGTTCCTCACCCGCCCTCCCGTTTGGATGCATATGCGTATCTGGAGGAGCCTATGGAGATGACGTTTGGCAAGTTCCACTTCCGCGTCGAAAAAGAAGGATCGTATCGTCTCGAAATTCCGATCTCGTCGGGATTATCGGAGATCGATTCCGATTTTTCGAACTCCACGTCATCGACTGAGACAGGAGACGAGGAGATTTCGCCGCCACGCTTCATCAACACTACGGCAAGTGAAAAACTCACCAAGATCTTCAGCGACATGTCCTTCGAGTCATCTGCGGACTCCGGCATAAGCGATGACTCGAGCAACATCGACAGCTTCAACTTCATCGATAGATCCACTATTGTTGGGGAGGTCTTCACCAATCTCTATGATTGTGTCACCAAACCCGACAAAGTTCAAAATCCAAAATATCATCAAATCTATGCAATTGGAGACACGAGTCATCCGCAGGAGGAGACATCAGAGAACTTCGACGACGCGGGAAACCCGTACGTCGATCCCGCAGATCTCACGCGAGGTTTGGGGACCATATATATCGGGCCTGGAACACGAGAGATGGTGCAATTTCCGCAGACAGTATGGGACAGAGTCGCAAGAGCCATGGATGGCACAGAGCCAATGACCATAGCGGCGACACCTGAAGAGTCACAAGCTTATCAATATAGACTTGCTCGTACTAGACGAGAACTCGAAAAGCAAAGAATTGAGCTAGACAGGAGGCAAGCCGCAGCTTCCGCGTCAAGCAGGCGAAGGGCGGACTTGAGTCGACAATCAGGTACTTCGGGAGAAAGTCACAGAGCAGCTCGCAACAGAGCAAGATCTCGACTGCAGAACATCCATGAGGCTGAAAGGGAGAATCTAGTTCAAAACCTCGACATGTCCTTCATGTCCATAGACACAAGGGGGAACATCATTCCCAAAACGCTAGAAGCCGGGTACATGGCAACGCAAGCTTTTATACTCGCGTCCAGGCCACCTCCTGCAGACCCAAGGGAACCATTGTACAACATGGCCATGGCAGGAGTTGAAGTGATGGGCTCAGCATTTGCAGGTATGCCTCCCGAAGGATCAGCAAGGCAAAATAGTCCACGACCTACGGCAGAAGTGCAAGATCCTGTAAGAACGAGTGGCGCAAGAGATGCAGCTACTCAGGCAAGGGTCGATAGAGCGCGACAAGAGAGAAGGGAACACATGCACTCACCAGGGGTCAATGAAGAAGATATGTGTGGGCTCCCGTGTTTCACAAGACGAGTCCGTAAAACTCGAGTTCCATCAGGATTTAAGCTACCCGATAATTACAAAAAATTCGACGGCTTGCAAGGCCCTGAAGATTGGTTAGTTGATTATCTCGAGACGGTGAAGCTGCTGGGTGGAAATAGAGCAACAGCCATGCAGAGCATTGAAGTACATCTGAGTGGAGCCTCACGAGCATGGATAAAGAAGCTGCCTCCAGGGTCCATCGACAGCTGGGACAGTTTTGAGGATATATTCGTCAAGAATTTCCGATCCACCTGCAAAAAACCCGCATCACCAGAGGAGTTGAGGTCGTGCAGACAAAAGCATGATGAATCAATGAGAAAGTACATCCAGAGGTGGAACATCATCAAAAACTCGTCAGAAAACATATCTGACGAGAGAGCAATAGATGCGTTTGTGGCTAGATTTCGACGGGGAGATTTTGTCGAAGACTTGGGGAGAACCAACACAAAGACAGTATCAGCATTAATGGAGATAGAAAATAGGTGGGCAGATGGAGAAGATGTTGTTCACAACAAACGGCACAGGTCGCCTGAAGAGGACCGCAGTCGAAATTTTCAAAACAGGCGACGATTTCCTTGGCAGTTCTCAAATTACGATGCCCCTAGCCAGATATCGGCTGGTTTTCGAGGAAACAATGAAGGAAACAATCGAGATAATCACCATAGGAGCGGTGAGCAGCGCAGCGATTACAAGGATGATTCCCGACAAAATAGTGGACCAAGGTTTCAAAGACCGTACGTCTCACCCGAGGACCTCTTAAATGGACCATGCCAAATGCACTTTTATCTCGACGTCAATGGAAGAAGGCAGTCTGGACATCTGCAGAAAGACTGTCGAAATTTTCACGCAATGCTGAAGTTTGCAGGGCAAGTAAATACGCAAGCAGTGAATAGAAACCAAGGGCCAAGGAGTGAGATCCACCTTCCGCCTCCTCCCGCAATTACTGAGGCAAATCGACATCAGTTACAAATAGCGGCAGCTCCAAACCCACCTCCGTATGTCGACACCAATGGTGCGGTTTCGATGATTCAAAAATCTAGGCCATCCAACAGAGCTCAGAAAATAATTTCGCGACAATTGTTTATGGTAGAAAAGATGCCCCCACCAACAGCCGAATACTTAGATTGGTCGGGGCAGGACATTGGCTTCACCATAGCAGACCACCCGCAGCAAGTTCCTCGACCAGGGCAATCAGCATTGATTTTTCCAGCAGTGATCGCAGGATTCGACGTCTCATGAGTATTTATAGATGGAGGCAGCAGTTTAAACCTCATGTACGCGGATACATTGAGGAAGATGAACATCTCCTTAGCAAATTTAAAACCAACTGACACACGCTTCCATGGTATCACACAAGACAAGCCGAGCTATCCGCTAGGAAAAATCAATCTCGACGTTCAGTTTGGAACCCGAGAAAATTACAGGATAGAAAGGCTGGAATTTGAGGTTGTCGACTTCCCATCACAGTACCACGCCTTGTTGGGACGACCAGCATACGCCAGGTTTATGGCGGTACCACATTATACATACTTATTGTGGAGGATCCCTGGACCCAAGGGACCAATTACAGTAAAAGGCAGTTTTGCGCTAGCTGATAAGTGTGACAAGGATTTTCATCGACCGTCGGAAACCTTCGGGATGCAAGCAGAGTACATAGAATCAAGGCTCATAACTGACTATGATGTGTTACCAGACGTGGGGAGGCCACTCAAAGAACCAACCTTTAGCACCACCAAGGATTCTAAGGAAGTACAGATCCATCCGACAGATCCCAAGAAGACGACATCCATTGCAGCAAATATGGATCTCGCATAGGACAGCGCGCTCGTCGAATTCCTCCGTGAGCGCTGGGAAATTTTTGCATGGTGTCCAGCTGACATGCCAGGAGTACCCAGGGAACTTGCCGAGCACCACCTTAACTTGGATCCAGTGGCGAGGCCAATAAAACAACCCTTGCGGCGTTTTTCGGAATCAAACCGCAAGACCATGCCGTCTGAAATCAATAGACTAAGAGAGGCTGGCTTTATCAAAGAGCTACATACAGAGGCCACGTGGGTAACTAACCCAATACTGGTCCCGAAGAAAAACACAAAAGTCTTTCGCATGTGCGTCGACTTCACGTGTCTCAATAAACACTGTCCAAAGGATCACTTTCCTCTCTCCCAATGATCGATCCAATTATCAACTCTACGACAGGTTGTGAACGTCTTTCCTTCCTGGATGCATATTCTGGTTATAACCAGATCAGATTAAAAGAAGATGACGAGGTCAAAACAGCTTTTATAACACCTTATGGCGTGTTCTGCTATAGAACAATGCCTTTTGGTTTGAAAAACGCGGGAGCAACATAGCAGCGGATGATGCAGAAGTGTCTTGCAACACAGATTGGCAAAAACGTACAAGTATACATTGATGATGTCGTCATAACAACAAAGAAGGGGATAACTCTAATCGAGGACCTGAAGGAAACCTTCGACAACCTCGATAAGTTCTGCCTCAAGTTGAACCCGACAAAGTGCTCCTTTGGCGTTCCTGCGGGAGAACTTCTCGGTTTCTTAGTCTCAACAAGAGGAATTGAAGCTAATCCAGAGAAAATTCAAGCCATCGTAACGATGAGAAAGCCAACAAAACTGAAGGAAATACAATAGCTAACTGGGCGAGTCGCAGCTCTAAGTAGATTCGTCGCCAGGCTAGGAGGAAAGGCATTGCCATTCTATGCTCTAATCAAGCAAGGTGACAAATTTCAATGGAACGAAGAAGCAGACAAAACTTTCGAGGATCTCAAGTGCAGAATCTCGACACCACCAATCTTGGTGGCACCTAGGGAGAGGGAACCTCTACTATTATATATAGCGGCCACGCCTCAGGTGGTTAGCACATTACTGGTAGTCGAAAGAGAAGAAGAAGGAAAACTCCATGGAGTGCAGCGACCGGTATACTTCGTCAGCAAAGTTCTATCGCCTTCAAAACAGAGATACCCGCAGTATCAGAAGTTGGCATATGGAGTATTCACAACTGCAAGAAAGTTACGACACTATTTCTCGGCACATCCGATAATAGTGGTCAATGAAGCACTTTTATCCAACATATTGAACAATCTAGAAGCCACGGGTCGTGTCTCCCTTTGGGGAATAGAACTTTCCCCTCGGGACATCACATACGAGAAGAGAAAAGCAATAAAGTCGCAGTGGATGGAGCTACAAAACACGGGACCTCCAGATTTATCGAGAACCTGGACTATGAACTTCGACGGGTCCAAGAGATTAGAAGGAGCAGGAGAAGGCGTGATACTAATATCACCCCAAGGCGACAAGTTGAAATATGTGTTGCGAATGACGTTTCCAAACGCATCCAATAACGAAGCAGAGTATGAAGCACTCATACACGGGATGAAGATGGCAAAAGCTTGTGGAGCAACTCGACTAAAAATCTTTGGCGACTCGCAATTGGTGGCCCAACAAGTGATGAATCAATGCGACGCAGTCAATGATAGCATGATAGCATATAAAGAGGTATACAACGAGCTTGAGAGGTTATTCGACGGGTGCGAAGTAAATCATATCAGCAGGCTCAGCAATGATGAAGCCGATGTTCTTGCAAACATCAGGTCACAATGCCTCGTGATTCCACCTGGCGTGTTTTGGGAGGAGATAGCCGAGAGATCTACCAAACCGAAGAAACCACAGAAGAAGGAGAAGGATAAGAAACCCCCGGGGGCTAAAATGGCATCACTGGAAGAAGAAGAGGAACCAGACGTAGTGATGATGGTACAAATTCCTTGGATGCAAGCATACATAGCATACATCTTAAGAAAGGAAATACCAGACGATCCAGTTGAAGCAAAGCGAGTTATCAGACGTTCTAAAGCCTTTACTGTGGTCAAAGGGGAGTTATACAAACAAAGTATTTCGGGAGTATTACAAAGGTGCGTCACACCCGAAGAAGGAAGGTTAATTTTGAAAGATGTACACGAAGGAGTATGCGGACACCACGCAAGCAGTCGAGCTATAGCAGCCAAGGTTTTCAGAGCAGGATTTTATTGGCTAACAACAATTGAGGATGCAAAGGACATAGTACGCACTTGTGATGCGTGCCAAAGGTTTGCGCAAAACCACACTCCCCAGCAGCAGAGTTGATGCCAATACCATTGTCATGGCCCTTTGCTCAATGGGGCCTCGATATGGTGGGAAAAATGCACAAGGCCTCGCCAGGAGGATACGAGTATATGCTCGTAGCTGTCGATAAGTTCACAAAATGGATAGAAGCAAAACCGATAAATTCACCAGATGCAACATCTGCAATTAAGTTCGTGAAAAGCATCGTCTTCCGGTTTGGAGTCCCTCACAACATAGTCACAGACAACGGCATCAATTTTACGTCCAAGGAATTCAAAGCTTATTATGCATAGGTAGGCATCAAACTGCTCTTTGTATCAGTTGCACACCCGCAAACCAATGGGCAAGTCGAGAAAGCAAACGGTATCATATGCAACGGCATCAAGAAACGTCTGCTCACACCATTGGAAAAAGCTAGACACACATGGCCAGAAGAGTTGCCCATTGTTTTATGGAGTATCCGAACAACACCAAATACAGCGACACAGGAAACACCATTTTTCTGGTTCACGGAGCTGAGGCAGTATTGCCAATAGAAATAGAGCACGATTCTCCGAGAGTGGCGGAATATGATGAAGAAACTTCACGAAAGGCATTAGAGGACGATGTCGACGCACTCGATGAAGCTCGAGACGAAGTACTATCACGAGTTACAAAGTACCAGCAAGACCTGAAAAACTACCATAGTCGACGTTTGCGACCAAGATCCTTCCAGGTGGGTGACTTAGTTCTTCGGCTCCTGCAAACTAGCCATGAGAAACTCGAGTCGCCATGGGTTGGCCCATACATCGTCACAGAAATAATTGAAGGAGGAGCATACAGGATAAAGGACAAGAAGACAGGAGTTCCAGAGAAGAATCCATGGAACGTGGCGCAGCTTCGACGCTTTTACGCGTAGAAGTCAATATAGAAACTTACATGTAAACATACATTGTACTGAAACGCCCGCGAGTTTTCAGACGCACTCTTTTCCTTTCAGGGCACCGAGTGGGGCTGAAAGGTTTTTAATGAGGCGGGCTCACGGTGCTGCAATATAGTAAAAGATATTGGTGATATACATCTTTTTTGTCGACAGGCTCGGGGGCTCATAACCTGTTGTGGGTATACTTCATGGGTGTACCATCGACAGTGCCTAGATCCGGCAAGCCCGGGTGGCCCATAGGTGGTGGTGTGGCATGTGGCCCATCGGGCGGCCCAGTTGTTGTTGATTCTGAAGGATGAAGTCTAGCCCAGGATAGGGGAGCCGGATCCCAACCGACCTTCGGAGGAAGTCGGATCCATGGAGGCCCATATGGAACCCGGATCCAGTACGACGTATAAGGGAAGGCGGATCCTTGACGTACACGGCAAGACATTGTACCGTAGTTAGGCAACCTGTAATCCGGCTAGGACTCTCCATGTAAACCCTAGATCCGTGCGCCTTTATAAGCCGGATCCCGGGAGCCCTAGAGGCACAACCACAACTCATTGTAACAACGTGAAAGCGCCCAGATAATTCCAGACAAGCAGCAGTAGGCCCTGTCATCGTGCAGGTGTTCCGAAGCTGGGTAAATCGCGTACCACCGTCCCGTGTGCACTCTGCCCTATGGCCCCTACTTCTTCTCCCCCTCGTGAGGATCCCTCCTCCGAGGCACCGTCGATTAGGCAACGACAGTTGGCGCCCACCGTGGGGCCTGCGGCGTCTGGAGGCCGGAACCGGGAGGGTTCCACCATGGGAAGCTACGACGACACCATCGCTGTGGGGCGCGTCCTTTACGTCGGAAATCTGCCGATCGTCCCTCCGGATGAGTGCTGGATTCTGGCTAAGACAAACCCCGTCAAGCTCTCCATCGTCCTAGTCGGCGGCATACACATCTTCATCGGGAAAACCGTCGATTCCAACGGAAACCCACTGGTAAGTAACGCTGACGCGACCGCCGCTGAGCAGGACGCAGTCGCGAAGATCCGATCTGAGATGCAGGAGCTTCCCAATGAAGATTCCGCCTTGGATCTGGAAAAATCAAAACCCACCCAATCCGCCCCTGAGCAGGAAATAAAGGTGGAAGACCAATGCAGATCCGCCTGGGTCTCCCAGGTGTTAGAGAATCAAAGGTCTCACTTCGTACACTTCTTGTCCCATACCGCCGGAACCGCCCCTCAAGAAGCCGGAGCTGGTCCCGAGCAGGTCGAGGCACCGGAAAATAACGCTGCTCCGGATCAGTAGGAGGCTGTCAGAGAAAGCGGAACTCCGGTTGAAGAGTCGATCCTGGGCAACCTAAGCCCAATCTCCGGGGATACCCCCTCCATGGATACTGAAGAGTTCGATCGCAAGGTGAAGGAATACGGATACGGTGATCAGCCTGAAGTTGAATCCGCCCAGCCTAAGCAGGTTCTCGCAACATTGGCGGCGCTGGATCAACGCGAATCAGAGGATGAAAACACCCAATCCGACCCACAGCCATCCCACGCAGGATCTCCACTTTCACAGGAACGACCGCGTAAGGAAGTCTTGTCCCCAGAGGAACTGGTTGAGCAAGCAGGCATGGAGGCAATCGCACACTCGGATATTCTCAACAAACCCATTACTCCCGAAGACGCAGAAGCGCTAGAAGCTAAGAGGATAGAGATGCTGGCCACAGCCCAAAAATTCGCTCAAACCGCAGCCGCAATGATTGACGAGAGGAAGGAGGTCGCGAATTTCGTGGACAACTTTCTCAAACGCGAGGAGGAGGTGGACGAATCACTGGTGAAAGTCAAGCAACTCCGGAAGCATTGGGAGGATAAGATCACTGAGGCTCAACAGGAGATCGATAAGATCCGGCGAGAGACTATAGCTCCCCGTAAGATCACCTTCGCAACTCCGACCGAGCAGCAGCCGTACACCACTCCGAAGGACAATATGAAGAAGGCTGCGGAGATCTTGAAGAAAAAGGACGAGGAGATCGACATCAACTACGTCCGTACGCTTGTTGCTTCAGCAATGAAGCAGCAGAGCAAGGCAGATACTTCGCGCAAATTGGAATCCAACCCGGAGCATTGCATCTCTACCGCGCAGAAGGACGCCTAAGACAACCGCCATCGTGACGATGAATCGTGAACCGGATCCTCGGAACGCAGAAGGAAAACCAGAGAACATCCAAATCCAATCCCCGTACCATCAAAGACGCCTCCGTCAGATCCGAGAAAGGGAAAGGATGCAATGTACACTGGTAAGGACAAGTACCGCAATCCATCACCTCCGCCTAACGGATATCCGCGTCCTCCACCTCCTTGTTGCCGTAGTCCAGCCGGAAACACCAGACCCCATGGGCCTGGCGGAATCAACATCCGTGACAACGTGATGCCCTCAAGGAACAGGAACAGGGAGCGAACGCCGGAACCTCGCCGGAGCCAGATCAATGATCGCGAGCCGGAGCCCAGGAGGAGTCGGAACGAAGAACGCGACCCGGAGCCCCGCAGAAGCCGGAACGGCCAAGACAGCCAGCACCAAGGTGAAGGCAGCCATAGAAGCCGGAGCCAGCACCGCAAAGGCCGGGGAGAATCAGAAGGCGGAAGCAAAAGGTCACATCGGCCCCCTCGCAGGTCTCCCTCACCACCACCTAGCGGTGGAGGCGGAGGTGGAGGCGGAGGCGGTGGCCGGAGATCTCGCTCACGCTCAAAATCCCCCCGCAACGGTTCGCGTGATGCGCGGGAACGCCTCAACGAATACAGAACTGACTACATTGGCCCAAAGTGCTTTGGCAGGATGATTCGAGAGGAACCAAAGCCAAGGATGAACCTCACGCTACCCGGAAATCTGAAGCATTATGATGGCACGGAAAGGCCGGATACCTGGATCGAAGATTACTACAATGCAGTGACCTTTGCCGGAGGAACCCCTAACATCGCCTGCCGCATGCTTCAGCTGTACCTTGTAGGTCCAGCCCGGATCTGGCTCAGCGACCTCGAGAAGAACTCCATCTTTTGCTGGTTTGACCTGAAGACGGCCTTCGAGAAACACTTCAGGGGCACCTACAAGAGGCCTGCCACAACAAGCGAATACAAGCATGTATCCAGAAGAAGGGAGAAACTTCAAGACACTTCCTCACACGATGGTTGGCATGCAGGAACGAGTGTGAAAATGTTGATCACACCGCGTCTATGCACGCCTTTATAGGTGGACTGCAGAGGGGAGGATTGCTGCGGCACAAGCTCACTTGCTTGGCTAACGCAAACAAACTGACTTTGGATGACATGATCTCCATTGCCAGCAATCATACTGCCGCCGACGACGACTCATGCGGAGATCTAGCAGCTACAGCAATTCCCCTGCATCTGCAGAAGAAGAACCGTGATAACGGTAACAACAACAGCAATCAGCGGAAAAACCCCCCTGATGACCAGAAGAGTGGCGGATCCGAGATGGTCGCCATGGCTTTTCAACGCGGAGGTCAAGGAGGCGGAAGAGGCCGCGGACGCGGAGGTCGAGCCGGCAGGGGCCAGCAGCGCAGTGATGAAGTCACCGCTGCCGGATCCCGCGCCCCCCAAACCTACGAAGAGTACAGAGACATGCCCTGCCTGGCCCATCTGGATCCGGCTACGGGGAAGTCCACTCACACTAACCGCAACTGCAAGTGGGTCAATGATCTGAAGAACAACCCGGAAGCAGGATACAAGCGAGCCCGGAAGCACCGCCCACGCGGCAAAGGAGGCAAGGGCAAGAACAAGGACAAAGAGGAGGACAGTTCCGAGGCGATGGACGAGGATGATACTTCGCCGGATCCCAAAGCAGGATCCGCAGCTAAATCCAACCCTTTCGACAAAAAGTGTGTGTGTACGTGCCACACCTTCCTCGGAACTCCAACAGTCCGCGCCACCAAGTCAGCTTTCCGGATCCTGAACGCCACAGTTCCGGCTGTGCCGCAGTATGTCAGGTGGTCGGAAGTCCCGTGCACATTTGATAGGCAGGATCACCCTACAATTGTGCTAGAAGAGTGCTACGCCTTGGTTGTAAGTCCCCGCATCGACGGCTATGACTTCTCCAAGTGCCTCATGGATGGTGGAGCCAGCTTGAACATCATGTACCTGGAGACTCTGGAACGGATGAACCTTACCAAGGAACAGCTCAAACACAGCAACACTGAGTTTCATGGCGTGGTTCTGGGTAAAAAGGCGAATTCCCTCGGCAGCATCAGACTTCCCGTGGCCTTCGGCGATGTTCATAATTTCCGCGAAGAAATGATCACGTTTGAGGTCGTGCCCTTCAAGAGCTCCTACCACGTCATCTTCGGCAGGCCCACCTACCACAAGTTCCACGCAAGAGCATGCTACATCTACAACAAGCTCAAGATTCCGGGTCCCAATGGTATGATTACCGTATCCGGAGACTACAAAAAGGCTCATGAGTGAGAGTTGGGCGAAGCCGCCTTCGCGGAGTCTGTGATATCTGGAGAGGAGCTGAAAGGCTACAGAGCCGCGGTGGATCCGACTGAAATGCAGACCACCAAGAAACAGATCTCCGAACAGAAAAATTCCTTCAAGGCCGCGATAGAGACCAATAAAGTCAACTTCAAGGAAGGAGACACTACCAAGCAGGTCTCGGTCGGAGCCAACATGGACCCCAAATAGGAAGACGCGCTCGTCGAGTTCCTCCGCGCTAACATGGACATCTTCGCATGGCAGCCTTCTGACATGTCCGGAGTACCAAGTGAACTCGCCGAGCACTACCTCAACATAAACCCGGGGGCTAAACCGGTGAAGCAAGCTATGCGACGCTTTGGAGATAAGAAGCGCCGCGCCATAGGAATGGAATTAGCAAAGTTACTAGGGGCAGGTTTTGTAATAGAAGTTATCCACACTGATTGGGTCGCAAATCCCGTCCTTGTACCCAAAAAGAATTCTGAAATACTAAGAATGTGCATCGATTACTCCGGCTTGAATAAGCATTGTCCGAAGGATCCGTTTCCCCTGCCGCGCATTGACCAACTCATTGATTCGACGGCAGGGGCGGAACTTCTGTGTTTTCTTGATGCATATTCCGGGTATCACCAGATCCGGATGAAGGAGTCCGACCAAAAGGCGACCTCGTTCATCACCCCATTTGGCACTTACTGTTATGTTACTATGCCCTTTGGCTTGAAAAACGCAGGTGCCACCTACCAACGTACGATGCAGCGGTGCCTGAAGGACCAAATTGGCCGGAACATGCACGCCTACGTCGACGATATCGCGGTCATGACTCGGAAAGGATCCGACTTGATCAGCGACCTCACAGAAACCTTTGAGAATCTCCGACAGTACAAGATGATGTTGAATCCGCTGAAGTGCGTCTTTGGTGTTCCAGCCGGAGAACTCCTTGGCTTCATTGTCTCTAACAGGGGCACTGAAGTTAACCCGGAGAAAATCAAGGCAATCATGTGCATCAAAAGGCCAACTTGTCTCAAAGATGTGCAACGACTAACTGGTTGTGTTGCAGCAATCAGCAGGTTTGTTAGCCGTCTTGGCGAGAAGGCGCTACCCCTGTACAAGCTATTGAAGAAGACAGACAAATTGAAGAAGCTATTGAAGAGGCAGCAGATGCAGCACTTCAAGGGTTGAAGGAAATACTCACCTCCCCACCTATCCTAGCAGCACAAGGAGAGTCAGAGCCTATGCTCCTTTACCTGGCAGCTACTAACAGAGTCATCAGCCTCGTCATCGTGGTGGAGCGACAGGAAGAAGGACACGAGTACGGAGTCCAAAGGCCAGTCTACTACATTAGCGAAGTGCTTACAGAATCCAAACAACGATATCCTCACTTTCAAAAACTAGCCTACGGAGTTTTCTTGGGCAGCAGGAAGCTGAGACACTACTTCCAGGAGCATCCAGTAACAGTCATAAGCAAAGCTCCGCTGTCAACGATTCTCAACAACGCTGACGCAACAGGACGCACAGCAAAATGGGGCATTGAATTATCCGCCTTCGACATCAACTACAAAGCCAGGACTGCGATCAAGTCCTAGATCTTGGCAGATTTTGTCGCAGATTGGACAGAAGCTCCGGATACAAATTTGGAGCCGGAACCAGAGACATGGGTTATGCACTTCGATGGATCCAAGCAGCATCAAGGCTCAGGAGCCGGAGTCACCCTGAAGTACCCTACCGGAGAAGAACTGCAGTACGTTCTGCAGATCCACTTCGAAGCTACAAACAATATGGCGGAATACGAGGCTCTACTACATGGACTGCTCATCGCTAAGGAAATAGGGATCAAGCACATGATCTGCTGCGGAGATTCCGACCTGGTGGCACAGCAAGTAGCCGGAACTTGGAACGCCAGAAACTCCATCATGGCGGCTTACAGAGACGAAGTTGACGAGATTGCCAAATGCTTCCTTGGATACGAAGTCAAGTACATCAGGAGAGATGATAACACAGCGGCAGACATGCTATCCAAGCTCGGATCCGGCAGGAAGCCAATTCCGCCTGGTATTTTCCTGGAGCATCTCCGGATACCCTCGGTGAAGGGCGCTAACCCGGAAAACCCAGAGATGGCAGTATCTCCGGCTAGGGAAGTGATGGTCATCACCCCGGCCTGGACATAGCCTTTCCTGGACTACCTCATCGATCAAAAGTTGCCTGAGGACATGGTCCTCGCATGACAGATCATTAGACGAGCAAGATCCTACACAATCGTTGACGGACAGCTCTACAAACGAAGCGCAACAGGGGTATTTCTCCATTGCGTCTCTAATCAAGATGGCATTGAAATCCTCAGAGAGATCCATGCAGGGGATTGCGGGCATCATGCCACCCCTAGGTGACTCGTTGCAAAAGCTTTTCGGCTTGGGTTTTACTGGCTCACTACCAAAGAAGATGCTGACAAGCTGGTTAAGACCTGCCGAGGTTGCCAGTACTACGCTACTCAACCAAACGCTCCAGCCCAAGAGCTGAAGACCATCCCTATCACCTGGCCATTTGCGGTCTGGGGGCTAGATATGGTTGGTAAACTAAAAAGATCATCTCCTGGCGGTTTTGAATACCTCCTGGTCGTTGTTGACAAGTTCAGTAAGTGGATCGAGGCAAAGCCAGTGAGAAAAGCCGACGGTGCTACGGCACTAAAATTTGTTTGCAGCCTCGTGATGAGATTCGGCATCCCACACAACATAATCACATATAATGGCACAAACTTTGCACAGGGAGAATTGAAGGATTATTGTGAGGAAGTAGGGATACGGCTGGACCTTGCTTCTGTGGCTCATCCACAGTCCAATGGTCAGGTTGAAAGGGCCAATGGTCTCATATTATCAGGAATTAAGCCACGCCTTGAAGAACCGCTGCGACGCGCAGCTGGAGCTTGGGCTGATGAGTTGGATTCTGTCTTGTGGAGTTTACGAACTACCCCTAACAGGTCAACCGGATTTACTCCTTTCTTCCTGGTATACGGATTCGAAGCCGTGCTCCCCTACGACATCATCCATGATTCACCGCGAGTCTCCGCCTACAATGAAGAAACTGCTGACGAGGCCAGACAGCTATCTGTGGACTTGACCGAAGAAGCTCGGAATTTAGCTGACCAACGCTCCACCATATACCAGCAGAAACTCCGACGCTATCACAGCCGTCAAGTTCGGAACCGCTCTTTCATGGCCGGAGACTTGGTCCTCCGCCTTCGTCAGGTGAAAGACCATAAGCTGCAATCTCCATGGGAAGGACCCTTTGTCATTAGCAAAGTGCTTCACAATGGATCGTACTACCTTGTCGATTTCCCGGAGCTAAAGGATAGACCTGCTAATTGGTACCGGAAACGCAAGCGAGAGGATCCGGATGACATCTACGACGAAACAGATCGCCCTTGGAACATTGCACAGCTACGTCCTTTCTACACTTAGCAAAATTTTCTGAGTTACATACTCTGTAATAGTTATACATGATCAATGAAATAAAGCTTTTGGTTCACTCTTTGAGTCTTTTACCTCTTTTACTTGTTCATTTTTAGATCGTGTATGTTTTCTGACTAAAACTGCAGAGCTGGATATTTCCGCCTA
Organism: Lolium perenne; assembly: GCF_019359855.2. Taxonomy (NCBI): domain Eukaryota; kingdom Viridiplantae; phylum Streptophyta; class Magnoliopsida; order Poales; family Poaceae; genus Lolium; species Lolium perenne. The sequence goes on along the minus strand of NC_067247.2, from coordinate 243,981,446 downwards.
GGCGTGTATGAAAGTTGTGATTTTCAAAAATCGTCCTTTAGGACGTAAGCTTAAGTTTTCTGGTGGAAATGTTTTCTGTTGCGAACTCATGGATTCCTAGTAGCGACTTCCGACACCTTAGCTGGGGGCTTGTTTCCGCGGTTATTGACGGATTGCCATTGGGCTTCGTCATCGCTGGTGAGCGTTTCCGGCTAAAGGTCCTCCGGCTCGCGGAAGGTCAAATGAGCAAGCCGGAAAACATCGAAATTAGCACTTGCTTTCCGACAAAATGAAACATGCAAATAATATTAAAGGATAGCAGGATAAGTTGTTTCCGCCCATGCATAAGTGTTTTGTCCATAGCTACTTAAGAATTTAAGTTATCTTACAAACCCACTCCGGGGCCAAAATAATACAACAGTTTGATTGTTTCACAGGATTTCTATTCGGAGGATTGATCCTCATCAGACGCTACATAGGCGGAGCCGTCGCCAGAACCATCGCCGGAGCCAATGCCGGAGTCGCCATCAGAGCCTTCCTCGGATTGTTCAGCGCTCGATCCGGAGCCCTCCGCGTAGCCCTCCTCAGCACCTTCCTCTTCGTCTTCCACGTCGGAGAAACCCTTGGGGAGATCGTACTTGTTGTACCAAAACGAGTGGTTAACTCGCCCAACAAAGAGGCGATCGTACCCTTGGGTTTCCGCGAGGATGGAGCGCATGTTGGCACCCTTGGGAATGTCGCGCGCAACATCCGCGAACTTCATGGTGGGGAAGTGCGCTTTGCAGGTGGCTAAGACGAGGGAGGCGGCTCCGCGAGCAGAAGATTCTTGCCAATCTTTAATGAGCTCCGGCACCTGGTCATAAGCTTGGACATAGTGTCAATCACTGTGGTCTTGGCTCTCTTTAAGGACAGGGACTTGGTGATTCCGCGACACGCCTCGACTAGCTCGTCAATAGAACTCCGCGCTTCATCATATGCCTCCGTCCTCTTAAGGGCTGAATCCTTGGTCCATTCAAAGCCAAGGCTCGCTGCGAAAATGACAATCAGTTCCTCCGCGAACATGGCAAAAGATGAGCAAGCCGGAATTACAACATGAAAGATACTTACGGAAGATCATTTTGTCGATAGCCTCCGCCTCCGCCTCTTGACTCTTATTTTTAGCCGCTAAGGTTCATACCCTTTGCTGGCTCTTCTTTAGCTTGTCTGCAAGTTCCGCCATGTCGCGAGCGTGCTTTTCCGAGAGCTCCTTCCTCGCCAAAGTCTCCTTCTCAGAGGATTCTTTAATGAAGGTCTTGAGGGATTCGTTCTCCGCCTCGAGCATTTGGACTTTGGCGGACAGGTCGTCGATGGCGGGGCGCTTGGCAGTTTCTTCTGTAGGCGGGAAATCACACATGTTATGCATCATGAAGGTTCATAGAAAGATTCAAATCCAACCCGGAGTTTTTACCGTTTAGGCGGGTCTCCAAGTGCTTTATAGCCTTTTGGCTATTTTCAGCATTCTGGCGCAGCCCCTCTATCCCCGTCATTTGCTCCAGCACATGGACGCGCAGGTCTTCGTGCAGCTTCCGCGTGTTCTGAGAAGCAGACATGAGTTAGCCGGAAATTCAAAATTCTGGGGGCTGGCAAGGATTTCATAGTCTTGGATTGAGAAAATTTTAAATTTCCGCCTAAGGTGCATATCAAAAAAAGCATCGGCTGACACATGTTACACGGAAAAAATGTCTAACCCAATGCTTGGGGGCTAATATTACCTAGTTTTGGGCATGCCAGTGGCACGACTTAGCTGCAACTTTTGCTCGAATTGCTCAGCCGTAGGCTCAGCTGAGGTGGCGGTTGGCTTCTCGGGCGTAGCTGCAGACGAGGAGGCGCCCTTGTCGGATTCGCCGTGGCCGGTCTTGGCGGTTGTGTCTTCGGGGAGTTCATCAAGGTTGATGACGTCCTTAGGGTCCGGCTTGGCGGTAGAAGAGGCCTTGGGCGGAACGTCGAATTCCGGTGTGACTGGTATGGAAGCCGGAGATGGCTTCATTCTTTTCTTCAGGGTCTTGGGGGGCTGGCTTCCGGAACATCTGTTACGCAAAGGAAAAAGCATAATGATTAAGCGCATGCTGATTTATGTTGACAGAAGATTTTTAAAGACGGAAACCAAGCGCTTACCCGGAGGGTTTGAAGAAATGATGCATGTCAGGTTGAGCTCTGTTGCTGGTGTCGATGAGCTTGAGGCGCTTCTTCTCCGCCTCTGCCTTGCGGGTAGCCGCGGTGCTAGGCACCTCGCGGGAACGCTTGGCTGCAGGGCTGGAGGGAGCAGCCCTCTTTCTCTTGGAAGGGCGCGGAACCTCGGGAGCCTCCGCCTCCGATGTGGCTTCCGGGTCAGTGTTGCCCGCGTGAGGGACCCGGAGGAGAGTTCCGAGTTCGCCCTCCTCGAGGGCTTCGAGCTATGTGTAATATCCCAGGTAATGGGGTTACAAAAATAGAGGAATCAGATGTGTGCATTGCATTCATGCATAGTAAATCTGCGGAATTTTCGCGCTTTAAAGTAAAACAGTCACAGTAACTGAAGTTTCATTTGACCTTGGTGGAATTGAAGTAGCTCATCAAGTCAAGCGCTACAAACCTCAATGTGACTTTGATAAAACCTTGTTTTGGGTAGACATGATTTGATCTAAGGGGTTAGATCAAATGGAACTAATAATCAACATAACCACACTTTACTCAATGATCAATTGCTTGATCTTATAAAAGATCATAACATGGAATTCCTTGCCATAACATATGAACCTACCATTAATTGGAAATCAAGTAACAATAATTGGAGAAACTATTCTTCACTTATCTTCTCCATGTCTTAAACTAATCCAAGCTCCTACCATAAACCCTATGATACCCATTCTACTTTAATCTTGGAAACAAGACAAGGAGATCTAACTAAGGAATATAATTCTCCTCTATTTTCAATTTATTATACATCAAACCCAGAGAAGTGAGAGTTCTATGTTACTTATTTGAGGATCAATGATAAACCTTGAACTAAACCTTGGATATACATCCATGTATTTAAACCATTTCACCTTGGAGGGGTGAGATAACCTAATATCAAATGGAACAAGACTATATCCAGGAATAGGTGAAGTAAAGTAGAGACTAATTCAACTAAGCCATCTAGGTAGAGACTTAACCCTTTACTATCTAATGAGATCTTGTGAGTACACCATAAAACCTAGAATAACCACTCCTATAATAGAGAACTCAAGCTATGGTGTTACACTCAAATTAATTGAGGCAACACTTGGAATTGAGGGAGAGAACTATCCATTTATCCAGATGATTATATCATCATTCTCTGCAAAGAACTCTAAGTGGGTATCTCAGACATTTTCCTGGGATATAAAACTGGTGAGACAACCATGACCATGTCAATCCTAAAAAGTAAAATAGAAGTGCTATACCTTAATTGATCAAGACAATGCTTGATCATGGAAGTGAGAACCCATTTAATGAGAGATCCTTAGGAAGCCAAACCTTGATCATTATAAATTGAGTAATGATCATAAACCCTAAGAACTTGAGGTAAGGATAGTAAGAACAAGTGGATCATGCCTAATCCATGACCATGCTTTGGAGAAATAGGAGAATAATCCAAATGCTAACACTTATATGATTAGTACATATTAATTCACCACATGAAATCATTCGGAGATCACTAGTAATCAAATCCAGGCTTATATCCCAATCTTCACTTGAGAACCATTTGGTGATCATAAGTAGAATTCTATCACATCTACATTCCACTTATTCTTCACCTAAGAAACATAAGAAAACCTTAGAGTAAAACTCCATACTTTACATGGTGAGAAACCATTCATCTATATAACCAAAGTTAACTATAAAAAAGGAACCATAACCACTTTAGTTACTTTAATGATAAGTTGAGGATAGCAATAGAAGTTAATTGGGGAGAAGACAAAACTAATTCTCAAGTCCTTAGTAACTAAAGGAAAACCTCAACTATTAAGCAAGTAACCATATCACCTTGGTTAGGGGAGATTAAACCCTAGAAAATGCATTATGATGTCATCCCAATTCTATAAACTAGAATTATATCTCAACCCTAGTTTATACATCACTATGGTAATCATGATATAAAACCAGGCCATAATTGAGATTCAACCCATGTGTCATTAGGTAATTAGTATTTGAACCCTAATGGTTAATTAATCAAGCCTATGCTTCAATTATAAAACAAAAGAGCCACCTAATACTAAGTCCTATAACTGAACCCATGTGTGGTTATCAACCACTTATTCTTGTAACCAAGATCAACCTCGAGGGAGACAATACCTACCTTAGGTACATTCAAAGATAATAATAGTGTTAACTTTACAAGGGGGTTGCAATAGAAATTATAAAGCCCTAATAAAATGTTGCTCACATAAAATCATATGTGAACAATCAACTTCTCAAATAAGAAACCAAGACTTCATATTGATCTTAAAAATGCTTTGAATAGAAGTTATCCACTCTAATAATTTAGAAGAGACTTATAACCAAGAAGCAAAAGGAATTTTAAAGGACACATAAATTCATACCTAAATGGAAATTTAATCCAAATACCAATACTAATTAATAAAACAATGTTATAATGTCATATTAAATTTGCTAGTGCGCTACTAAAGACTCTGCAGTACCCTGAACTAATTCTTGTATGAATGAAATGAGAAGACCTGCAAAATAGAAAATAATTCAAACATGAATTCAAAACAGAATTCAAAACCAGAAAATAAAACAGAAATATAAAACAAAACAGAAAATAGAGAGAGGAGGAGCTTACCTGCTAGCCCAGCAGCAAACCACGCAGCAACCCAAAAGAAAGCCCACGAGCCAGCCCCGCACCGGCCCAGCCCAGCAGGAAATGGTCCAGACCGTTTCGTGTAAATGGAAGGCAAACGCCTTCTTCTTCCTCTCCGGGGGCGACACCGCGCAGGAGCACCTGGCCACGTCCTCGTCGAGGATCAGGACGCCGCCAGACGCCCTTCACTATGCCAGAAACCAATACAAGTATCTCCACGTCCGGAACTATTCCCTTGGCGCCAAGATTTGCGCCCAAAGACATCGCCAACACGGCCGCAGTATCCTGGCCGCCGGCGACGAATTGTCGTCAATGCCGAGCTCCCCTGGAGCTATAAAACCATCCCAAGAACCGCAATGAAACCCTAATCATCCACCGCCCCTTCAATTTTTCTCTAGCCTTCCTTATCTCTCACGGCTCCTCGGAGCATCTGACCGGCGTCAAGGAAGAATCCATCGGTGTAGGCCACCCTAGGGACCGAGAGGTAGTCCGTGAGAAGCGCACGAGTGTGGGGATCATCCTGGTAGCAGGAATCAAGAAACGGCGTGCTCAATCGGACGAATTCGAGCGTTCCCCTCCGTCGGTGTTCGCCAGAAATCATGTCCGCGAGCTCATCCCCGACCACCCCTGCTTTCAGCGACCACACCAACGCCATCCTGGTAAGATTGCGCGTCCGTAGCATCTTTTATCTCGTCGAATAATCAATCGTAGCTCAATCTCGCAACTTGGCCGACAAGCGCCGCCGCCTCACGGTTCGCCGGAGTTCCTCCGGTGACCATTTCGTGGCGGCGAGACCACCAGCATGCTCAGCATGCCAAGACGCGTCGAAGGAGACCTCCCGACCTTCCTCCCGTGGCCTAAATCGCCGTCGTCGTCGTTCGCTGACCCGACCGGCGATGGTTGACCGGCGGGATGACGTGTCCAGGGACCCCACCGAAGTATTTGACTTGGTCAGAGCTGCGTGGCAGCTGGCGTGGCCTAAGGCCCACCAGTCAGTCTCGGTGGGTGGGAGCTGTCCGGGTAGATTTAGGTTTTTCATTTAAATTTGAATCCAGGAAATTTCTGATACTTTGCAAATTCATATAAAATTCATTATAACTCAGAAAAAAGTAAATAATATGTCAAAATTCTTAGAAAAGTAAACTCTATCCAATAAAAATATAAAATGAAATTTTTCTTTTTAATAAAAATTCAATTATTTAATACTTTTTATTTAAGCTTTTTATTTTAATTCTTAATACAATTAAAATTCAGAAATTAGGAAAACTATCCAAATTAAATAAAAACCAATAAATAAATAAAGAAAAACATGAAATCTAATTTTCTTTATTTATTATTTGTTAAATCTTTATTAGAGAGATTTAAACCCTAATTAATAATTACCTAATTATTAATTGTTTAAAAAGAATAAAATGCCAATTTCAATATTATTTTTTTATTTTCAAGTTACTAATAACTTCAACTTTATAATGAAGTTATTAATCATAGAACTATATGGTTAATAGCAAACCCTAATTCCACATGGAATGATATTACAACCCTACCATTTCATGTGAAACCTAAAACCCTAAATTAATTAGGAACTCTAGTTCCATTATTACATGTGAACCCTAAAATGCTTCTAACCTAAACCCTAGGTTAGAACATGTGATAATGGTACCTACTTCCAAATCATAGAACCATAGTAGCAACTAAATACTTGTCTTGGCCACATCAAATGTAGAACCATATCACTAGCAGCTTAGCATTCCATGTGTTCATCTTAATCAAACCTAGCTGATCAAATAGGACCAACCCTAGTTCCTATCTTCTGAAACACCAAACTTAGTTATCCATGCTTAGCATCACACAAATGTGATGAACCTCAGGAGCAACTATACCAAATCTTGAGCATTACCTAACCATTTTCCGCTAAACCCTACTAGTGTTGGATACTTATCAACCATCCTATTTAGGAGCCAATTATTCCTTATATAATAAGAACCAACAGTAAAACCTAGACCACCTCAAACCTAATTGATATACTTCTTATTATTTAAGAAGTATGTTCTTCAAAAGTTATTCTTTTGAAGTAAATAAATAATCATCATCAACCCTGCTTACAAGGACCTATAAACCCTAGCCAGCTATCACCAACAAGGTATACCACCTTGATAGCAACTATTGGTAATTAAGATGTTTAGGCTTAATTGAACAATACAAGCCTAGTAGCTGATGAATCCAACTAGGTTGTGATCCATCTAATGCTTACCCCAGTAACTACATGAAACCATAGTCAACCATAGAAACCCAACCTAATTATTATACTAGTTCTTTATCAAAGAACATGTTCTTCGAAAGTTATTCTTTTAAAGTATATGATACTCAATCATTAACCATGCCATACAGTACTAAAACTAACAACTATTCTTTACATGTTAACATTATGCCAATTATCATTCTTGGTGTACTCAATTGATTACTGTGCTTTATTATCTACCTGTTCATGATACCAATTAATCATACCTGAATAAGAACCTTGTATGTGAATCACTCTAAAAGTGCAACACACCCTGAACCAATCATTACAACTCACTGATCCTAAATCCTCGGGGTTAGATCACGCTTAGAGCGATTGCATCTCATACTTATGCATTATTGCATCCTTGCCAATCTTTTAAACATCGTCCTTACCGGACGATGATGCTATTTCAGAATTTGGAGTTAATGCATATCGAAGACCTTGCCTGCATAATCTTGCAGTCAAGAAAGGCAAGTTCATCACTTGCTCATGTCATTTGAGTATCTTTATCAAATTACTTGCAAAGTACTATGGTTATCACTATTGCATAAAAACCAAAACCACTATTTTCATAACTATGAATATGACTATGTGGTGGGCAATGGAACCATGGATTGTGTTGATATGGTGGAGGTTCCATTGCAAGGGTTTATATCCATCTAGGATTAAACAACAAATGTCGCCAGTGATTCTTGTGCCGTAATACCCGTGTTAACCATAAGATCCGGAGTGGGACGGAATAGTCAAAAGTGTTTCCACCTCTCGTTCATCAACGGATGCGCTTTACCATAGACACTTGTATCTGTCGGTGGCAAGCGGTAGGATGGGGAAGCCTTAAGTCCCCACGGCACTGTCCGTAGACACTTGTCGCTCGAAGAACAAGCGGTAGGCTGGGGAAGCCTTAAGTCCCCACGGTATTGCGGTCTATGATGGGTTGCAGCTACCGGCGTAGGAGTGTATGGTAGAGCCCAGCACTGTCATCGTGGTCGGGGTCCACCTTGAAATCTACAGGAATAATGGGACCGGCGTGGACCCAGGGTTGGGGCATGCAACAACGGGTGGGTGTTCAAGGTAGCGGAGGAACATGATTGGCTAGACCTTATACCGGGCCTCACACCATAGGAAGTGTGGACTTGAAGATCACCCGGTTGGCACCAAGGTTAAGATCTCTTATGGGTAAAGCAACACACCTCTGCAGAGTGTAAAGAACCGTGACCTGTCACTCCCTGTTCCGGGATATGGAACTGCGAACGCGGCCGGAAAGGAGCTCCATGATGTTCTAGTAAACCGGTGAAGGCTGACGGACATAGTTCTTCTGAATAAAAGCAACCTTTTGAAGAAATGGTTATGAAAACTTGTATTGGTATTAGACTTTCTGGTCTAATGTCGTAGCTAGTGCATTAAATACCTCTTTCCTATAATGAACTTGTTGAGTACGCTCGTACTCATCCCACTCTTAAATCCCCTGCTTAGATATGGAGGCATCGAAGGAGGATCTACAGTGCAACTCGAAGGTCGAGGAGTCAACAACTACTTCAAGAGACAGGAACCTGTCAGAGGAGTCAAATACCACATCCAACAAGGAGAAAACCTAGTTTAGCCATAGAAGGGAACTAGCTTCCTAAACCCAGCTCCTATTTAGCTAGAATCTATTCATAGCCCTATAGCTAGTCAAATACTCTACAAATAGAGTTCGTGATAGGATTAGACTACGAGTCGTTCTTCTGGAGTTTATGTGCAGTTTTACCTCATTGTAAAGTAGGAGGCTGTAATGATCTTATGTAACAGAGTCAATGTTGTAATTCTATAGACATGCCTTGGACCCGCATATGTTTCTGTTGTACCATTCTGAGCGATATAATACTAGTGGAACGGTGTTTCATTGGTGTTATATCAGACTTGCATACTACACCATGCAGTGGTATGCCGGGTCACCACAGTTGGTATCAGAGCAAATGCTTTGACCCTAGGATTAAAACCCTTTAAAGGAGACCTATAGGATTGGTAGTGTCTATAGGAAGTGTCCTAGGTAAACCAAATACTTCTTATGACTTGAGATGGATATTCACTTGAGAATAATCCTGACACACTTAAGTCAACATTTTTCCCTAAGTTAGTTAGCTAATCCTAAACATGTAGAACATCAATAAGTCCTTAAAATAATAGATGAGTTGATCGCAGTTGGTATACAATACATGGTAGTCCAAAGAGAGGATACAACCATAAGGAAGATATCCTATTGGAAGATGTGTACCAACACATGTTATGATTATATAAAATTATCCAGACCTGTAATAGGAGTAATATCAAGTGATAAGGATAATGAAGATATCCTAATAGAAAATGTAGACTAAGTTAAGTAATGAGTAAGTAAATTTTCCAAACTTGTAAAACAACTGATAGCAAGTGATAAATATGAGTTATATGAAGTAGTGTAGACCATGATGATTTAATCATGGGAGGTAAGAATAAAATTTGTCTACTTACATGGTAGAGTTGCTAATCATATATGATTCACCTAAGAATTGTTATGTGATGGACTAGAACCTTATAATTAATTAAGAGGAGTACAATAAGAAGCCAAGTGCAAAACAATAGTGCAAGATTTGTGTTCCAAAACCATGGGGACTGTGTCCAGAACATCAGAACCCTAGTTATATGGTAAGAACATATGGAAGTATATGAGCTATATTTCCATAGATATGTGTTTAGAGTAGCAATGTTAGAACCTAGTCATATCAGTAAAATGAAAGTTAAGTAGTACTTCCAAAGAAAATTAGGTTAACCTTAACCATCCCAAACCACTTTGTATCAAGTTTATCTCATTGCAAATGTGCAATTAAGGTAAAAGTTGAGACAAATAGTAGAATCCCATATATTCGTGCTAAGTATCACAATATAAACCTATATTATGTGGTGTTATATACTACACATCAGAGCCTGATGTTTAGAGATGTCTTACTCAACTACTATATTCAGGCTTAAGATGGTGTGTATTATATGCACAAAGCTGAATCTTCTTGGATTTTATTGGATTTCCATTGTTTGACTAGATCCATACATGAAGTTTGACTTTGATATGCCAATGCATGTTGCAATATCAAGTTCTTACTTGATGCTATAGATCTAGAGGATAATGGTAAAAGTGTGAGGTAGTGACGAATTCTGAAGATTTTGAAGACACAAAGAAGGATCATCAGAAAAAGGAAGTAAAGTTGTGGGAAGTAACCACAATACTCTGAAGGAAGTACAATCATAAACTCGTGCTTAGCCTCAACAGAGGAGTACTTTAGTACATAAGAAGCATGAAGGTGAGAAATCTGGTGATTATGGTGAAGCTCAAGCAGATCCATAATCAATATGGAAGAGGGAATGCATGGGAAATCACTTAGGATACTATATTCATAGTGTCAGCTAGTGGCTTTCTTGCAAAATAAACCCTAAAGAAAGGAAGATGACTTATGAATCCATAGTAGATATAAGAAGACCATAGTTGATATCAGAAGACCACAATTGGTATAGGATCAATACTGCGAGATAAAGTAGAAGATGTCTCGTCCAGTTGATCAGAACCTATGATAGAATCTATTTTCAGATAACAAATAGCCATAATTGGTATCAAGTAGTCCATCATTGGATTAATTGTACCAAGAAGTTGTGAACAAATAAAATTTTGTTAACCAAATAACAATGACCTATAATCATTTAGTAGAAGGATTCATGTTGGATGTCCACAATTGAGTGGATACACCACAAACATTCTTCGTAAGACTTTTAGAAAATTATAAACCATAAGCTACACCAAGATCAATATTCTAACCATCAATTCAATGGTTGGAAGATACGGAGTGGAAGATCATAAGAAAACCCTAAGGGGTAGAGTAAAGATTGAGTTGGATGTATAATGACTCATTACTTTAAGCTTGATAGAAGCAGAAGGTCTGAACTGAGAGGAAGTTCGATCTTATTTTCATAAGATTATCGAACACTACTTTCAGAAGGATGTCAGGCCAGAAGCCGAGGTTTACACCTCGAGGAAGTAAGAAGTGGACTATAACTTGAGCAAGTGAGTAATATTTACTCAGCAGTTCGATAGCTCAAGTAATCTAAGGTTAATGAAGTTGGAAGAAGGAAATAGCATAGACAAAATACAGCTCAAAAAGGCCAAATACCGAAGAAGATTGAATATACCAATACCAAAGACTAATAGAATGATTCCTTTCATGGAACCTAAATAACCCAAAATAGTTATAGGTATCAACTATAATCCCTGATTGGATGGACTAAATGAGTCTAATCCATTCTTAGAGGAATAAACCATCATGATCAATTCCATAGTAAGTACCTCACCAAGTACTATTATTGCAGTTTTGGTAGTAAGGGAAAAACAAAGACCTATTTTATCAAATAGGAGAATGTTATCCAATTAGTCCTCAATTAAGACTGTCAAGACAAGAAGAAGTCTCAATCATTGAATATTCAATGAGAAAGGAAACAAGCTTATAATATTGGAGGAAATCATGGAAGTAAAGGAAGTAATAGTTGTTTGATGTCAAACAGTAATGGATTCCAGGAAGAATCTGGACAAGGGATATATTCAATTATATCCAGTGAGATCACCACGGAGTTCGAGAAAAGTCGTAGTCTGCACAAGTCAGATCCACACTTCGGAAACGTGAGAGAGATCAAACTTCGAGGACGAAGTTTAGTTTAAGGGGTAGAGACTGTAATATCCCAGGTAGTGGGGTTACAAAAATAGAGGAATCAGATGTGTGCATTGCATTCATGCATAGAAAATCTGGGGAATTTTCGCGCTTTAAAGTAAAACAGTCACAGTAACTGAAGTTTCACTTGACCTTGGTGGAATTGAAGTAGCTCATCAAGTCAAGCGCTACAAACCTCAATGTGACTTTGATAAAACCTTGTTTTGGGTAGAGATGATTTGATCTAAGGGGTTAGATCAAATGGAACTAATAATCAACATAACCACACTTTACTCAATGATCAATTGCTTGATCTTATAAAAGATCATAACATGGAATTCCTTGCCATAACATATGAACCTACCATTAATTGGAAATCAAGTAACAATAATTGGAGAAACTATTCTTCACTTATCTTCTCCATGTCTTAAACTAATCCAAGCTCCTACCATAAACCCTATGATACCCATTCTACTTTAATCTTGGAAACAAGACAAGGAGATCTAACTAAGGAATATAATTCTCCTCTATTTTCAATTTATTATACATCAAACCCCGAGAAGTGAGAGTTCTATGTTACTTATTTGAGGATCAATGATAAACCTTGAACTAAACCTTGGATATACATCCATGTATTTAAACCATTTCACCTTGGAGGGGTGAGATAACCTAATATCAAATGGAACAAGACTATATCCATGAATAGGTGAAGTAAAGTAGGGACTAATTCAACTAAGCCATCTAGGTAGAGACTTAACCCTTTACTATCTAATGAGATCTTGTGAGTACACCATAAAACCTAGAATAACCACTCCTATAATAGAGAACTCAAGCTATGGTGTTACACTCAAATTAATTGAGGCAACACTTGGAATTGAGGGAGAGAACTATCCATTTATCCAGATGATTATATCATCATTCTCTGCAAAGAACTCTAAGTGGGTATCTCAGACATTTTCCTGGGACATAAAACTGGTGAGACAACCATGACCATGTCAATCCTAAAAAGTAAAATAGAAGTGATATACCTTAATTGATCAAGACAATGCTTGATCATGGAAGTGAGAACCCATTTAATGAGAGATCCTTAGGAAGCCAAACCTTGATCATTATAAATTGAGTAATGATCATAAACCCTAAGAACTTGAGGTAAGGATAGTAAGAACAAGTGGATCATGCCTAATCCATGACCATGCTTTGGAGAAATAGGAGAATAATCCAAATGCTAACACTTATATGATTAGTACATATTAATTCACCACATGAAATCATTGGGAGATCACTAGTAATCAAATCCAGGCTTATATCCCAATCTTCACTTGAGAACCATTTGGTGATCATAAGTAGAATTCTATCACATCTACATTCCACTTATTCTTCACCTAAGAAACATAAGAAAACCGTAGAGTAAAACTCCATACTTTACATGGTGAGAAACCATTCATCTATATAACCAAAGTTAACTATAAAAAAGGAACCATAACCACTTTAGTTACTTTAATGATAAGTTGAGGATAGCAATAGAAGTTAATTGGGGAGAAGACAAAACTAATTCTCAAGTCCTTAGTAACTAAAGGAAAACCTCAACTATTAAGCAAGTAACCATATCACCTTGGTTAGGGGAGATTAAACCCTAGAAAATGCATTATGATGTCATCCCAATTCTATAAACTAGAATTATATCTCAACCCTAGTTTATACATCACTATGGTAATCATGATATAAAACCAGGCCATAATTGAGATTCAACCCATGTGTCATTAGGTAATTAGTATTTGAACCCTAATGGTTAATTAATCAAGCCTATGCTTCAATTATAAAACAAAAGAGCCACCTAATACTAAGTCCTATAACTAAACCCATGTGTGGTTATCAACCACTTATTCTTGTAACCAAGATCAACCTCGAGGGAGACAATACCTACCTTAGGTACATTCAAAGATAATAATAGTGTTAACTTTACAAGGGGGTTGCAATAGAAATTATAAAGCCCTAATAAAATGTTGCTCACATAAAATCATCTGTGAACAATCAACTTCTCAAATAAGAAACCAAGACTTCATATTGATCTTAAAGATGCTTTGAATAGAAGTTATCCACTCTAATAATTTAGAAGAGACTTATAACCAAGAAGCAAAAGGAATTTTAAAGGACACATAAATTCATACCTAAATGGAAATTTAATCCAAATACCAATACTAATTAATAAAACAATGTTATAATGTCATATTAAATTTGCTAGTGCGCTACTAAAGACTCTGCAGTACCCTGAACTAATTCTTGTATGAATGAAATGAGAAGACCTGCAAAATAGAAAATAATTCAAACATGAATTCAAAACAGAATTCAAAACCAGAAAATAAAACAGAAATATAAAACAAAACAGAAAATAGAGAGAGGAGGAGCTTACCTGCTAGCCCAGCAGCAAACCACGCAGCAACCCAAAAGAAAGCCCACGAGCCAGCCCCGCACCGGCCCAGCCCAGCAGGAAACGGTCCAGACCGTTTCGTGTAAATGGAAGGCAAACGCCTTCTTCTTCCTCTCCGGGGCGACACCGCGCAGGAGCACCTGGCCACGTCCTCGTCGAGGATCAGGACGCCGCCGGACGCCCTTCACTATGCCAGAAACCAATACAAGTATCTCCACGTCCGGAACTATTCCCTTGGCACCAAGATTTGCGCCCAAAGACATCGCCAACACGGCCGCAGTATCCTGGCCGCCGGCGACGAATTGTCGTCAATGCCGAGCTCCCCTGGAGCTATAAAACCATCCCAAGAACCGCAATGAAACCCTAATCATCCACCGCCCCTTCAATTTTTCTCTAGCCTTCCCTATCTCTCACGGCTCCTCGGAGCATCTGACCGGCGTCAAGGAAGAATCCATCGGTGTAGGCCACCCTAGGGACCGAGATGTAGTCCGTGAGAAGCGCACGAGTGTGGGGATCATCCTGGTAGCAGGAATCAAGAAACGGCGTGCTCAATCGGACGAATTCGAGCGTTCCCCTCCGTCGGTGTTCGCCAGAAATCATGTCCGCGAGCTCATCCCCGACCACACCTGCTTTCAGCGACCACACCAACACCATCCTGGTAAGATTGCGCGTCCGTAGCATCTTTTATCTCGTCGAATAATCAATCGTAGCTCAATCTCGCAACTTGGCCGACGAGCGCCGCCGCCTCACGGTTCGCCGGAGTTCCTCCGGTGACCATTTCGTGGCGGCGAGACCACCAGCATGCTCAGCACGCCAAGACGCGTCGAAGGAGACCTCCCGACCTTCCTCCCGTGGCCTAAATCGCCGTCGCCGTCGTTCGCTGACCCGACCGGCGATGGTTGACCGGCGGGATGACGTGTCCAGGGACCCCACCGAAGTATTTGACTTGGTCAGAGCTGCGTGGCAGCTAGCGTGGCCTAAGGCCCACCAGTCAGTCTCAGTGGGTGGGAGCTGTCCGGGTAGATTTAGGTTTTTCATTTAAATTTGAATCCAGGAAATATCTGATACTTTGCAAATTCATATAAAATTCATTATAACTCAGGAAAAAGTAAATAATATATCAAAATTCTTAGAAAAGTAAACTCTATCCAATAAAAATATAAAATGAAAATTTTATTTTTAATAAAAATTCAATTATTTAATACTTTTTATTTAAGCTTTTTATTTTAATTCTTAATACAATTTAAATTCAGAAATTAGGAAAACTATCCAAATTAAATAAAAACCAATAAATAAATAAAGAAAAACATGAAATCTAATTTTCTTTATTTATTATTTGTTAAATCTTTATTAGAGAGATTTAAACCCTAATTAATAATTACCTAATTATTAATTGTTTAAAAAGAATAAAATACCAATTTCAATATTATTTTTTTATTTTCAAGTTACTAATAACTTCAACTTTATAATGAAGTTATTAATCATAGAACTATATGGTTAATAGCAAACCCTAATTCCATATGGAATGATATTACAACCCTACCATTTCATGTGAAACCTAAAACCCTAAATTAATTAGGAACTCTAGTTCCATTATTACATGTGAACCCTAAAATGCTTCTAACCTAAACCCTAGGTTAGAACATGTGATAATGGTACCTACTTCCAAATCATAGAACCATAGTAGCAACTAAATACTTGTCTTGGCCACATCAAATGTAGAACCATATCACTAGCAGCTTAGCATTCCATGTGTTCATCTTAATCAAACCTAGCTGATCAAATAGGACCAACCCTAGTTCCTATCTTCCGAAACACCAAACTTAGTTATCCATGCTTAGCATCACACAAATGTGATGAACCTCAGGAGCAACTATACCAAATCTTGAGCATTACCTAACCATTTTCCGCTAAACCCTACTAGTGTTGGATACTTATCAACCATCCTATTTAGGAGCCAATTATTCCTTATATAATAAGAACCAACAGTAAAACCTAGACCACCTCAAACCTAATTGATATACTTCTTATTATTTAAGAAGTATGTTCTTCAAAAGTTATTCTTTTGAAGTAAATAAATAATCATCATCAACCCTGCTTACAAGGACCTATAAACCCTAGCCAGCTATCACCAACAAGGTATACCACCTTGATAGCAACTATTGGTAATTAAGATGTTTAGGCTTAATTGAACAATACAAGCCTAGTAGCTGATGAATCCAACTAGGTTGTGATCCATCTAATGCTTACCCCAGTAACTACATGAAACCATAGTCAACCATAGAAACCCAACCTAATTATTATACTTGTTCTTTATCAAAGAACATGTTCTTCGAAAGTTATTCTTTTAAAGTATATGATAATCAATCATTAACCATGCCATACAGTACTAAAACTAACAACTATTCTTTACATGTTAACATTATGCCAATTATCATTCTTGGTGTACTCAATTGATTACTGTGCTTTATTATCTACCTGTTCATGATACCAATTAATCACACCTGAATAAGAACCTTGTATGTGAATCACTCTAAAAGTGCAACACACCCTGAACCAATCATTACAACTCACTGATCCTAAATCCTCGAGGTTAGATCACGCTTAGAGCGATTGCATCTCATACTTATGCATTATTGCATCCTTGCCAATCTTGTAAACATCGTCCTTATCGGACGATGATGCTATTTCAGAATTTGGAGTTAATGCGTATCGAAGACCTTGCCTGCATAATCTTGCAGTCAAGAAAGGCAAGTTCATCACTTGCTCATGTCATTTGAGTATCTTTATCAAATTACTTGCAAAGTACTATGGTTATCACTGTTGCATAAAAACCAAAACCACTATTTTCATAACTATGAATATGACTATGTGGTGGGCAATGGAACCATGGATTGTGTTGATATGGTGGAGGTTTCATTGCAAGGGTTTATATCCATCTAGGATTAAACAACAAATGTCGCCAGTGATTCTTGTGCCATAATACCCGTGTTAACCATAAGATCCGGAGTGGGACGGAATAGTCAAAAGTGTTTCCACCTCTCGTTCATCAACGGATGCGCTTTACCGTAGACACTTGTATCTGTCGGTGGCAAGCGGTAGGCTGGGGAAGCCTTAAGTCCTCACGGCACTGTCCGTAGACACTTGTCGCTCGAAGAACAAGCGGTAGGCTGGGGAAGCCTTAAGTCCCCACGGTATTGCGGTCTATGATGGGTTGCAGCTACCGGCGTAGGAGTGTATGGTAGAGCCCAGCTCTGTCGTCGTGGTCGGGGTCCACCTTGAAATCTATAGGAATAATGGGACCGGCGTGGACCCAGGGTCGGGGCATGCAACAACGGGTGGGTGTTCGAGGTAGCAGAGGAACATGATTGGCTAGACCTTATACCGGGCCTCACACCATAGGAAGTGTGGATGGGAAGATCACCCAGTTGGCACCAAGGTTAAGATCTCTTATGGGTAAAGCAACACACCTCTGCAGAGTGTAAAGAACCGTGACCTGTCACTCCCTGTTCCGGGATATGGAACTGCGAACGCGGCCGGAAAGGAGCTCCATGAAGTTCTAGTAAACCGGTGAAGGCTGACGGACATAGTTCTTCTGAATAAAAGCAACCTTTTGAAGAAATGGTTATGAAAACTTGTATTGGTATTAGACTTTCTGGTCTAATGTCGTAGCTAGTGCATTAAACACCTCTTTCCT
The DNA here is from genome assembly GCF_019359855.2 of Lolium perenne. Taxonomy (NCBI): domain Eukaryota; kingdom Viridiplantae; phylum Streptophyta; class Magnoliopsida; order Poales; family Poaceae; genus Lolium; species Lolium perenne. The sequence goes on along the minus strand of NC_067247.2, from coordinate 243,963,515 downwards.
ATAATGAACTTGTTGAGTACGCTCGTACTCATCCCACTCTTAAATCCCCTGCTTAGATATGGAGGCATCGAAGGAGGATCTACAGTGCAACTCGAAGGTCGAGGAGTCAACAACTACTTCAAGAGACAGGAACCTGTCAGAGGAGTCAAATACCACATCCAACAAGGAGAAAACCTAGTTTAGCCATAGAAGGGAACTAGCTTCCTAAACCTAGCTCCTATTTAGCTAGAATCTATTCATAGCCCTATAGCTAGTCAAATACTCTACAAATAGAGATCGTGATAGGATTAGACTACGAGTCGTTCTTCTGGAGTTTACGTGCAGTTTTACCTCATTTTAAAGTAGGAGGCTGTAATGATCTTATGTAACAGAGTCAATGTTGTAATTCTATAGACATGCCTTGGACCCGCATATGTTTCTGTTGTACCATTCTGAGCGATATAATACTAGTGGAACGGTGTTTCATTGGTGTTATATCAGACTTGCATACTACACCATGCAGTGGTATGCCGGGTCACCACACTATGTTACCAAGCCAATACTTAGACAAAATTCAGATTATAAAGGAATCAACAATTGGGTCAAGGCAACGTATCGCGGTCCCGGAGCCGTTGGTGTGGATGTCCTTGTTACACACGTGAATCCGAAGATCACGCGGAATCTTGATGAGGAGTCGGATCCGCTTGTCGATGGCGTCAGCAGAAAGGTTGTCCTTAGAGGCGCGCATAGGATCGTCGCGCCCCGTGTATTGGAACATCAGGCGGTGCCGATGTTGAAGTGGTTGGATCCTCTTGGTGAACCAGGACATTTGTGACGCCCCCCGGAACCGGTACCCTGAGGATCCCAGCGAACCCGCCAAAATCCGCACGGTATCGATCCAGAGACGCCCTCCGACACGACGTGCGCGACGAATCACACACGTGATGCCAGAGGAATTACCACGAGTAGTAACATTACAACAGGATTACAATAGAGCCCACAAGATACATATATTACAACAACAACTCCAATGAGTCAAGATACAAATAGATACATACAAAGATCCAAATCATACAGAAGATCGAATACGTCCGAGTACGGACAAGATACAAATTGGACTAAGAGTCCTGAAGATAACCAGTAGCGTCCATAACCCTGCCCAGGCCAAGCCGGAAGGGTAACCTTGCTAACGTCGTCTTCATCGAACATATCTTCATACCTGCCCGGTTATATCCCGTAGAAGCAGCAATAGGTACGGGTTCGTACTTAACAAGACTTCAAGACGTATAAGCAATCGTCAACCAGTCGTCCTTTGTACTTGAGGCACGCAGGGGACTTAGAGGACGCAAGAGGAACGTCATAGGCAATATGGTGGGGTTAAGCGGCGACGCGCAAGCACTAAAAAAAACCTATAGAGACACTCTACAACATTCGTCTAATCAGAGAAGATGAGAGAGCGCATAAACTAACAGTTCTATACTCTGCAAACATAACACAGCCGACGTGTTCCCCCCCTCGCAAGGAAGTACTTACAAAGGCACTCACACGGTTGTCAAGTTTTAACCATTTATTATTGAAGTTGTGCTAACTTACTACACCAGTTGTTATGATTGAAGCAACAAGTGTAAGTTGTCTATGGTCGAGTCATACAGCTCCAAGTCGTCCATAACCGCGGACGCGGCTTATCGATAAGATTGTAACCCTGCAGGGGTGCCCAAATGTGCCCACACGCACGCTCAACCCACTTACGACAGGTGGATATCACGACACGCACTCTCCTTCACGACAACAATGTCCAGGAAGCCACCTAACTAAGTTTTACCCGAATCAGAGTCCGATCGAAACTCCGACGCGGACCTAGCCGTTGCGAGAACGGCTAAGAGGATCAGAGCCCACTAGAGGATGACCTCTTAACAATACGTGCCGCACCTACGGACGTGCAAGAGATAACGGGGATACAAGGCACTCACGGCTTCCCCAAAAGTAACATCATATCATCTGACCACAAAGAAACATGCTTGCACGCCCGGGAGAAACAAACAAACATTCAAACTAGTTGTGGCCACTGGACAAAGCTGTAGATTCCAGCAGTGATCGAGGGGAGACCCGGTAAGCATACCCACGTGTGGTTAGAGCGCTCAGTCTCGGAGCAGATAACAAGAACTCGGGATCCTAAGATATTTAGGAAACACAAGTGAGCCGTCATAAAACAAGCAGCTGACCCACCGATGCCTCCGCTAAACAAATGTCAACAACTAAAGTAACCATGATTCTTCCCAACATACAACCCGATAAGATAGCAGTAACGGTAACGAGATAAAACAGCACTAGCATGCACTACGACTCGCAAGACAGACTCGATAACCAAACAATAGCCGTGGGAGGTGATGGTGGCAATATGGGCTGCTTGAGGTAACAAGTGGAAAGGACACGTGACAAGAACGCAACTTAAGGATAGCATGAGGGAGAAGGCAAAATAAAATAGGTGAGCGACTTCTGCAGGGGCAGAAGTATAGGAGAAAATGCTTGCCTGTTAAAGCTTGCCGAGGGACATCCGGAGAACTTATCGTATCTCACCACCCCACTTCGCGATCCTATCCGGGAAGAAGCAAATGCTGGACAATCAACGGATGCAAGTCTTACTACTACGGATAAATAAGATCCAGCATGATCAAGATGATATGCATGGCATGGCATAGATGGTGCAATGCATCTTATCATATTAATCGGAGTCGAAACACCGAACAAGCAAATTAGGTTGGAGTTGCATTTCTACCGACAAAGTTAAGTGTTGATTAGCATGGCAAGACATGGAAGGGGTGCGCTACATCAAAATTAAACGGAGCGGGGAAAACCATAGTCGGTATCCGAAATACTCCGCATATATGTTAGGTGAACATGCACGACTATCAACGAGCGACATGATGTGAGATGCAAACAGATGAATGGATGGCATAATCATGTTCATCACATTTTTCTGATCAATTTTCATATACAACACTTTTAATTTCGAGTTGCCAATTAAAAGTTATTAGCAGATTAGTTTTTAGTATTTAAATATAGAAAACAGATTTTATTTTATTGGGGTAAGGACCTGAAAATAAAAACAGATCAGGGGAAGGACTGCGGGTTGTTTTACAAAAGGTGCAGGGGGTTTTCGAGAATATCTTCAGCGGTAGGACCGCGGGTTGACAAAAGAAAAGGGGCAGGGGGCTTTGCGCAAAAGGGGCAGATCCAGATTGGATCTGGGGAGTTGCTCACCGGGCGGGTGGCTAGCCCGTGAGGCTGGTAGGTGGGCCCGCGGCCATGTAGGACGCCAGCGTGGCAAAGCATCCGCGCGCGCACGCAACGTGCTCGACGCGGTGCGATGCCGCTCGCGTTCCAGCGGGCGTGGTCACCGCGGCTAGACGGGCGTGGTGCGGTCGATTGGGGGCACCCCAGGAAGCGAGGAAGGGGGCGCCGGGTTCGCCTCGCCGGCGCGGGTCAGGGGAAGGCGGCGCCGGGCACAGGGGTCGATAGGGGCTCGCCGGCAGCGACGTCTGTGGAGGAAAGGCGGCGGTATCAACATTAGGACGCGAACCAGGGAGGAGGGAAAGCAACCGAGGGGTCCAGGAGGATCTCATGGTTACCTGGAAGTCGTTGGAGAGGTCGGAGGGAGAAGGAAGAGCTCGCAGCGGCCGAATTCGACGAAGAACAGCGGCAGAGATGAAGAAGGAATCGGCGATTCGTGGGCGAATTGGGGCGTCCGCGTTCGATTCCTTGCGTGGAGATGCTCAGGGTGATGTGGCGCATCTTCTGGTGCTCTCGGCGGCGCCCGGGGTGGTCAGAAACAGCGGCGCCATGGCGAGGAAGCGGCGGCGTTCTCGGTGGCTTGCAGAGAAAGAAAAAGAGGAAGAGAGGGGAGCTTGCTGGTGGCGCGAGGGGAAGAGATGGGAAGACGCTAGGGTTTGGTGCCAGCAGATAAAGGAGGGGGGAGTGGTTGAGGTGGCGCTCGGTGGAGGGGAGGACCACGGCATGGTGGTGGACAGCGATGGGTCACGCCCTTCTCGTGTCTGTAGACGACGAAAGGAAAAAGGAGACTGGGTCTCCGCTTTTCTGAAGAGGTACGCGGGCCAGGGAAGGTGGGCTGCAGCATGCTGGGCCAGAGGGAGAAAGGATGGGAATGGGCTGAGAGAAAAAGAGGCCCAAGGAAGGGGAGAGGGGTTTTCCTTTTTATTTTAAAAACTCTTTCTCTTTTTATTTTAAAACTATTTTGGAAACTGATTTTAAACCATTGAAATATAGATTGAATTTGAATACAGAGGTGGATAAAAGGATAAAATAAGAGACAAAGATTTATAGCAAGATAAAATAGTTTTGTGTTAGGGTTTGTGGAAAAGAAAAGATAAAGGGATGGTTTAATATACAAACCATATGGGAGGGAACCGAAATAGTTTTTATTCGAAAATAATTTTATTTGATAAAAATCTTGTGAATGATATGATGCATAATGCATGATGATGCATAAAAGAAAAACAACAAACAAATCTAATATGGGGTACTACCCTGGGCCGTTACACATGGTGAGGTCCTTCCCCGACAGACCTTCCTCCGTCAGCTTGCAGATCCGCCTAACTGCGCGAGTTAGCAGAGGCGACTCAGAAAGATGAGGACATTGCGTCCAGGCCAGAGTCTCGCTGGCGGGGCTGTTCTTGAAGGGCGGCAGCACCCTCTCGCTCGTCGGGTCGGAAACGTTCTTCAAATAGAAGAAGCCTCCCGACCAATATCGTGCGGATTCGTGGCGATCGGTTGGAGGGTAGACGCGGCCGGGGCGGAGCATAAAGGTGATTGACCCGCAGGTGTCCAACTCGGAAGCTTTAGGAATTTTCTCCTTTTTGACGGAGAAATAGTACTGAAAGAGAGGAAGTTCTGGAGGTACCCGGAGATGGCCTTCACAAAGAGTGACATGATTGCTGATGGCCAGGACGCTGTTTGGGGATACGTTGTGGGGCTGGAGCCCATACGCCTTCAAGATTTCCGAGAAGAAATCAGATGGCGGAAATGAGAAGCCACGCTCCACCAGTGCCTTGGTCACCACCATCTCTCCGGCCTCGGGGGCTGGAGCCAGAGAACCCGAAACTGTCCGCCAGGATCCGGGCCTTAGGAAGCCCTCCGCCTCGAGGTTGTTGAGTTCCTTTTCGGTGGTGGTGCAGGGCCACCATTTCCCCTTGGCTTCACTGTCCCGCTGCCGAGCCTTGGATTTTTTGGCGGCCACTTCTTCCGCCTTCTGCTCTGCCTGATCTACTCCGGAGGCTTTCTCCGGGTTAGCGGAGGTTCCCTCGACGTTCTTGCCGGAATCCTTGGAAGGATCCAGCTGGACGGGGACAAAGGGTGGAGGGGCGGAAGAAAGAGGTGTTGCCATGATCGGCTCAGATGTAGGGGGTGGAGTTGTAGAAGACATCTGAAGAGGAAAACATGGCGGAAAAGCTGGCTTAGTCGGATCCAATGTTGAAATCCTAAACTCATCCCTTCCAACTACGGCGCGAAGACGAAGCTCGAGAGCTTACTGATACGTCTCCAACGTATCGATAATTTCTTATGTTCCATGCCACTTTATTGATGATATCTACATGTTTTATGCATACTTTATGTCATATTTATGCATTTTCCGGCACTAACCTATTAACAAGATGCCGAAGAGCCAGTTGCTGTTTTCTGCTGTTTTTGGTTTCAGAAATCCTAGTAAGGAAATATTCTCGGAATTGGACGAAATCAACGCCCAGGGGCCTATTTTCACACGAAGCTTCCAGAAGACCGAAGGAGTCATGAAGTGGGGCCACGGGGCGCCGCCACAGTAGGGCGGCGCGGCCTACAGGGGGCCCGCGCGGCCCTGCTGTGTGGGGCCCCCGTGACGCCTCTTGACCTGCCCTTCCGCCTACTTAAAGCCTTCGTCGCGAAACCCCCAGTACCGAGAGCCACGATACGGAAAACCTTCCAGAGACGCCGCCGCCGCCAATCCCATCTCGGGGGATTCAGGAGATCGCCTCCGGCACCCTGCCGGAGAGGGGAATCATCTCCCGGAGGACTCTTCACCGCCATGGTCGCCTCCGAAGTGATGAGTGAGTAGTTCACCCCTGGACTATGGGTCCATAGCAGTAGCTAGATGGCCGTCTTCTCCTAATTGTGCTTCATTGTTGGATCTTGTGAGCTGCCTAACATGATCAAGATCATCTATCTGTAATGCTATATGTTGTGTTTGTTGGGATCCGATGAATATAGAATACTATGCTATGTTGATTATCAATCTATTACCTATGTGTTGTTTATGATCTTGCATGCTCTCCGTTATTAGTAGAGGCTCTGGCCAAGTTTTTACTCTTAACTCCAAGAGGGAGTATTTATGCTCGATAGTGGGTTCATGCCTCCATTAAATCTGGGACAGTGACAGAAAGTTCTAAGGTTGTGGATGTGCTGTTGCCACTAGGGATAAAACATTGATGCTATGTCTAAGGATGTAGTTGTTGATTACATTACGCACCATACTTAATGCAATTGTATGTTGTTTGCAACTTAATACTGGAAGGGGTTCGGATGATAACCTGAAGGTGGACTTTTTAGGTGTCAACACCCGGATTTTTAAGTCCAGATGCCTGTTATGCCATACCTCGCAATCCCAGGAATATTGTTGTTGCGAGACATAACAGTTGAATATCATAAGTCATCATTCATTACATACCATAGTCGTCTTACAAATAGAGATCACATGATCCAATATTACACAAAGAGTTGATCTAATGATCAACAGACACAAAGTTCATAGTTTCAAAGCGGAAGCGTAACGTAGAAGGGACTCTCTAGTCCACAGGCCAACGTCTGACATCAGAAGGCTCCCTAGTTGTCGTGGGCGTCCTGCTGGTCGTCCTCTTCATACTGCTGTTATGCTTCATAATCTGGCCATTTGAATAGCCAGGGACACAGCCGTGAGTACTTTAAAGTACTCGCAAACTAATACTAATATAAGGGTTAACAATTCTAGTAAGGGGTGCTAAGCTCTAGTCTATTTTGCGTAAAGCTAATTTTGTTTCACAAACATTTTTGTAAACAACTCTTTCTGTGCTAACTAACTCAAGTGGGAACCTTAGTGTCATTCCCACAACTCTTTTGTGATTCCAAGTCAAGGTCTCCGTTCAAGTTCAAAATCATAAGTCACCCTTCACCATTCATAGTTTTTGAAAAGTTCTAATGACGGAACAGTATGGCCTTTCCAACTGTCCATAACCGAGGACGCGGCTATTCGAATAGGTTTAACTCTGCAGAGGTTGTACACTTGTGCCACAACAATTGCAATAGCTCGTCAGGGGTAACTGGCCCTGATTTATCGTACGCAGTACGCGAACTACCAATCATAACCTTTCATTTACATACCCTAGTATAGGCATCTCTCCCCATGAGCTTGGCCTCCCAGTGAAGACAGACAGTCAGCCTGGGAACTGCACAGGGCTTGGGCCGGACATTCACCTCATTTCGCATCATATCATCTCGTTTCTATTGTGGTAGAGGCAGCTTTCGGCATAACCCCGATGACGCTTGTTTAGAGGGAACCCATACTAAGACACACAAACTTCCGGTTAAACCCTACCCAGATTCAGGTATTGTGGGGGTACAGGTAAAATTGGAATGGTATCGCATCCGAACCCAACCATCAGTGTTTTTTGTAAAATTCACCAAGTCCTTCACCAGTCATATTCACCTTCAAAATCTCTCAATAGAATGACTCATCATTCCAAGGTTTTCAAAGTCATTTCAATTCCCAAGTTCCCAAAGGGAGTAGTCACTTCCAAATTAGCACTAGCATCTATGTATGAGGGGTGCTAAGTATTTTGCTTTGCTTCTAGGCTAACTTTGATACTCTTGTACTAATCCAATACTAACCAAGTGAATCATAAATCAAAAAGTACTTTGATAACAAAAAAGTGAATAAAGCTGTTAAGGTAAAGCTGGAAGATAGGATCATAAGCATAAAGTAAATAAGGTAATGCCTTGCTCATAGGGAGCTTTGCATTTTGCAAGAGTATTATCTTGCTATGCTTGGGGGAGACTAACTTTATTACTCTAGTAACCAACTTGTACTTTGACCAAAGTTAACTATAAAAGTAACTCATTTAGAAAACAAGTAAAACTTTGTAAGGTAAAAACTTGGGATGGGTTCATATAAGAAAAGGTAGGAAACATGGTGCCTTGCCCCAAGGGGCTTTGCACTTTGCGAGAATTTCAGCTGGCATGGGTGGTAGCTTGTGATAGGATAGTTTCTATCAGTGTTAGCTTGCAATAATATCAGCTTGCCTTGGTTGAAGTGAGGGTCCAAGTTCTCTTCTCCTTTCTCCTTGTAGAAGTCCTTCTCTTCCTGATGGTCTCCGGTACTAGCGTCTAAAATACGAATACGGGGTACACAATCATCATACCAAAATTTACATAATAAACTAGGCACACACAAGTTTTACACAACTTAACTAGCATCACACACTACTATTAAGTGGGTGGATGTGTTCCTCTTATTTAAGAAAAATAATTTCCTCTCATGAACAAAATATGACCTAGGTTGACCAAAGTCAACCTCTTCATACTCATCATTTAGGAAAATGATTTAAATGAGGTTTCATACCTCATACAATTTAATACTAACATGGTAGTGATTTAATGTCACCAAATACTCAACATGAGATTATATAGACCATGGTCACCACCCCATGTTGAAATACTTGAGACCAAGATTTAAATGAGAGGGAAACCTCTCATATGATTTAACACATAGTTGTAACTAGGTTAACAACTAACATGGAGGTGATTTAACAACATCAACAATTCATTGGCTATTCTAACATTACTTGTATTTACACCAATTATTCTATTCACACAAATACTCTAATTAGGGTGCATTGGTTGGGTTGCTTGAGGAAAATAATTTCCTCTCCTTGCATATGTAAAAGATAGTTTCCAACTAGTGTTTGAGAGATACTTTTCGCTTATTGAAGTCTTCTTAAGATTTAATTTCTCAAACAATCATACATGAAATCATGTTGACTCAAGTCAACCATTCATCATCATTATTTGAGAAATAGATTTAAATGAGGTAGAGTACCTCATACCATTTAATAACATTACATATGATTTAAGTCTCTAAGTAATTCATATAAGTGAGTTTGGCCAGGGGTCCAAACATCACATGAATTCCTTTGAGACAAGATTTGAATGAAGCATAAGACTTCATATGAATTACTTAATAGTTTTGGACAATATCCACTAGTTAAACTAGCCATATTATCCACTACTTTAACTAGGGCATGATCATGCAAAGTGACCATACCATTTTATTGCAAAAACAATTAGTGTAAGTCAACTGTGAGCTATTGGAGTTGGAATCAACTCAATACCTATTTTGGTTGATTTTTAGGAATTATTCTAAGGCAGAAAAGTCCCTGTCTTGTTTATTTTGCTACATTAATTCTACAAACAATTTTAAGATGGGACCAGTTGCATTTGATAGATAATTTCACTAGCTTTCCAACGGTATCAAATTCACTAAATTTGGTTCAGCCAATTTGAATCTATTGAATTTCAAAGTGGAGGCAGTATTCAAATTCATTTTGCAAATTATTAAACTGGATTTGAATAACAGGGCCGGCGGGAAAACAAACGGGCCCAAAGATTTAAAATGCCAGGGAGCAGAGTTGGGCCGGCCCAGCAGTGCGTCCAGTGCGCAGCGGGCCAGCTGACAGGGGGAGGTCCACATGTCAGCGACTCAGGCTTACCGAAACGGTATGGAGGATCGTGGGCGGTTGGATTAGAGGCAGATCGTGCGGTCGAGGCGCGTCGTCTCCGTCGAGGGGAGGGCTTGCTGCCGCGGTGGAGGTAGGGGGTCGGCGGCGAGCTGGGACTCCGGCGAGGGTCAGCGGCGGCGCAGGACGGCGTTGTCGATGATGAGGAGTGCGCTGGTACCCGCGGCATCGCTCGGGGAGGCGTCAATCGACGGTGGCTTCTGTGTCGGCTTGCGGGTCTCCGGCGTGCAATTGGGCGGCGGTGGTTGCTAATTCGAAGTGGAGAGGATGCGAGGAGATCGAGAGGAGGGAGAGGAGCAAGGTTGGTGTGGAGATGGAGGCGCGGGAGACGGTGTATTTATAGGGCGCGAGGTGGCCGTGAGGTGTGCGGCAGGGCGACAGCATCGCGGCGGCTCCGGCGAAGGATTTGGGTCGGCGAGGTAGGCGCTAGCTAGGCGGCGTCCTGGCGGTGCTAGGTCGCTTGCTAGCTAGGTGGGGGACGGTCTGGTTGGCGCGCGCGACGTCGAGCTCTGGCGGCACGGGCGCGGGATGATGGCGAGGTGGTCGACGGCGACAGGCGGCGCGAGGACACGGGACCGTGTCAGGGGGGTTCTGGTCACGGCGGTGAAGCTCAACGTGCAGCATGGGGGTCCAGGGGAGGCGGCGTTCGTCGGCATCGCACGCGGCCAGGGCATGTCCATGGCGTGCGCGCTGCGACACGAGCGGCATCACTGGAAGAATTGGGCGCGCGAATCCCGGTGATTGTCGAGCTCCTTCTCGACCATGGCTTGCTTAGGCTGGTGTAGGGAGGCGAGGTGGAGCCAGTAGACATGGGGGCCGAGCTGGGGATGAAGGATAAGAGAAGAGGAGGAACATGGCCGGCATGGGGTTGACATGGCCATGTCCATGGCCGGCTAGCCTCTCCCTTAGGGTTTCTGTGGTGGAGTGATGAAGAGAGGGGACAAGGGAACAAGGTGGAGAGATTTGGGGCAGGGTAGGGTTAGCTAGGACACTATTTCAAATAGTGTGGTATTGTTCTAATTGAATTTTGATGTAACTCACCAAATTTGGTTTGATTCAATTGATTCGAAAATTTGAGAATGGGGTATGTGACTGAGTTGCAAAAGACCAGAGCCAAACATGTGTGGTGGTTAAATTTTGAAATTCAAAGAAAAGCAAAAAGTGACAAAGTGAGATTGTTCCCCATAATCAAAAGTCTCAACTTTGGATGAACCTAGCTATTGATCAAAGATGATTTTGGCCAGGGGGGTCTTTACCAAAGTTGCTCTCCTTGATGTGCTCTTGGATGACATGCAAAGAGTTGGGAAAGTTTAGTTTGAAAAACTTGAAATAGAGAGGCTCAAAGTAGGGACCAGAATATAAATGGCAGATTTGACCATTATCACATGTGATCTCCAATTGAGTTTTAAAAACATTTGAATTGTGTTTCTTGGATTCCAATAGTTGTGATAAATGTTTAGTAACATTATACAACTAATGGTGAAGGCCAAAATGGTCTAGGGTCAAAATTTATAAAAATGGCATAAGCCATATGTGAGGTTTTGGTGAAATTCTAACTTTTATTCTTTTATTCCTCTTTGCTTCCTTTTGACAAGGGTGAGGTTTATTTGGTGTTAGATTGAGTTGGGAAAAAGGGTCCAACCATTTTGAGACAAGGTTGGTGCCTAGGTCAAGGTTTGATAAATTGGCCCTATGTGTATGTGAGGGAAAAATGGAATTATCCCACTATTGGATTTCTCTCCATTTGATTTGACTTGTCTTGACTCTAATGGGATTCTTATTAGTTTAGAAACATTTTCAAACCATTGAAACTATTCCAAAAGGTCTAGCTCAAAGATTTGTAAAATTGGCCAAAACACATGAGAGGGGACATGTCAATTTTTCTTATTCTTGTAAGGTGCTCCCCTTGCTGTACTTGAGCAAGGTGGAGGGTCAATTTAGGGTTAGATTAGGTTCAGATATGGTTTCACACCATTTGGTTAGGGTAGAAGTGCATAGGACAAGAATTGGTGAAAATGGCTATGTGTCACATATGCCTCTATGCATATGTGGCATTTGATTTTTAATTTGGCTAGGCTTGACCCAAATGATGTTGTTGAGAGTTGAAATGGTATATAGGAGTGATCCAACCATTCAATTTCAAGTCTTAGGGTCAAGATCCTCAATTTCACAAATTTGATATTTTGCTCTCATATGCCTCTATGGCATTATTACTTTCTTTTTAACAAACTTTGGTTTTCATTTTGGATTGGGTTGGAGAAGTACTAGATAAGGTTTAGGAAGACTTTCCAATCCTCTAAATAAATTAGGAAGGCCTAGGGTAAAGTTTTTTACCAAATAGCCATAGGCATATATGCCTCTTTCTTAAATAAGATTTTTCCTTTTTAATTTTATTTCTCAAAGATTGAGGACAAGAGGGATGTGGTTTAGGGTTTAATAAGTTTTGCAATGGATCACCACCATTTAGCAAAATCAGAAAAGGTAGGGTTCAAGATTTATATATTATGGCTATAGGCCCACATATGGCTTTTCCTTTATTTTAGGTTTCTCCAAAAAGATCCAAAGGATTTTTGAAAAGGTTAGGGTTTAGGGTTTTTCTTATTTGATTTCTTTCTCTTTTTATTTTATTTGGTTTGTGATCTTCACTTGATCACTTTGGGTTTTCATGGTTTATCCCATAAGCATACTAACACTCATCTGGGCAAAAGCACAAGTAATATGTATGAGCACTAAGCATAGCACTCTATTTGAAGAAAAGTTTTTGTTGGTTCTCATTTTTGGAAAAAGGAAATTCATTTTTGCTTTATTTTGAAATTTGGGGTGTTACAAACCCTTCCCCCTTAAACAAATCTCGTCCCGAGATTTTAAGAAGAGTTAGGTTCCTAAGAGAGATTGGGTGATATGATTTAGTAGGAAACATACTTGGCATATTCCGAGGTGCTTCTTGTGCTTTGGTGGCCGTTATGTTGTAGTAGCGACCGTTGCGGTTGTTCGGGTAGTTTGGAGCATACTTTCTTCTAGTTGCGATACGGCGCTGCTGCTGTGCAGGTGCAGCGGGGTTGGCGGCGATCTTGGCAAGCTTCTTGGGGCATTCATTGGATTAATGACCCACAGTTCCACATTCATAGCAGGTTATCGTTGACTTGTCTTTTTGTGCAATGGGTACAGCATTGCTTCCAGTCCTTGGGGTATTGTTGGCGGCTTTCATCGGGCACTTGTTAGAGTAATGACCAGTAACACCACATTCATAGCAAGTCACATTGGACTTGCCTCTGGGGGCATGGTTGGGTATCGGGATGAGCTGCTCCAGTGATGCTATCTTCACGCGGAGGCGAGCAATGAGGTAGTCCTTCCTGGCGTGCTGATGGCGAAGTGCCTTGCGCTCCATTGCAAGGATGTTGATGGTGTCAGTCATCTTGGCGTGCTCAATGTGCACCTGGTTGGCCTGGGCACGGGAGTTGTTGCGGTTAGGAGGGGCCATCTGAACAAGGGGGTAGATCATAAGATAAGAGGGAAATTTCTATGGTTTGTTTGAGTTAAAATTCAAAATTTGAAAACTTGAGTAGTGTTGAGGGGGTAAAAACCAGCAACACTTTTTCATTCATACCAAACATCACACATTACAAATCTAACACACCGTTGGTTTGAAGAACCATTCATTCGTTCTACGATACAAGGGGATCCTGATACAACTCACACCTACTTAAGTGCTGGGGTGATACTACTCTTCCGGGTGGATTCTTCTTCTTCACGGGTGAGGTGCTTGGCGAGAGGTGAGAGCGTTGTCCAAATCCCTGCGGGTTTTGTACTGCCTGAAGTCCTGAGGTGCTTCATAGGGGTTCATCTTTGGTTGTGGTGGGGGCATGGTCATCGGTCTTCCCATGGAGTCATGTCTTGGGTAGTAGATGAAACGAGTGTTTTTGATCTTGTCCTCATTTTGTCCACATAGACGGAAAATTGCTTCTTGCATAGCTTTGTCTAGTCCTTCCTTCCAAGTGTTTCCCGTTACAGAAAACCAGATGGTTTCCCATACCGGGGCATCAAGCTTCCTTCGTAGATCAGTAGAAACGTCCCACTGAGGTGGTTCTCCTGACTTAGCTTTGAGTGGTATGCCGAAGAACTTGGGATACGGGTGTCCTAGATAGTCCACGAGTTGCTTCAACTCCTTTTCGAACCCTTGGTCGCCTCCGGAACCAAGCTGATAGGATTCCCATTGGTACGTCATCTGTGAACAGAGAGGAGGAGTAAATTTGAGAAGTAGTCAAGTGCGCAAAATTTTATGTAGGCTTGCAAAGAAAGTAGAATATAGATTTCCCATCTTTTTGAATAAGGATGTCAAGGATAAGGTTAAGAACAATTTTTCATAAATATTCACTTCATTGGTTTTTGAAACTAAGTTTTTCAGACGTCCATTCTAACTAGGGTCTCCTAAGGTCAAACAATGGCTCTGATACCAACTTGTCAACACCCGGATTTTTAAGTCCAGATGCCTGTTATGCCATACCTCGCAATCCCAGGAATATTGTTGTTGCGAGAAATAACAGTTGAATATCATAAGTCATCATTCATTACATACCATAGTCGTCTTACAAATAGAGATCACATGATCCAATATTACACAAAGAGTTGATCTAATGATCAACAGACACAAAGTTCATAGTTTCATAGCGGAAGCGTAACGTAGAAGGGACTCTCTAGTCCACAGGCCAACGTCTGACGTCAGAAGGCTCCCTAGTTGTCGTGGGCGTCCTGCTGGTCGTCCTCTTCATACTGCTGTTCTGCTTCATAATCTGGCCATTTGAATAGCCAGGGACACAGCCGTGAGTACTTTAAAGTACTCGCAAACTAATACTAATATAAGGGTTAACAATTCTAGTAAGGGGTGCTAAGCTCTAGTCTATTTTGCGTAAAGCTAATTTTGTTTCACAAACATTTTTGTAAACAACTCTTTCTGTGCTAACTAACTCAAGTGGGAACCTTAGTGTCATTCCCACAACTCTTTTGTGATTCCAAGTCAAGGTCTCCGTTCAAGTTCAAAATCATAAGTCACCCTTCACCATTCATAGTTTTCGAAAAGTTCTGATGACGGAACAGTATGGCCTTTCCAACTGTCCATAACCGAGGACGCGGCTATTCGAATAGGTTTAACTCTGCAGAGGTTGTACACTTGTGCCACAACAATTGCAATAGCTCGTCAAGGGTAACTGGCCCTGATTTATCGTACGCAGTACGCGAACTACCAATCATAACCTTTCATTTACATACCCTAGTATAGGCATCTCTCCCCATGAGCTTGGCCTCCCAGTGAAGACAGACAGTCAGCCTGGGAACTGCACAGGGCTTGGGCCGGACATTCACCTCATTTCGCATCATATCATCTCGTTTCTATTGTGGTAGAGGCAGCTTTCGGCATAACCCCGATGACGCTTGTTTAGAGGGAACCCATACTAAGACACACAAACTTCCGGTTAAACCCTACCCAGATTCAGGTATTGTGGGGGTACAGGTAAAATTGGAATGGTATCGCATCTGAACCCAACCATCAGTGTTTTTTGTAAAATTCACCAAGTCCTTCACCAGTCATATTCACCTTCAAAATCTCTCAATAGAATGACTCATCATTCCAAGGTTTTCAAAGTCATTTCAATTCCCAAGTTCCCAAAGGGAGTAGTCACTTCCAAATTAGCACTAGCATCTATGTATGAGGGGTGCTAAGTATTTTGCTTTGCTTCTAGGCTAACTTTGATACTCTTGTACTAATCCAATACTAACCAAGTGAATCATAAATCAAAAAGTACTTTGATAACACAAAAGTGAATAAAGCTGTTAAGGTAAAGCTGGAAGATAGGATCATAAGCATAAAGTAAATAAGGTAATGCCTTGCTCATAGGGAGCTTTGCATTTTGCAAGAGTATTATCTTGCTATGCTTGGGGGAGACTAACTTTATTACTCTAGTAACCAACTTGTACTTTGACCAAAGTTAACTATAAAAGTAACTCATTTAGAAAACAAGTAAAACTTTGTAAGGTAAAAACTTGGGATGGGTTCATATAAGAAAAGGTAGGAAACATGGTGCCTTGCCCCAAGGGGCTTTGCACTTTGCGAGAATTTCAGCTGGCATGGGTGGTAGCTTGTGATAGGATAGTTTCTATCAGTGTTAGCTTGCAATAATATCAGCTTGCCTTGGTTGAAGTGAGGGTCCAAGTTCTCTTCTCCTTTCTCCTTGTAGAAGTCCTTCTCTTCCTGATGGTCTCCGGTACTAGCATCTAAAATACGAATACGGGGTACACAATCATCATACCAAAATTTACATAATAAACTAGGCACACACAAGTTTTACACAACTTAACTAGCATCACACACTACTATTAAGTGGGTGGATGTGTTCCTCTTATTTAAGAAAAATAATTTCCTCTCATGAACAAAATATGACCTAGGTTGACCAAAGTCAACCTCTTCATACTCATCATTTAGGAAAATGATTTAAATGAGGTTTCATACCTCATACAATTTAATACTAACATGGTAGTGATTTAATGTCACCAAATACTCAACATGAGATTATATAGACCATGGTCACCACCCCATGTTGAAATACTTGAGACCAAGATTTAAATGAGAGGGAAACCTCTCATATGATTTAACACATAGTTGTAACTAGGTTAACAACTAACATGGAGGTGATTTAACAACATCAACAATTCATTGGCTATTCTAACATTACTTGTATTTACACCAATTATTCTATTCACACAAATACTCTAATTAGGGTGCATTGGTTGGGTTGCTTGAGGAAAATAATTTCCTCTCCTTGCATATGTAAAAGATAGTTTCCAACTAGTGTTTGAGAGATACTTTTCGCTTATTGAAGTCTTCTTAAGATTTAATTTCTCAAACAATCATACATGAAATCATGTTGACTCAAGTCAACCATTCATCATCATTATTTGAGAAATAGATTTAAATGAGGTAGAGTACCTCATACCATTTAATAACATTACATATGATTTAAGTCTCTAAGTAATT